>NC_056518.1:7244097-7272278 GCF_014905685.2 Nematolebias whitei | reverse complement strand
AATTGCCACCCTCTTCTTTAATGACACACATTGGCGGAAAGTTGAATGTTGTCGCTCCAGAGCCGGTCGTAGTTTATTGCACAGGTAGATGAATGATTGTTCTGACATCCTGAAGTTCCTCAACCACTGACTGTTTGTGAAACCAGGTACAATAACGTCCCACCACTGAGTAGCTCTGTTATGCGCCCACACTGTAGGTCTGCTGCGATTATTATTTAGCAGCCGAATCATCTGAAACACATACACGTCATATGTATTACTAAACAGTATTTTATCAACATTTATGTACTTTTACGCTCAGCTTTTATTGCATGCAATAGCAACATAGCATTTTAGCTTACCCGCACATGTCGTTTAGCTCGCCTCCTGTCTTCTTTTTTGTAACGCTCTAGGGCTTCCCACACTCTCCTGTACTTCTCCGGAGTTCTTTGCCTTGCTTCCTGAAGCTGTTTCTGACTCTCTTGTCTTCGACGTCGTTCAAAAAGCCACAGACTGAGAAGTATGTTGAACAAAGCCACGATACCCTCCATTTTGTTTTATGGTCGTCTTCTTCTAACACTTCAGTGGTGACTAGTACAATAGCTTAATGGCGCACTACCGCCACCATCTGGTAATGCATGTTGGATTCTAGACCCCGCCCACTGGAACCGGTACTGAAAGCATAATGGAAACACAACCTGTACCGTACCGAGTAGAGTAGAGTCGTAATGTACCGGTCCGTACCGGTACTAATGGAAAAGGGGCATAAAAGTCAGGAAACCAAGGAGAGCCCAGTACCCATGGATGAATGAGACCACCAGGGCAGCGTGACGCCTGTGCAGGAGAGCTGAGCGCAGGTGGAAAAAGGACCAACTCCAGGTTTCTTTCATTTTGCTCAAAACCTGTTTAAAAAATTACCAGAACACTGTCAAATCTGAAAAAAACAAATATTTCTCCCAACTCATCAACTCAAATAGACACAACCCCCGCGCCCTATTCACAACAGTAAATTCCATTCTAAATGTCCCTTCGTATTCATGTATGGAGGCCTCTGTTGACACCTGCAATGACTTCACTAAATTCTTTGTTAACAAAGTGGAGTTGATCAGGGCCTCCATCCCCCGCTCCTTAGTCAACCCATCAGCTTTTGTTTCGTGTTCTGCTACTTTCAGGCAATTCAAACCAATCACACTCCCATTGTTAAACAAAGTTGCTGGTCACATGAAGCCATCAGGATCACCATCGGACCCCATCCCAGCAACATTGTTCAAACAGGTTCTACCAGTGATTGGGCCTGCTGTTCTAACTATACTAAACAGTAGTATTGCTACAAGCGTGGTCCCAGAGGCGTTCAAACATGCAGTAGTCACACCATTAATTAAGAAACCTGGTCTTGACCCTTCAGCCTGCTCAAATTACAGACCAATCTCAAAACTCCCCTTTCTGTCCAAAATCCTGAAAAAAGTAGTTTTTACTCAGTTAAATCATTTTTTAACTGAGAACAAAATCTTTGAGGTCTTTCAGTCTGGTTTCAAGCAGCTCCACAGCACCGAAACAGCTTTGGTTAGGGTTTGTAATGACATTTTAACAGCAAATGATTCTGGTAATTTTGTGGCTCTTGTACTCCTCGATCTTACTGCCGCTTTCGATACTGTTGACCACAGTATCCTCATCTCTCAGCTTGAACACTGGGTTGGGATTACAGGTGCTGCATTAGACTGGTTCCGCTCATACCTCTCTGACAGGAGTTTTTGTGTGAAGGTGGGTAAAAATCTATCCACTTCAATGCCTCTTTCCTGCGGTGTCCCACAGGGCTCGATTCTCGGACCCCTTCTATTTTCGCTCTATCTGCTTCCGCTGGGGTCGATCCTAAGAAAACATGGTATTCCATTCCATTGCTACGCCGATGACTGTCAGATCTACCTGCCACTGAAACCAGTCAGTGTTTGTTCCGTCCACCCTCTCCTCAAATGTCTGGACGACATTAAGACATGGATGGCTTCAAATTTTCTAAGTTTTAACGACCAGAAGACTGAAGTCATTGTCTTTAGCCCTAGCTCAGCTGCCGCCTCTTATCCTGTGAACCTGGACTCCCTTCAGCCTTATCTGAAGCACTCTATTAAAAAACTCGGAGTGGTTTTTGACTCGGATTTTAAGTTCGACAAACAGATCAGTTCGGTTCTGCAGAGAAGCTTCTTCCAACTGCGGCAGGTAGCTAAGCTCAAGCCAGTGCTGTCTAAACCCGACCTTGAGACACTAGTCCATGCATTCATCACAACCCGCCTGGACTATTGTAATTCATTGTATGCTGGGGTCAGCCAGGCATCTATCTCACGGCTACAGCTCATCCAGAATGCTGCAGCTCGGCTTTTAACCGGTACACTGAGGTATGAGCACATCACACCAGTTCTGTCCTCCCTACACTGGCTTCCTGTGAGAACTAGGATTGATTTCAAAATTCTCCTCCTGACCTATAAGTGCCTAAATGGCCTCGCACCCATCTACCTCTCTGAGCTATTGGAACCATATGTTCCCTCTCGGGCTCTGAGATAATCCGATCAGCTGCTTTCGGTTGTTCCAAAAACACGACTGAAGCTCTGAGGAGATCGGGCGTTTTCAGTCATGGGTCCCAAACTGTGGAACAACCTACCTCCCAACATTAGGCATGCCACCTCCCTTCCTGTGTTCAAATCCCTGCTAAAAACATATCTGTTCTCTCTGGCGTTTCATACTGTGTGAGTTGATTTAGTATATCTTGTTCCATGTCTTCATTTTAATGCTGTTGTTTTAATTTTTTTAAGGTATATTCTTACTGCTTTTTATTTCTTAGTGTTACCATTAGTGTTAAGCACTTAGATAACAGTCTATCTGTTTTAAATTGTGCTCTATAAATAAATATGACTTGACTTGACTTGACTTCAGGACCATGTTGCAGATGTTTTACCACTCTGTGGTCTCCAGCGTCATCTTCTACGCTGTGATGTGCTGGGGCAGCAGGATGAAGAAAGCTGATGCCAACAGACTCGATAAACTCATGAAGAGAGCTGGCTCCGTTCTGGGAGTGGACCTGCAGTCTCTGACAGAGGTGTCTGAGCAGAGGACGCTGAGGAAACTGCTCCAGATCCTGAACAACACGTCACACCCCCTGCATGACACCCTGGACTCTTACCACAGCACCTTCAGTCGTAGACTGAGACCATCGAGGTGCTCCACAGAACAACACAGGAAGTCCTTCCTCCCTGTGGATATCAAACTTTTCCACTCCTCCCCCTTTCTACACATAGGACAATAAAATTAATCCTGCACCACAATAAAAACTTTACTGTTTCTATCTGCACCTGTTTAGAGCTTAATTGTTGGTATTTTTATATGCTCTGTTATTTTTTATATTCTCTGTTATTTTTATATCTTGTGATTCCTTGTGTATGTTCCTTTGTACTGAAACTCTGACACAACAATTTCCTGGATCAATAAAGTTATATCGTATTATCTCTAAAGGCAATATGGATGTTAATAAAGGTCTAGGTTTAATTATCTCTTAAGTGCAATGTAAGTGGAATAATGGCAAGATCTGCAGTAATCTGGTGGTTCTGGCATAGGCACGCCATTGCCTCATAGGAGTGCAAGGAGGTGCTGGGACATGTGAGAAGGGTCCAGCATGATTTTTGAATATTTTCTGAAACATCTGTATTAATAAAAATGTGCTACATCTGGGATTGAGTAATCTTCTCTGTGGCTCTGACTACTCTGCAGGGTTTTCCTGTCTGCAGAAGAGTAGCTACAATACCAGACAGTGATGTAGATGGTAAGAATGTTTTCTATAATCCCTCTATAGCATGAAATCATGAGTGAGGGAGAGGCTTTGGCCTTTTCCAGTCTTTGCAAATTGTGGAGGTGCTGCTGGGCTTTTTTTTTTTGTCGAGAGAGGTGATGTTGGTAGACCAGTTGATGCCATCTGCCATGTGCACCCTCAGACACTTAGAACTGCTGAGCCTTTCAACAGCAGTACCATTAATAGTCCGTTGGGGGGTGTGGCGGTTAAAGCTACATTTTTATTCCACCAAGTCAGCTGCTCCAGCTCTTTTTTTATCCAGCAAGTCATTCTCGTTGATAATCGATGTATCGTAGAGTCATCTGCAAAAGTTTATGACAAAACCTATACTTCAGAGATGGCGGAACCTATTATTATCCAAATGGGATTCTTAACTGACTTGACTTATTTTGGCTTTTTTTTTTCAGAATTCTGAAAATAAAGTCAGAATTCTAAGAGAATTAGTCATTTTCACTGCCTTCAACCTAATTGTAGTGTTCATATCTTCTACCTAGATTTTAGGTGTGCTCTGCAGTTGTTCCAAAACCCGTTTAGGTGAGCCAATTTGTGGCACACGCAGCTGGATATCTCATCAACTTGGAAGACTTGATTATGTGTCTATCTCTGCTGTCATTTGTGGATTTTAAGGACACATATATAATTGGATTTACGATAACTGGTTATTGCTTTTTGGATTTGGCCAGTTCCTGGTTTATCTACAATCAAGAAAGTTGTCTGCAACAAATTTGGACCCATTCAGGCTGCTTGCCTTATGATGGCTTGGTTCATGCCTTGAGCACCCAGACTCAAATGCTTTTGACAGGATGGATCAGATCTTGGGGATTATTCTCAGGCACAGTCCACTGGTGTGGCCATTTAATTTGGACATTTTGGAACCGTTTGGACTGATACAGATTCAAGGTATATGCCATTAAAGTTCTACCTGTCCCCAAAACAGTGTTTATCTGAATTTGGCTCCATGACTGGCCTTGACAGGCCATCTTATCTAAACCCACCTGGAAGTTTTGTAAACCAGATGCTTTGCCCCTCCGTCCCCTCTGTCCCCTCCTACCAAGGAATTCTATGGAATTTTCAGAGGGGCCCAGCTCAGGACTCTTTGGATTTGTCCTTGGTTGTCCTTGACACCCCGCGAGTAGGTACGGATCTCTCCAGAGGGAACTGTTTGAACTGAGTGATTTTATCTGAACTCTGCAGGGCCTCTGTGTTTTGTCTCTGGACATGCTCACTGCCCTTGTGTACTTGTGTGCTACTACTGGAGTTTTAATTAGGTATTTTAAGCTACTAATAAACACGATGGATGATGATCATATTGCGTTATGCTAGGCCATTGGTAAGAAGGAGTGATTATTATTATTGTTTCATATTGACTAGTGAATGATTTTCCTAAAAGTTAACTTAGACTACACTCTGTTTCTTAGTCTATGGCTAGGATGCATGAGAGAAGTGGAGCGTGCTCTATTCACACAAGGAGAGATGTTGGTCAGGCTACTTCTTGTTCTGCCATTAACTCTAAAATAGTTATTGAACAGTTTACTTATGTATGTAAATTTTGATGATCAATAACCCGTTAAAATACACTGGAGTTGCACTCGGTCCAAAAAATCCGATCTGAACCAGCCCCAGCCTGCAGACATCATCTCAGAACCCCACCTGATTCGACGAAATAACAGTAATTACAGGTCCCAACACCACCCACCCCCGACATTTTTAATTAAGCTTTGACTACTTATACCAAAGACTATTATTAATGGTTGGCTGACTCATGCGGCTGAGTAAAGGGGGCAGAAGATCAGAGCTGAGGAGCCATCAAAGCGCATTAAATGCTTCCCCTGCTTCTGCCCGCATTCTGCTCCGACATGTCGGATATTTTGTGATCTCAACTGTTTGGGTCGTCAGCCGCACGCGTCCGCTGAGTGCAGCGGCTGAATGAACATCCATTTCGGCTGATGGATCGCTGGCATTAGTCCATCTGAAGCTTAACTGAAGTTTTTACTTCTTGAAAGCTGGTCAGCATGTAGTAAAATGGCAGCTTGCGGCTGGTGATGTGTGGCAAGCCATGTTGGCATATACAGTGCCTTGCGAAAGTATTCGGCACCCTAGAACTTTTCAACCTTTTGCCACATTTCAGGCTTCAATCATAAAGATATAAAATTTTATTTTTTTGTGAAGAATCAACAACAAGTGGGACACAATCTTAAAGTGGAATGAAATTTATTGGATGTGTCAAACTTAAAAAAAATAATAAAAAAACGAAAAGTGTGGCGCGCAATATTATTTGGCCCCTTTACTTTCAGTGCAGCAAACTCACTCCAGAAGTTCAGTGAGGGTCTATGAATGATCCAATGTTGTCCCAAATGACTGATGATGATAAATAGAATCCACCTGTGTGTATAATCAAGTCTCCGTATAAATGCACCTACTCTGTGATAGTCTCAGGGTTCTGTTCAAAGCACAGAGAGCATCATGAAGACCAAGGAACACACCAGGCAAGTCCAAGATACTGTTGTGGAGAAGTTTAAAGCTGGATTTGGATACAAAAAGATTTCCCAAGCTTTAAACATCCCAAGGAGCACTGTGCAAGCAATCATATTGAAATGGAAGGAGTATCAGACCACTGCAAATCTACCAAAACACGGCCGTCCCTCTAAACTTTTTCGTGGAACAAGGAGAAGACTGATCAGAGATGCAGCCAAGAGACCCATGATCGCTCTGGATGAACTGCAGAGATCTACAGCTGAGGTGGGGGAGTCTGTCTATAGGAAAACAATCAGTCGTACACTGCACAAATCTGGCCATTATGGAAGAGTGGCAAGAAGAAAGCCATTTCTCAAAGATATCCATAAAAAGTGTTGTTTAAAGTTTGTCACAAGCACCTGGGAGACACACCAAACATGTGGAAGAAGGTGCTCTGGTCATATGAAACCAAAATCGAATTGTTTGGCCACAATGCAAAATGATATGTTTGGCGTAAAAGCAACACAGCTCATCACCCTGAACACACCATCCCCACTGCCAAACATGGTGGTGGCAGCATCATGGTTTGGGCCTGCTTTTCATCAGCAGTGACATGGAAGACGGTCAGAATTGATGGGAAGATGGATGGGGCCAAATACAGGACCATTCTGGAAGAAAACCTGTTTGAGTCTGCAAGAGACATGAGACTGGGATGGAGAGTTATCTTCCAACAAGGCAATGATCCAAAACATAAAGCCAAATCTGCAATGGAATGGTTCACAAATAAATGTATCCAGATGTTGGAATGGCCAAGTCAAAGTCCAGACCTGAATCCAATCGAGAATCTGTGGAAAGAGCTGAAGACTGCTGTTCACAAACGCTCTCCATCCAACCTCACTGAACTCGAGCTGTTTTGCAAGGAAGAATGGGCAAGAATTTCAGTCTCTCCATGTGCAAAACTGATGAAGGCATACCCCAAGAGACTTGCAGCTGTAATTGCAGCAAAAGGCGGAACTACAAAGTATTAACGCAAGGGGGCCGAATAATATTGCACGCCCCACTTTCAGTTTTTTATTTGTTAAAAAAGTTTGACACATCCAATAACTTTCATTCCACTTCACAATTGTGTCCCACTTGTTATTGATTCTTCACAAAAAAATTAGATTTTATATCTTTATGTTTGAAGCCTGAAATGTGGCAAAAGGTTGAAAAGTTCAAGGGGGCCAAATACTTTCGCAAGGCACTGTAATTGGATCGTCGGTTGTGCGCATCCCTGACACAATTAAAAGCCCGTCACCGACTCGGCCCGCACATTGCACCACCTTACAACCTAGCTGTTTTTTTTGATACTTTTCCTTTTAATTATCCTTTTAATTACCATTTTATTTTCACTTGTAAAAAAAAAAAAATAATGATTTGTGTGCATCCTTTATGATTGTCTATTGTTGTCTTTGTTGTCCACTGTCATCGCTCTTTGTTAAAATCACCTGTCTCTCTTGTAACTGAGTCCCCGAGGCTCAACGGGGTTAACCTGTATAAATAAAGGTTGAATGAATGAATGAAACATTAAGCACACTATTATGGCCTGGCCCGGTCCGAATCCGGGCCGGGCTCTGGGTTTGGTTTAAAAATGAAAGTGGGTCTCTGATGAAGTCTAGTCTTAAACTCCGTCTTCGGAGTCTGTGATGGATTCTCCCACATCTGAGTGTAAACTCTGCCGGTCTGACAGCTTGCTGTGTATCCACCCGGGAGATGAGCGTGTTTGTTGAACGGAGTAAGCGGCACGACTCCTGACATGGCCAGCCGCTCTTACCGGAGACACTGTAAAAGGATCGTACTAATGGACTCCTGTTCCTGAGCGGAGGTATCCCCGTCTAAGGTAACGAAGTCTCTGCACGTCCAGAAGTGTACCGGAGGGTTGAGCTGGTGTTGAAAGAAGCGTGCTAATTCTGGTAAACAAAACACCTCCCCTTCAAGTGTCTTTAAACTCTTCATTTCCCATCTTTAAACTCTTCTATTTTGCCAGTAGTCTAGATGCCTTCAAAAATGTCTCGTTGTCTTATTAAGTAAAACGTGCCAAGTTTTATTAATCAGAACCAGATCAGCTAATCAAGTGTACAATGTTTTGATGTTAAATTTTGATTCTGTTAAATAAATGACCACATTTATTCTGATGGGTCAAAGGAAATTAACGTCTCATGTCACTGATTTAAACAACCATCAAAGTTATCTCGTCACATGGCAGTAATTTAACTCGAAAAAGAGAGAACCCGTTATATTTAAATAATTAGTAGTGAAAAGGTCGCTAACCTGGCCCTTGGCGCACTACAGAACTATGCTGCACCCTGGTGGAGACAGACATGGCAAGGTCCCTGCTGAAGCAAACCCCATTGTCTGAAAGTGGTTGACTGAATACAGACTCTGTATTTGGATTCAAGTTCTGTATAAAAGTTCTTACTCTACCATGTGTACTTTTGGGCAGCTGTGGCTGATTGGTTAGAGCAGTCGTCCTACAATGCAAGAGTTGGGGGTTCGAATCCCACAGCAGTCACATGCCTAAGTGTCCATGGGCAAGACACTGAGCCCCTTGTTGCCTCCGATGTGTGTGCCATCAGTGTATGAATATGATTTAAAGCACTGATTAGTCTCTTTAGAATGATTTGTTCAATTAGCTTTGTAGTGATCTAGTAGAGTGCTGTATGAATGGGTAAATGAGGCACAGATTGGAGTGTAAAGCACTTTGAGTACCTCAATAAGATAGAAAGGCGCTATATAAGTACAATCCATTTACCATTTACTTTACAGCAGGTTAAAGATGACAACGCTGAATCTCCATCTACAAGTGACCTCCTGTGAATCTTTGAACACCTTTCCCAAATCTGAGATGTAATTTACTGAATCAAAGACAAACTCAGAATAAATTGATATGAAAGGGGGACATTAAAATTTACAAATATATATTTCTTAGAATATTAATTAGACTAATGAGACTAACTTTTATAAGGATCATTTTAATAATAGCTGTTTGTAATGATGTTGACAGGTTCAGGAATCATGAGAATATTGTTGATGTTTGACCCATTGTTTTTTCTACAGACAGATCCTCCTAGCTGAGACAGCTCAGCTGAACAAATTAACTGGTTTTAACCTCTTTCCTTTTTACAGCTGATGTTTGATGTTTGTTTCAGTACAATTTTGACAATGCTGAATTATTACTGTTTTCACCAAAGGAAAATCTTTCCTGCACATGTGATTAACAGGTTTTACCCAGCTGTTTAGAGTACATGGAAAATGCAGCAGAGCAGATTAATTAGACTGAACGACACAAACATAACTGACACTGACTGAGTTTGTGCGAGGCCAATATCTTTAGGTCTCTTATCCTCTCGAATTCTACAAAGTACATGCTTTCACTTTATGTTGAAATTACATATGAAGGATAATCCCTCTGATAGCTGCAAAAAGTTAGATAAATGTGTGTGTGTGTGTGTGTGTGGGGGGGGGGGGGGGGTGCACTAGTTGTGCTTTAGCTTGGGCTCCCACCAATACTCTAAAAACTGCTTTTTGTGAGGATATTCTTGCTGCCTCGGTGTTGGATGGTGCTATTAGTCGACTGTTGTGTGACTGACTTGGCAGAGCTGAATAATGGCTACAAAATTGAAAAAATATAAGACTACAAACTACTAACCACAAGTAAATCCTTCATTTTCTGTCATAATTACATTGTATGCTTAATGGGAAAATTAAAGGTTAATGCTTAAAACTAGTTGTGCTTTGTTCTATTTCGTATAGGCTTCGCCCTTTAAGGCTGTCGCCAGTGGGTTTTATCCCGTCATGCGAAGCATTACACTGAAAAGTTTAGTCCACGCCCACCTGCTGTGTGGGCCCCTCCCGGTCCGTATAAATTACGTTAAGAGCGGGTAATCGGCTCCCAATTTTCTTCAGCAAGCTAATAGCACTGACCTTCAACAAGATGTCCAGCTCCAACACCATCCGCTTGTGTCCGTCCTACAAGACCGGCTACTTGCTCAATTTTGACCAGCATGACACCTGCGAAGGATGCCTGGGTCTCCGCCACGTCGCTCGCGCTTCCTCCTGCTGCCTCGGTGATGACCTTCCTCCGGAGGAAAGGCAGAGGAGAGCAGCCTTGTTTAAGGCTAACATCGAGGACTGCCTGTCCGTGGTGGGAGACTGTTCGCTGGACGATGCGATCGACTTCTTCGACGCCGGCTCTCGGAGCGAATTGGATGGTTCCTCTGGGACAGGTGACGTCAGCAGCAGCCCAAATGCTCCCTCCCTCCCGGAGAGCATAGTGTTGGAACGAGGGGGGGCCGAGCGGATGCTCAACCCCTCTGGGCTTTCCCACCTCAACGGCCACATCGCTCCCTGCCGTCGGCGCCCTCCTCTCAGAGCTGCCCAACATTATCCGGGAAGCTGCTGACACAAAGGGACTTTCCGTCCCTCTCCTCTCCCCGCCCAGATCGGATGATCTAGTGGGAAGGTTTGGCTCCACTCCGGCTCGCCGTCCTGATCTCATCTGGCCTCGGTTTCCAGCGGTGGCGTCCTACTGGAACGAGGCTGCGCCCGTCTCCACTTTCGCTCCCATCACCAGAGTGGAGGGGTTCACCGAGCGGAACTTTCCCTCGGTACCCCCCCTGGAGCCGAGCCTGGCGGAAGCTTTTGGAGCGAAGCTGTCCAGGTTGGAGCAGCGTCCCGTCCCTCCTGGGAAACATGACCAGACGGTGGCTACACTCTCCAATCGAGCTCACCAGTGTGTGTTTCAGGCAGCCGCAGCAAACAACAAAGTGGCGCTGTTGGCGTACAGCGTGTCCAAGAAGCTGTAGGCCGCAGATCTGCCTGAGGAGACCAGGAGCTCCCTTTGCAAGGCATCTGACGTCATCCTCAACATGTGTGCCTCTTCTGTGGTCTGCCTGTCCAGAATTGTTGCATGGATGACGATGATTCAGAGATCCACCTGGCTCTGTCATTCCCCCTCTCTGCCGGAAAAACTGCACAGAGACCTGATGGAGGGCCCCATCACGGCGGACGTGCTGTTCGGGAGCAGCTTCAAGGCCATGCTAGAAAACTTGAAAATGTCGAAGGAGGTGCCAGAGACTGTGCGCCACCTCATCAAGCCGCGCATCTCATCCCGCCCCCCCGGCCCGCTGGAAGGATCGTCGTAAGCAGGCCGTCGTTCCACGGCCGTCGTTCCACGGCCGTCGTTCCACGGCCGTCGTTCCACGGCCGCAACAGGGTCGTCTCGCTCAGCTCCACCGCCAGCCCGTCAGAGACCAGCCCTCTTCATCCCGGCAACCAGCAGTTCAGCATTTTCCCAGAGATCACCAACAGGCGGCGCTCTGGGCCAACAAATCGCAGACCTCACGGGGGAAAGATTCAAAAAATGATGGCCTGCGGAGGGTGTGTGTAAAAATGACACGAGTGTTGAAATAAAACATGAACATCATTCAATGCTTAAAGTGTCTGTTTTTAGCCAGTCTGTAAGCTCGGCTGAACCCACAGTGGCTGCGCACACATCCTCCACACAAAACGAGCCGGTGTCTTTAAAAAAAAGGGTTTTCAAAATCACTGTTGCTCCAAAACGAGACAGGACGTTCGCATGACACAACAGTCATAAGCGAAATAACTTATTTTCAGCCCGAGCTGCACAATCCTCACCAAAGCGGTGTCAAATGTGCACTCTCGCGATGCTAGCAGCCTTCACCCAAACGGCGCTGCGTTGATGAAGACACGCACACAGCTCCCCGGCGTTCACCAGCTCACATCGGCATAAATGTGAGACCGCAAGACGGGTCCAGTGAGAGACCTCGCTCTCAGCAAGAGTGACACGCGCCTCACCGAAGCAAACGCGTGCCTCTGCGGCGCATGCAGCCTTCATTCACCGCTTCTCAGCGCTCGCCCGCTCACGTCAGCATAAACGTGAGACCACTGAACGAGCCCAGTAATGAACCTCGCTCCCAGCAGGAGCGGCGCGTGCCCCACCAAAGAAAACGCGTGCTCCCGTGGTGCTCGCAGCCTTCACTCAAATGACACGGCATGGATGAAGTCGCGCTCACCACTTCTCAGCGCTCGCCTGCTCATGTCAGCATAAATACGAGATTGCAAAGTGAGCCCAGTGAAGGACCCCGCTTGCGGCAGGAGCGACACGCACTTCACTACAGTGGCATCAAACGCGCCCCCCCCGCGGTATCATCAGTTTTCACACGCCTCTCCTCAACACACGTCGGTCCACATAGACATGAATGTGGACCCGCGGTCTGAGCGTAGCACACAGGCGCACTCAGAGCCCTTTCGAGGAAGCCTCACCTTGGGTCACGCGGAACACACTCCCGCGACACATAACGGCGGTCGAGGCGGTGGACTGGCTGACATCCGTAGAAAACATGACGCATCACCTAAACGCACGCCCACTCCACGAACGTTATGCGTAGTGGCTACAAACATGCTCACCAGACAGATGGATGACCAGGTTGTTAAGTAGGGGTTACACGCTACAATTTGCAGCCCGACCCCCTCCGTTCGGAGGAATTTTAGAGACCATCCTGTCATCACCAGACCAAGTCTCATTCCTAAATGCAGAAGTCCAAGAACTTCTGGTAAAAGAAGTGATCTCCAGGGTTCCCGACGGAGAGGAAAACACAGGTTTTTACTCACGTTACTTCCTGGTTCCCAAACGGATCGGAGGAACGAGACCGATTTTGGACCTGTCAGTTTTCAACAAGGCGATCATGGACAGACCGTTTCACATGTTGACAAACGGACAACTGTTGGACAACATCCAGCGAAACGACTGGTTTGTTTCCATCGATCTGAAAGACGCCTACTTCCACATACCTATCATCCCAAAACACAGAAAATTTCTGTGCTTCTCCTTTCAAGGGATGAAGTATCAGTACAACAGGCTGCCGTTCGGGTATTCCCTCGCTCCTCGTACGTTCTCAAAGTGTGTGGAGACAGCCCTGCAACCATTACACAGAGCAGGGATGAGTTTTGTTTTACCTGGACGACTTGCTGCTGCTGTCACGCTCCAGACAAATCCTTTCGTTCCCAGTCTTCCCCCGTCTCCACGGGTGTCCCCCAAGGCTCTGTCCTCGGACCCCTCCTCTTCATCATTTACCTCCTTCCTCTAGGTCACATCTTCCGTAAATTTGGTGTCCATTTTCACTGTTATGCTGATGACACACAGCTCTACTTGTCAACAAAACCAAACTCCACCCACCCACCTTCCATCCTCACCGACTGTCTCAATGAGCTAAATCACTGGTTTTCTAACAATTTCTTACAACTAAACAGTAACAAAACAGAAATCATTCTTGTTGGTACCAAAAACTCTCTTTCAAAATCAGAAAATCTTCTCATACCTCTTAACAACTCTCTGCTATCCCCCTCGCCTCAGGTCAAGAGTCTTGGGGTCATCCTCGACACCGCTCTCTCCTTCACTTCACACATCAACAATGTCACTTGGTCTGCCTATTTCCATCTCCAAAATATTAACCGTCTCCGCCCTTCTCTCACACCCCGCTCCACAGCCATCCTTGTTCACAGTCTTGTGACTTCTCGGATTGACTACTGCAACTCCTTTCTTTATGGCCTCCCCAACAAATCTCTCCAGAAGCTGCAATTGGTCCAGAACTCAGCTGCCCGTGTCATCACTTAAACCTCCTCTTATTACCACATCACTCCAGTCCTGCAGCAGCTCCACTGGCTCCCAGTTAAATCATGCATCGTCTTCAAAATTCTTCTTCTCACTTTCAAAGCTATCCACAACCTTTCCCCTCCGTACCTATCTGACCTCCTACACATCTCGATCCCCCTTTGCTCTCTCAGATCCTCCTCTTCACTACACCTCCATGTACCCTCTGCCCGCCTCTCCACCATGGGGAGCAGGGCCTTCACCTGCTCTGCCCCTCATCTCTGGAACTCTCTACCCCCTGACTTAAGAAACACCACCTCTCTTTCTATATTCAAGACTGCTCTGAAAACACATCTCTTTAGACTCGCTTATCCTTAACTTTGCTGTATGTATTTTATATTCGTTATCCATTTTATATTCTGTATGTATTTTATATTCTTTATGTATTTTATATTCTTTATGTAATTTATTCCTGTTGATCTTTGTTCTTACTGTAAAGTGTCCTTGGGTGTCATGAAAGGCACTTTTTAAATAAAATTATTATTATATTATTATTATTATCCCCAATATTCTGAACAAAGGGGCAGATGTGATGTCCAGGGGCAGTCCACGTCAAGGGGACTGGACCCTCCATCCAGATCTGATGGCTCAGACATGGCAGAAATTGGGCAAAGCAGCTGTGGATCTGTTTGTGACACGAGAAAACGCTCAGTGTCAACTATGGTTCTCACTGAGCCCGTGAGACGAACCACCGCTGGGGGTGGACGCGTTTGCTCATAGCCCATGGCCCAAAACGCTTCTTTACGCATTTCCCCCACCTCCTCTGATATTACGGTTTTTGAACCAAGTTCAGGAGGAGGGATTGACAGCTCTCCTGGTGGCTCCCGAGCGCGTGAACGCACCATGGTTCCCAGTTCTACAACGCCTGCTATCGGGGCGCCTGTGGAAACTGCCGTGGAGGGAGGACGCTCTCTTCCAGACTGGAGGAGCGATCAGGAGTTACCCAGAAATAGGCCAGCACCTGTGGGTCTGGCTGCTGAGCGGATCCGCTTAGATAGGATGGGTCTCCCGCAAGATGTAGTGCGCACAATCCAGGATTCACGTGCTACATCTACCACAGCGCTGTACACATCAAAGTGGGCAGCTTTTCAGCTCTGGTGTACAGAGAAAGGTATAGAGGCCACCTCATGTCCACTAGGCGACGTGCTGTCCTTTCTGCAGCAGCTGATGGACAGAAATCTGGCGTTCAGCATGATTAAAACGTACGCTGCAGCCATCTCTTCCTGTCACAAAGGGTTCGGAGACAGAACAGCTTTTAATCATCCGCTGATGAAGCGTTTTTTAAAAGGCGTACAAAGTTGCAGGCCTGTTTTACGCCCACTTGTTCCACAGTGGGATTTAACGTTGGTCCTGCGAGCCCTGATCAAAGCTCCATTTGAGCCTCTGGATCAGGTTCCAATTAAATTCTTGTCTCTTAAAACAGCCCTGTTGCTGGTTTTACCATCCGCTAAGAGGGTGAATGATTTATCTGCCCTCTCTGTCACTCCGTCATGTCTTAGAATTCAGGCTGACAGCAGCTCAGCTTATCTAAGACCAAATACAGCTTTTATGCCTAAAAACATCACAAGCTCTTTTAAATCAAGAGCGATATCGTTGGAGGGGTTTTTCCCTCCCCCCACAAATCAGAAGAAGAAGCATCTTTCCATCTTCTCTGTCCGGTGTGGGCGTTGACGTTTTACAAAGCGCGTACAGCTGCAATGTGTCAAACTCAACATTTGTTTGTGTATTATAGAGATGCATCTGCAGGCCGCCCGTTATCCACTCAGCGCTTGTCACACTGGCTGTGTGAGGCCATTTCTGTTTAGTTTCCCCGATGTAAACCCCAAAATACAATTTTAAACCCCAAAATACATTACGGCAAAGACTGGTTCATCCCAAAGATCCAGTCCCCCGGCACAAACAGAGTAATGTTGTGTATGCTGTTCAGTGTCAGGACGGCTGTGATCAGTCTTACATCGGGGAAAATAAACTGCCACTGGCCAAAAGGATGGCCCAGCACAGAAAATCAACATCATCAGGCCAGGATTCTGCAGTCTACACTCATCTCCAGGCCAGCGGTCACTCTTTCAGGGATGAAGATGTTCACATCCTGGACAGAGAGGAACGATGGTTTGAGAGAGGAGTAAAGGAGGCCATCTTTGTGAAAAGAAATCGTCCATCATTAAACAGGGGTGGAGGCCTCCGGGTTCAACTGTCCCCCTCTTACAATGCTGCGATTGCTAGTATCACTCAGCCCTCTGTGAATAGTAAACAGCCATCAGTGTGCTAATGATCCATTGTTAGGCTGATGGTCCTTCTTGAGCATGTGATCAGCTGGTTTTGGTTGTCAGCAGCAAACTGGTTGATCCACTCTGAGAAGGTGCTATTTAAGAGACTGAGCTGAAAACAGCACCTCAGACTGAGGAAGTCTCTTGGATGAGAGACGAAACGTTTCTATATTTTTTTGCTTTGTGTTGTTTTTTTGTTTTTTTTTTTGAATGTCCAGAGGACCAGATTGAACTTTTTTGGACAAATGTTTGTATGTGTGCAAAGAGTGCAAACATACTTATCTGACTCAATGAAATAACTTTAATATTGATCTTACATGGCCAAACCAGCAACTGGAGAGTACAAGCCAGTGTATCTCTGGTTCTGGTCCCAAGCCCGGGTAAATGGTGAGGGTTGTGTCAGGAAGGGCATCCGACATAAAACACTTTTGCCAAAACCGTAATGCAAGTTAATCAAAAGCAAAACCATACCCTATTGGTTGAGGCCCGGGTTAACAACGACCGCCACCGATGTTATTGACAAATAGGGTGCTGGCAGAAATTGTGCTACTGTTAGTCGAAGACCATGAGGAGGGAAACATGTCAGAAGACACATAGAGAAGAGGAAAGTGAAAAATGTAGGACTGAGGGTTGCAACTCTAAATGTGGGGACAATGACAGGCAAAGGTAGAGAACTGGCTGACATGATGCAGAGAAGGAAGGTAAATGTTTTATGTGTCCAAGAGACCAAGTGCAAGGGCAGCAAGGCTCACAGCATTGGAGCAGGGTTCAAACTGTTTCACCATGGTGTGGATAGAAAGAGAAATAGCATAGAGGTGCTCTTGAAGGAGGAGTTGGCAAATAATGTAGTAGAGGTGAAGAGAGTGTCAGATAGGGTGATGTGTTTGAAGATACAAGTAGAAGGTCTGATGCTAAATGTTGTCAGTGTTTATGCTCCTCAGGGTGGATGCGATGTGGAGGAGAAAGATACATTTTGGACGGCTCTGGATGAAGTGATAGAGTATTCTCAGGGAGGAGAGAGTGATGATCAGAACAGACCTGAATGGACATGTTGGTGAATGAAATGGGGGAATGAGGAAGTGATGGGTAGGTTTGGTGTCAAGGAAAGAAACCAGGAAGTAAAGATGGTGGTGGATTTTGCCAAGAGAATGGAAATGGCTGTAGTCAACACTTATTTCCAAAAGAAGGAGGAACATAGAGTGACCTATAAGAGTGGAGGAAGGAGTACGCAGGTCGACTACATTCTGTATAGAAGAGGAAACCTGATGGAGATTGGGAACTGTAAGGTTGTAGCAGGGGAGAGTGTGGTCAGACAGCATCAGATAGTTGTGTGTAGAATGACTGTTGTTGCAATAAAGAGAAAAAAGTAAAACCAGAGAAAACCAAATGGTGGAAAATGTCCTCTGGCTAGAAAGGACAAATTTAGTTAGTCTACTTTATACCACTGCTTTAAATTATCCCTGTCCTCTCAACCAGCCGGTCAAAGCAGATGGCCACTTGTCCTGAGCCTGGTTATGCTGGAGGTTTCTTCCTTTTAAAAGGGAGTTTTTCCTTTCCACTGTTACCACTGTGCTTGCTCAGGATGGGAGACTGTATCGAAGCCAAGATTCATCTTGTCTGCTGGATTCCTTAGATAGAGAACTACTAATTGGCTTTTATGTATGTGAATGTTTCTGTAAAGTGCCCTGAGACAACTTTGTTGTGATTTGGTGCTATATAAATAAACTGAATTGAATTGAATTGAAAAAAGAAGAATCTTGTGAGGATCCAACATTTTTCAGTCAGGTTATCTGGACAGTTTCTTTTTTTGTGCTGAAACATCTTATCACCAACATAACTGGTTTGTTCCACTTTGGAGTAAGCTGTTGGGGGAAGAATCACTTTTGTTGTGTGTTTCCTTGACTGATGAAGCCTTCTGGATCTAAGGCGAAACATTTCAGCACCAAAAAAATAAAAAAATAAACCTGTCCTGATGACCTGACTGAAAAATGTTGGATTACAATCCAATAATTCAGGTATACATACCTGAATTATTGAGCATGGATTTTGTTGTTAATCTTGTGAGGAGTTTAGAGAGGAGCTGTTAAAGGCTGTGGGTCATAAGAAAGAGCTTCCAAATGACTGGGCTACTACAGCAACAGTAATTAGAGAGACAGGTAGGAAGGTACTTGGTGTGTAATCTGGACAGAGAATGAATGAAAGGAAACCTGGTGGTGGAATAGTGAAGTACAGGATGCCATTCAAAAAAAGAGGTTAGTCAAGAAGAAATATGAGAGAGAACTGAAGAGAGGAGACAGGAATATAAGGAGACGTGACATAGAGCAAAAAACGAGGTAGCAAAGACAAAGCAGAAGGTGTATGATGAGTTGTATGGGAGGCTGGACACTAAAGAGGGCGAGAAGGACTTGTACTAATTGGCAAGACAGAGGGATCAGGCTGGTAAAGATGTGCAGCAGGTTAGGCTTGTTAAATATAGGAATGGTAATGTTCTAACAAATGAGGAGAGTGTGACGGGAAGACGGAATGAGTACTTTGAGGAGCTAATAAAAGAAGAGAATGAAAGAGAAAGAAGAGTAGAGGTCATAAAAACTGTGGACCAGGAAGTGGGAAAGATTAGTGAGGGTGAAGTCCGGAAAGCTCTGAAAAGAATGAAGAAAGAGAAAGCAGTAGGACCTGATGACATACCAGTGGAGGTTTGGAAATGTCTTGGAGAGATGGCAGTGAGGTTTTTGACTCAAATATTCAATGGCATATTTGAGGGTGAGAAAATGCCTGAAGAATGGAGAAGAAGTGTGCTGGTGCCCATTTTTAAGAACAAGGGTGATGTACAGAGTTGTAGCAACTACAGTGAATTAAGTTAATGAGTCACATGATGAAGATCTGGGAGAGAGTTGTGGAAGCTAGACTTAGACCAGAGGTGACTATCTGTGAGCAGCAGTATGGTTTCATGCCAAGAAAAAGCACCACAGATGCCATCTTTGCTTTGAGAATGCTGATGGAGAAGTACAGAGAAGGTCAGAAAGAACATTGTGTTTGTGGATTTAGAAAAAGCATATGACAGGGTGCTGAGGAAGGAGGTGTGGTATTGCATAAGGAAATCTGTAGTGGCAGAGAAGTATGTTAGACTGGTACAGGACATGTATGAGGACAGCAGGACATGTACGAGGACAGCAGGACAGTGGTGAGATGTGCTGTAGGAGTGACAGATAGCTTCAAGGTGAAGGTGGGAGTGCAAGAATCGAGTCTGAGCCCCTTTTTGTTTTCTTTGGTGATGGGCCAACTAACAGATGAGGTCAGGCAAGAATCCCCGTGGATGATGATGTTTGCAGATGACATTGTGATATGTGGTGAGAACAGGGAACAGGTGGAAGAGAACTTGAGAGGTGGAGGTATGCACTTGAAAGAAGAGGAATGAAAGTCAGCCATAGTAAGACAGAGTACATGTGTGTGAATGAGAGGGAGGCTGGTGGAACAGTGAGGCTACAAGGAGCAGAGGTCACAAAGGTGCAGGACTTCAAGGACTTGGGATCCACTGTCCAGAAAAATGGGGAGTGTGGTAAAGAAGTGAAAAAGAGAGTCCAGGCAGGATGGAGTGGATGGAGAAAAGTTTCAGGAGTGATTTGTGACAAAATGGTGTCAGCAAAGATCAAAGGAAAAGTTTACAAGACAGTGGTGAGACCAGCTATGTTGTATGGTCTGGAGACGGTAGCACTGAAAAAAAGACAGGAGAAAGAACTGGAAGTGGCAGAAATGAAGATGTTGACGTTCTCCTTAGGAGTGACAAGGATGAATAGGATTAGGAATGAGATCATCAGAGGTACAGCACAGGTTGAACAACTTTGAGATAAAGTTTGAGAGGCCAGACTGAGATGTTTTGAACATGTCCAGAGGAGGGACAGTGGGTATATTGGTAGAAGGATGTTAGAAATGCAGCTGCCAGGAAAAGACAAAGAGGAAGACCAAAGAGGAGATATATGGATGCAGTTAGAGAGGACATGAAGGTAGTTGGGGTGAGGACAGAGTGAGATGGAGGAGGATGACTCGCTTTGGCAACCCCTGAAGAGGGAAAAGCTGAAAGAAGACGATGAAAACTGAACTTACACATCCACTGTATTGTTCAAGCCAAGCGCCATTGTCACCACTGGGTGCTAAGCACCCTTAAAGGTCAGACTAGAATTGCCTGTCCTAATACATTCACAAGTTTGCAATGATAACTTCATGAGAAGATTCCATTGACTTTAAGAGCAAGCTTAATGCCAAATTTACAAACAAGCAATAGTATTTATATTCCAACATTTTTCTCTCTGTGGAACCATGTTTGAGTTATTCTGGGTAATGCTTTTCTAGGAAAAATATTTAGTCTTTTTCTGGCTATTTTTTCTTCTATGTACTCATTTGGTGGATGATTGACAGTGGCAAGGACAGATCTACATAAGGTTCAAACAGATTGAGAGAGAAATGGAGTGTAACTTCCATGCTTGGTTAGGCTAAACCACTTGAGTCACTCCTAGCGTTCTTACTATCAAGAGGTAAGCACTTCTCTAAAAAGTCTTTTGCTGGTCCAAAATGTACCAGAGATACATACCAGAGATCTGTTGGGATTTAGATCTTTCAGTTTTATTTCTTGTTTTATTCTATCCAACAATTGCTACATATGCTGTTGCATATTGTGAATGTATTTCCAGTAACAGTTCAAGGAAAATTCACAATTGTAGATTTACAGTATGACAATATAAATCATATTCCTACGTGTACACAAATCTACACACATATTCTCAAAGTGCCATCACAACATGCAGGGAGATAATAAGACAGTACTGTACATTGTGTGCAAACAGTCAATAAGGGCACTGTACCTGGTAAAGACCGTTTGATTGTACAGCTTTTAACATTTGTTATACTCACTTCTCTTCATTCATTGGCTCGCTGTAAAATTTAAAATAGAAGTTAAAGTTGTACATCTAATATACAAAACTCTGTACATCCAATCTCCATATTACTCCAAAATCTTTTTGTTTCATAATTTCCAAACAGAGACCAGTGATACACAATCAAATTATATACTCAATGAAAAACATATATATACTGTATATATATTTATATATATATATATATAATATCAATACAAGATGCTATACTAACATAAATGTTATCTAAATAAAAATATAGATATAATCTTTCAACTTTTTCAACAAGTGCATAAAATTGCCTTTACTTCATGTAAAATAAAACATATGTGTAAAATGTATGTGCATGTGTAAAACTGTGTGTTTGCAATGCAAATGAGGGATACATGCTTCCCTTATTTGACTTAAGACCAGCAGATGGAGGTAGAACTCCTAGTAAACTTATGTCCCTCTGATCTGATCCATCACAGCCGGACTCCATTCTCATGAAAAGCATGGGTTTCAACATAAAAAAAGTGTTATTTGCAGCTCGGCTTCTGATTGGCTAAAGGTTTTCGAACTTTTTCTTTAACTTACAGAAGTCTCTTTATTAAGCTTATGATGCTGTAGAAGCTCAGTTCTTTATTCACGTTTGAAGGGAACACAACTTTTATCAGCTTTAGATCCGATTTTTTGGTCTGATTTTATGATCCATTCTTGCTTTACACTTTCTAAGTTTTTGAACTTGGGACAGACGATCTTTATAAAAACATGGCAAACTCTTGTCTCCAACTGAGCGGATTTCTCCTCAGTAGCCTCGGCTGGATTGGCATTGTGATTGCTACAGCTACAAATGACTGGGTGACGATGTGCAAATATGGCCTGAACACCTGCAAGAAGATGGATGAGCTGGTTTCTAAAGGACCCTGGGCGGACTGCGTCATCTCGACAGCACTATACCACTGTGTTGCCCTTACTCAGATCCTTGAGCTGCCAGGTGAGATACTATCTGTACATTTTTTCCACCTTCCTTGATGATGTTTGTGCTTGTGTGTGTGCATGTTTATTTGTCTGTTAAGAAAATATCTCGTGAATCACTGGACAGGTTATAATGAAATTTTCAGAAAATAATAATTGAGTTTACATTTTGTATGTGCTTTTGAAGTCGATTCAATTCAAGATGGTCAGCTATGTAAACCTATCAAACACAAAAACTGGTATAATTCAGCCAGTTTTACTAATATTGAGCTGAAATGTCTTTGGTAGGAGCTGAGTGTCATCCATTACACATTCTGAACACTAACTAATGGCACACTATCAGGTTTTAAAACTTTGTCATCAACTATTGAAGTCGACTGGGTCTGCCTGTTTGCAAAATATCTCATGAACCACTTAAATAATTTTAACAAAACTTTCAATATCATCTACAGTCGATTAAATTTTAGAATCATCTAATTTTAGGATGACCACATGAGGTAATCAATACTAGACAAAATAAAATGACCAACTCTGTTTAAATTATATCAGCCTAAGATTTGGTGTGGTAGTAGCTGAGAGTAATTCTCAACACATACTCTGAGTATTACACATTGCACAGGATTTTTACCTAAAACCTTTGCAATACTTGATATAATCAATCCTGTCTGTCTGTTAGTAAACTATCTCATGAATCTCTAGACATAATTTATTGAAACTCCAAGAAAGAACTGAAACTTGTCCTTTGTTTACCTCTCCAGCTTCCATTCAGACGACCCGTGCCCTGATGATCATAGGGTCCATCCTGGGTCTCCCTGCTGTGGGGATGCTCCTCATGTCCATGCCCTGCATCAGTCTGGGCAACGAAGCCCAAAGCTCCAAGAACAAATGTGCCATTCTGGGAGGAGTACTGATGCTTCTAGTTGGTAAGAGACAATTATTATATTGCCCTCTGTCAAAAGGCAAAGACGAGAAAAAAATGTTTTAAGCTGTGTCTGTGTGTGTATGTTCTTGTGACTGGACCCTTGGATGATTTTTAGTAAAACTCGTATAATGTAATCATTGAATGTATATCCACAACTGATCATTTTTGGAGTCAACACTATTCAAGATGGCTGACAAAGCTAATCAACATTAACCACCACAAAAACGGCTGCAACCCAGCCATACTTACAAATATTAAACATATAGTGTGCTAGAAGCTGAGGACTTTTCACAACACCTACTGAGGACATCTGAGGGCACGGGACTGCACAGAACGTTGTTTCCATGCTTTGACCAAAACAGTAACACTGATGATGTAAAACTGTGACATGATGTACATTCATATACTGTACATTCCTTCAAGGCAAGCTAGGCTTTTAATTTACTCACTTTTTTGCAACGAACAGACCAAATGTAAACAAGAGTGCAATTCTTGGCTTTAAATGACCAACATCTCTTCCAAACCTTCTCATTCCGACCTTTTTTAACCTCAGCTCAAATTCTTACAAGCTGCAGAGAGCAGAGGATGTTGGCTATGACACTTTTCCTTTCAGTGGGAAGGGGAGTCAGGGGTGGGGGGGGGGGGGGCATCACATGTTAAAACAGCTCAAACTGTTCAGATGTTTTGGTTACATTTGAACCCATGACATTCCTCCCATCCACCTACTCTTATCCACACCCTGTTTTTGTCCCTGGCCTCAAGAAAATGTCTTCAGCTGCCTTGTTTGCTGTGATTCAAAATATTTGACTTGCTCTAGCATTTTCCACCACCTGCTTTCCTAATAATAATAATAATAAACCCATCTCTTATCCACAGTTCATCAGCATAAATTGATATCTCCACGTTGCACGTTACAAATTAAAGACCATTCCTTGAGTGTAAGCAGCCCGAGATGTCACACTGTGTTGTGAGTGACGTTCAGCTACAATCCCACTGAGCTTATGACTGATTACCTCATGTACAGTAACACGTACACATGTACTAATCAACATGTATCTCTAGTCTTGTCTCTTAATTACTTGTTCAGATTAGAGTGTTTAGTTCAGGTTAGATGTATTTTTGTATTTATTATAGGTCTGTTTGTATTTATTGTTCTGTTGTGTATCTGCACTGTGTGTTGTTTTGTGTTGCACGTTATGTTCTATGTTGCACCGTGATCCTGGGGAACACTGTTTCATTTCAGTATGTACTTGTACATAGCTTAAATGACAATAAAACCTCTCTGACTCTGACTTATCTCTATATCTGTGTTGGCTAATGTGAAGTAGCTGTGACAGCCATCTTGAAAGGTGGTCAGTTATAGGTATACATCCAATGATTACCTACATAAAATCTGTCCAGCGGTTTATGAGACATTTTGCTAACAGACAAACTGTTGATGATAATTTCTTGAATGAAAGGTGGCAGGTAATATGCACTCCTTCAAGGGATGTTATTATTCTATATCTTTATCTTTCTATACAGTGTAACACAAGATCTTTTAATTTATTATGATACACAGCCCCAGTTTTTTCAACATTTTTCTGTTTTTCTCTTTAGCCATGTGTGGAATGGTGTGCACCATCTGGTTCCCCGTTGGTGCCAACCAGGAGCCCGGCCTCATGGCGTTTGGCTTCTCCCTTTACACTGGATGGGTCGGCACGATTTTATGCCTGCTGGGTGGACTGGTGCTCATCTGCACTTCAAGTTCGTCCTCCTCTTCCTCTCGCTCCTACCAGGACAACAACCACTTTTACTACTCCAAACAAGGAGGTGTCAACCTGCCCCCTGCCGCCTCATCCAATCATGCCAAAAGTGCCCATGTCTGAGACTGGGGGCACTGCAAGTCCTATCCAAATATATAAAGGGACCTTGAGGTGTACTTAGAGACTAAGGCATTAAAGGAAACACACACACATAAATCATATTCAATCAGGTCTGTGTTATCTGTGATCTTTTAAATGATTTTTGAAAGGGAACGATTATTTTATCTATTGTAGATACATTTTTGCACACATTGGAGAAATACAGTTTCATTCTGACACAGACATAAACATACATACATACATACATACATACATACATACATACATACATACACACATACTATACGTACATACATACATATATACATACATACACACATACATATATAAAGTACATACATACATGCATACATACATACATACATACATAAAGTACATACAGTACATACATTCATTCATTCAACCTTTATTTAAACAGGTAAATCCCATTGAGCCTCGAGGACTCATTTACAAGAGAGACCTGATTTCAACAAAGAACGATGACAACGGACAACAATAGACAATTATAAAAAAGCATACAGATTTTTTTTTTAATGAATAGGATGGTATACATACATACAGTACATGCATACATACAGTACATTCATACAGTGCATATGTATGTACATACGTACATGCATGCATATGCACATACATACAAAATAAGACACACACATACATATACAGCCGTCCCTCGTTATATTTTGGTTCACTTCTTGTAGCTTCACTGCAGTTTTTTTAAACTCATTTTTTATTTTGTGTGTACTGTACATGCTATGCAGTACTGTACACTCATCTCATCATTGTCATCGCCAAAGAATTTAAGAGCATATGAAGTGTTTACAAGAAAGGTGGAAAGGTTAAGAGAGTGGGAAAGGTTTGTAGGAGTGTGGGAAGAAAGGGTTCATAAAACCTTAAACTCATATGAATAATCAACTAAATATAACACAAATACTTAACAGATTTTCACCTACTGCAGGAGTCTCTGGAATGTAACCCTGCAAGAGTTGAGTGATGATACATATTGTGCATATATCATTGTATTACTGTACTTGCTTTTAGGTCTACATAATTTCTCACCATTAAAAACACTTATGTTCTATATGTTTAAATCATAGATTAGCATTTCCATTTTCTGTTGCTAAAAGTTTAATTAGGGTATTTTTATTATGCATTTAAACACCGGAGTCCAAACTGAATTAACTTGACGTTTCCAATTCAGATGTAAACAACAACAGTGGATACAGTATTCAGTTTCAAAGACTTATAATTGTACATATTTCAACAACAAAAACACATTAAACCTTTCTTCTTTTTTTTTCAAAAACAACTGTGAGGATGAGATATTTGTATTCATATGTTCATGACTGTTTTTTTCTGGCTGGGTGGACACAAACAGGAAGTGTTGCATTTGTGGGAATAACTGTAACCACTGCCTTGAGATAATGTAACATAAGCTGCCTGTTTTCTGGCATGTATAAAGGTGAAACAATCAGAGAACACACTATATTGTAGCATAATTTGAATTTGTGACCTCGAGTGGGAGAAGCCTGCATGAGCCTGTCCCTTACACTCTAAAAGCTAATTGTGTGTACTCCTTCACCCAAGTCAAGGTAATTGAATCACAACACAGATAGTACGCTCTGAAAACATGTGACATCTCTTTTCCCTGATCTTATTGTCAGACACTCAAACAAGTACTGAGTTACTGGACTTTTATCTATCATTGAAACTTTTCATGCAAATTTCATGGCTCACATGTAGGTGCAGGTCAGTGAGCGTGGAAAAGTGTGTTTTCCACGAGGTTCCAGGTAGAGAATGTTAATAGGCCAGTGGAAGGGCTTTTTGAGCAAATAATTATCTGATAGTTCATTTATTTTTATGAAGGAATATGGTTTCTGACAAAGCTGCTAAATGTTTAGACAGGAGATTCAATTTTTCATTCTCTTCATTCTTCACAGTTATCCCTTTAAAATAATATTTTTTATGAATTTATTGTGTTCTCAAGAATCCATCCATCCATCCATTTTCTTTACCCGCTTATTCCACTTTGGGTCACGGGGGTCGCCGGTGCCCATGTCCAGCAATCACTGTGCGAGGGGCGGGGTACACCCTGGACGGGTCGCAAGTCCATCACAGGGACACATAGAGACAAACGAGACAAACAACCATTCACTCTCTCACTCACACCTAGGGACAATTTAGAGTTACCAATCAGCCTAACATGCATGTTTTTGGTCTGTGGGAGGAAACCGGAATACCTGGAGAAAACCCACGCATGCACGGAGAGAACATGCAAACTCCACCCAGAAAGGCCCCTGGACCGGGTTTTGAACCAGGGACCTGCTTGCTGAGAGGCAGCAGCTCTACCAGTTGCGCCACCGTGCTGCCCTGTTCTCAAGAATCTGCTTTCTAATTCAATTCAATTCAGTTCAAAATTACTTTATTAATCCCAAAGGGAAATTAATTGTTGTTGTAGCTCATCATCCTGGTTTCATTAAAGAGTTGTTATAGATGCTGATGGCTGTGGGCAGGATCTTTTGTAACGGTCCGTCCCACGGCAAATCTGAAGAAACTGGCCACAGATGCTGATTCATCCTTCCGGACCCAGCAGACCTCTCAGTCCTCTTGGGCAGCAGTACTGCCTGAATGCTGGGCACTCCCAGAGCGATGGTTACTTCTCCCAGCAGCCTGTGGAGCCCCTCATCGCCAACAGCAAGCTGCAGGTGCCAGGGGACGATCCCAGTCCTCCCGCTGTCACAAGCCGCGTTTCCCACCAGCTCCAGGATCTTGGCGGTCAGGCACTCGAGCGCCGCCACCAGGTAGATGGGAATGCATCCATGGCACCTCCTTTTCAACTCGTTGGGGATTTGGGGCTGTAGTTGAGGTATATGAGCTTTTGAGATGTTAATCAGCAGCTCCCATTTGCAGAAAACCACACTGTTGTTATGGTTACACATCATAACAAACGTCCAAAAGTTAAAAAAAAGGTTTCAGTAAAAATCCTTCCAGCCACACAGCATCCGATACCAGAGCAAGTAATCGTCCAATAGATGATTTACATCCAGAAAAGGAGGAATTAAAGTTTTCAGAAGCAAAATCTCTGAATGAAAGTAACAGAGCTCCAACATGCAGCCACCCTGAGCAGCACAATAATAACTTTATTAGAAATTAACTTTATTAACTTTAATTGACCTTTTTTTTACTTTATTTTTTTATTTATGTTTATTTTTTTATTATTGTATAATAACTTTGTAATTCTTGGTTGTCATTCATTAAAGACTGGGAAAAAAAATCATTTTAATAGT
>NC_056518.1:7236977-7243997 GCF_014905685.2 Nematolebias whitei | reverse complement strand
AAATAACCCAAAAAAAAAAGTGAAATCATCATTTGAAAAAAAATATTTTTTTAGTTATTTGGGTTATCTTAGATTAATATAAAACCCTGTTTGTTGATTTAAAACATTTAACCCCCATGCTGCCTCAGGCCTCACGTATCATGGATAGTGTAACAAATAAGGAAAACAGAATAAGTGTGTAAAATGATAAGACTCATCATTATATCTTAGTATTTCATATTTATGTAGTATCACTGTACTATGAGGTAGTTTCTAAAAAATAAGACTTTGTATCATAATCATGGCTTAGTATCTCTTTATCAGTATCTCATAACTTTAACTTAGTACTTGATAAGATGACATATTTATGACTAATATCATTTTTAAAGTGGCATAAATTGGGTTATGCATAACAGACCTTGAAGTGTTAAGTGAACTCAACATATATATATTTTTAATTACATAACTTTTTTTTTGTCTTTTAATTTTCAAAGCAGGAACTGTTGCCCACCATATTTAAATTCACAAACACGTATCGTGTCATCTGTGTATGCTTTGCACATTCAGTAAGAACTGAGCCAGCCTTTGTTTGGTTACCAATAAACAACTTCATTGCTACATGGAAGCAATATCAACAACAGCTGGGAATAAAACAGCACATCCAGGAGCAAAATAACCAGATACATTATAAATAAACATAAAAAACAGTAATACAACAATATACAGCTTAGTGCCAGCATTTACAGAAGACAAAATTAATATCTGGTTGTTGCAAAAGAAGCCAATCTCAAAATTTCTACACACACCGGCAGACATTTGGTCCAAGCTAACAAAGAGCACTAGAGGAACATCTTCTTAAGGACAAAATAACAAAAAGAACAGCAGAATTTGAAACAATTAGTGGCAAAGTTTGGGTTAAATATGTAGTTTTTTTTAAATAGAGTTATAATAAAATAGTTTCTGTATTTATTTTCTAAAGAGCTAAAAGCATCTACAGCAACCAGTCCTAAAGCTTTTACAGGACACATTTATAAATGAGTTTTTTGTATTTTCTAAAGAGACTATGTTTGTTAAAAAATATATAATTTTAGCACAACTCCCCAGCCTCCTTGTAATTCAAAAATAGTTCATGTGGTGAAGCCTGAAAACTCCACCCACAGCCTGTGCGTTGGAAACAGCAGTAGGAAAAATACTTTCCTGTAGTCCCCTTTAGTGTTGTACATTCGACATTCGACTGGAGCATCTCAGAGCAGGACAAATGCATCGAATCACTAACAATTTCAGTCATTCAACTAAAATTTAAATATATATACATATCTATCTATCTATCTATCTATATATATATATATATATATATATATATATATATATATATATATATATATATATATATATATATATATATATATACTGTATCTATATATTTGTATTTTTTACTTAGGTTTCTACAATAAAAGAAAATTTGACCAACTGTGGGAAAGTAGATCATTACCTAACCAGCCCAAGAAGGTTTACCTCTGTCAAGGCTTAAGTGTTCACTTTAAACCTCTTACCATGGCCCCAGTACCAGAACTGGATCTTTTTTTGTCTACCTTCATTATTGTACATTTACTTAGTTAAACAGAGACATGTGTGGTGTCTACGGTGGCCCTGAGGTGTAAATGAACAGCATTTGAAAAAACAGAATTACATTTAAAAAAATGGAATTACATTAAGCCAAAGCAGAAGTTGCCAAAGCAGAAGTGGCCAGAATCACATTTTGAATTAAAAAAAAAAAAGGACTTACGTTTGCAAAAAAAAAAACGGAATTACATTTGAAAAAAAACCCCGAGTTACATTTGAAAAAAAATGAATTCCATTAAACCAAAGCAGAAGTGGCCGAAGCGGAAGTGGCCAGAATCACATTTGAAAAAAACAGAATCACATTAAGCAAAACCAGAAGTGGTGGGGTTTGTTTGTAGTGTATTTAAAAAAAAAAAAACTTTATTAAGTTATTTATTTATTACATTTATTTATTACATTTTTTCAAATGTAATTTTGTTTTTCAAATGCGATTCTGGCCACTTCCGCTTTGGCCACTTCCACTTTGGCTTCATGCAATTCCGTTTATTCAAATGTAATTCCATTTTTTCAAATATAATTCTGTTTTTCAAATGTAATTCCATTTTTTTCAAATATGATTCTGGCCACTTTCACTTTTGCCACTTCCATTTTGGCCACTTCCACTTTGGCCACTTCTGCTTTGGCCACTTCTGCTTTGCCCACTTCCAGTTTTGCTTAATGCAATTCCATTTTTTCAAATGTAATTTTGTTTTTCAAATGCGATTCTGGCCACTTCCGCTTTGGCCACTTCCACTTTGGCTTCATGCAATTCCGTTTATTCAAATGTAATTCCATTTTTTCAAATATAATTCTGTTTTTCAAATGTAATTCCATTTTTTTCAAATATGATTCTGGCCACTTTCACTTTTGCCACTTCCATTTTGGCCACTTCCATTTTGGCCACTTCCACTTTGGCCACTTCTGCTTTGCCCACTTCCAGTTTTGCTTAATGCAATTCCATTTTTTCAAATGTAATTCCATTTTTTTTTTATGTAATTCTGGCCACTTCCGCTTCGGCCACTTCCACTTTGGCCAGTCCCGCTTTGGCTTAATGTAATTCTGTTTTTTCCAATGTTCATTTACACCTCACGGCCACCGTATCCATTGCAATGTCAGAATATTGACTAAAAGCTCATAAAAACTATTTCTACGAACACCAAACAGTTGAAACTACAAGCAGTTGAATCAGCAAGAAAACAAATTCTACCAAATAACTCGGTCAGTTTCTACACACAACCAGCATGTCTGAAAATTTAGGTTTTTATCACACCCAGGATTCAATCTGGAGCAAAACTAGACCAGAATTATCACTCGTGTTTGCCAAAATATACTAAAATTTTTCGTACCTTTTGCCATTTTTAATCTTACCAGTTGCTGAGAAAATCTCAATTAGATTTGGGTGTGATTTTTGAGCACCAGCTTTAAGCAAACCCTTGGGATTTAGTTAAAGAAAGTTTTCTAAAAGTTTCAGTAAGTGAAAAGTTATAAAATTGACTTTGTGGACTTTGGCTTGAGGAGGTTAGGTGTGAGAAGCCAGGAAGGCAACTTGTAAGTGTTTTAGGAAGGACTTGTCTCTTCCATTATTTTGTGTTCTACTTGGTTCTGTCAGATGGAGCCCAGGAGTCGCTGCCTGCATAAAGTACACTAAAATAACATCTCATTCTACTGTAGAATAACAAAAATGACCTTTGAGCTTTAATGTTTTTACTCAGGTGACATGTAAAATCTAGGTTTAAATACAAACATAATGTAAAAAAGAGAAATGCATGTTGCCCTCTGACTTTCATTCTAGACTTATAAACTGAGATAAGCTTATACTGAGAACTGACAAAGTTAGAGTTGTTTTTCTGATGCTGCTCAATAATCCAGGTAGAAAAATTGAACTAAGAAGTCAGGTCCACTGGACGGAGACCACACCAGAGTTTAGTAGTTAAACCCATAGTTTATCTGTAACGTTGACCGAGTTATAGTTTTGTGTTGGCACACATGGATTAGCTGTGGCTGCCAACTTTAGTTTGTGTGACTATAAAAGTTAATCACTGGTTGATGTAGATTCAACATTTTTCAAACAAGTTTTAATAAAATGTGTCCAAGGCCTCCTGAGATATTTTGCTAACAGACAGGGATGATGCCAACAGTTAATGCAAATGTTCAGAGCAAAAATATTGAACATTGTGCTGTGGCCAAAGTACAGTATGTGTTACGAATGGTGACCAGCTACCACACCGAAATGGTAGATATTTTGCTAAATCTTCAAACAAGTAAACACATTTCACTACTGCCCTTTGCTTTTGGAAGCATGCAATAAGAAAAAAGAGATCTGCAGCGTGCAACAAATAAATGGTTCAATTCTCTGATATTTGCTACATAGTTTTAGAGCAGAGAAGGCTCTATGATATAATAAAAACTAATCCTGCATAAGATTTGGTTGAATTTATTTATTTATTTGTCCTGTTGAGCTCTGTTGCCACTTGCAAATACAACATTAATATTCTGCGCCTTGTGCCTGAAAGCATGCTTGAACATTCCTCAGATGGTCACACTCACGAGCGCTGCACATCAAAAGACACAAACCTGCAACGTGCATGCATCCACTCAAACACACACAGAAAATATGGTGAAAATTCAGCACCAGAAACAGAATCACAAGAAGTTTCTCGTTCTTCTGGTTAAGCTGTGATCGCAAAAGACTTGGGAGATTTTTTTGGTTGAGGAAAGAGGTGACATGAGCATGTAAGATGTAAGCTGAGTTGTAGAAAATAAAACAGTAAAGTAATAGTAAAAGTAAAGGATTAATCTGTGTACACGTTCTTAATAAATATTTTGATACAGAGGACAAAACTATGACTGATAATTACTCAGAACCTCCGAACATGTTCAGCAACGTGATTACAAGGACAGAATGAAACTCAGGTTCAAGGATATCTGAAATGTTTCAAATATTTTTGAAAACATTGCAAATCTGATCATGTATTTAGTAAAATTGAAGTAATGCATTGTAAATCTGTGCATACAATTTACAAAACTAATGGAACAGATTACAAATCTGTATCTAATGATTTACTAAACTGAGGAAATGCATTATAAAGATTTTAAATCTCATTTTGTATTGACTGGCCCTAGAAGGCTCTTTACTGTTCAGATACAAAGGTAAACTTTTGGCATGATGTTATGCAGCAAACATAATGTAAATATCACTGATTGTTTTCCAAGTAAAAATATTTTTAAGGTTGAATGAATTTGAATACTTCACACAAAAGAATTGGTTACTTTTAAAGTGAAGAAAGTTGTGGAAGGAGGGTGGGAGAAGGAGGGTGGGAGATGGAGGGCATCAGCGCGGCATTTTAGATTTAGTGCATCAGACAGATAAGGCTTCTCTGGAAGGGACTAATGCAGCAACAAGGGGCATACAACATATTAACACAATAATAACACACAACAGTATTTGGTAAAGGCTTATTATCCTGTTCAGTAATAAAACTGCATGTTCTCTAAACAATAAACGTCTTGTTACCATTAATTTAACCCACATCCTCCATACCTTACTTATTCAACAGAATTAATGATCTAAACCTTTTCAGGGTCTTACAACAACAGAGGAAAAGAAAGTACTTTAGCCCAAAGCTAAAAAAATGCAGTAAAAGTGTGGTGATTTACTGGATGTGAGATGGCTGAAAGTTTTGAGTCAATGTGGAGCAAATGGATAAACAGAGATAGATCACCATTCTGAAGCTCTACTACCAACTAATTTCTGGTCTATAGCTCAGTGTAACTCATCGATAACGTGATTTGATTCAAACCAAGGTTAGAGGAAAACAATAAAAGGTAAAAGGTTGAAGAAAGAGTTTAGTTAGCAAATAAAACAACCAGTGGAAACCTGCATAAAGAAAATAAAAGTACCGTATTTTCTGGTGTATAAGTCGCATTTATTGTACGTCACCGCTGACCCGTCACGTTTATTATGTGTTTATTTAATGGTCAAAACAGCTTCATTTCACCTGGGTGATGCAGCACCATCCATCCATCCACTCATCCATCCATCCATCCATCCATCCATTGCGGCTGAAGCCGTGAGCTCTTCAGTGTTCCTCCTCCTGCACCAGCTGAGTGAAGCAAGCAGGCACAAGAGGACTCGCTGTTGCAGTTCTTAGAAATTTAAAGAGTCAGTCAAAAATGTTGTTATGCATATGGAAAAAAAATATATAAGTTGCTTTGACGTACAAGTCGCAGGACTGACAAATCTCTGCAAAAAACTGCGACTTATATGCCGGAAAATACGGTAGTAGAAAGTTGAGATAGCAAAATGGAGTGGGTTGGATAAAAGAAAAAAGATACTGTGCATGACTAAATTCAGTATTCTTAAGTGAACTGAAAATGACATCCTTTCAGTTCAAACTCATCAACTGAAAGACAGAAAAAATAATCTAAGGAGGTTTATTTTAATAAACTCTTCAGGTTGCTAGTAACATTAAACCTGTTGTTAGACTTTAAATACATGGATGAACTAAACCTTTGCGCCCTAAGTGGATTTGTTGTTAGTAAATGGATTCTGAGCTTCATGCTGGAGCGGGAGTAACAAAATAACAAAAATCAAGTACCAGCAAATAGATGTTCTGTACTTTATATACAAACACATAGAGAAGATGTAAAGGTGTAGTACACAGAGCTGACTCCACACATGCACAACTGAACGAACCACTAACTGACACACATGAAGGCACTATTCCAAGCAAAGTCTAAGACCGACTTATAAGAACAGAAAACATCAACACCCTTTCCCATATCGTTTCTTTACCCTTGATGTAAACGTTTAGATAAAAAAACTTTTATTTTCTAGTTTTAGGAAAGTTTTTAAAATAATATTTAAATAATTTTAACAATATTAATATCAACTTTGGACAGAAATGATAGCAGATAAAGTAAGACCTTGGAAGGAAGGAATTTGCTGTCAACTAGCTTTCCTGTCTGCTGAAACAGGAAGTGAGGTGCTGATTCATCTGCCTCGTCTCATCAACCTCTTCTCTCTTGCGTCCTATAACACAGAACTAAACACCACTAAATGTTGTTTGATACAGAATGTCACATCTTCACAGTGCAATGATACAAATTATCTCTTATCTCTTTGCTTTATCAGCACTGTTCTCGCTGACCTTTAATTGTGTGGGAAGTTAAGTCAAGTGACTGAAAAATAAGCAAATGTGTTGAGACACTCATGACCTTGATGTTCACACTTGTGTGGGAGCAATGTGTCCAGCTCAGCAAGTGTGGTAAAAACATACTGTTCCTCTGAACAGAAACTATCTAGCCTAAGGGTCTGATACCTAAAAACATACACACGTGTGTGCATGCACACACTCTTTCTCTCTCTCTTTCTCTTTCTCTCGCTCTCTCGCTCTCTCTCTCTCTCTCTCTCTCTCTCTCTCTCTCTCTCTCTCTCTC
>NC_056518.1:7227260-7236967 GCF_014905685.2 Nematolebias whitei | reverse complement strand
TCTCTCTCTCTCTCTCTCTCTCTCTCTCTCTCTCTCTCTCTCTCTCTGTCTCTCTCACTCACACACGCACGCACGCACGCACGCACGCACGCACGCACGCACGCACGCACACACGCACACACACACACACACTTACTTTTCCAGAAGCAGACAAGGCAGAATATTCAAGATAACACTGTCGCTCCCTTCAGAAGTCCATCGGGTCTTTCTCTTCAAGGCCACTATCAGTAATGGTTTTGCCTCCATCTTTCAATGAAATCCCATCACTTTCAGTTGTGGCCTTAGGAGGGGAGGCACGTTCTGACCCCACCTCTGGCGCACCCCAAGTATCAGTGGTAGGTGGGTAAAAGTCATCATCAAACCTGCAGAATCCTTCATCCACACCTTGATCGTAGCGCTGGTAGGTGGAGGCATGCACCTCATTTTCTCTGGCTGTGATCTCCAGCGTGCTGTTCCACATGCCATAGCCAAAATAGATGAGAACACCTAAAGAGACACAGAAATTCAATTCAGTTCCATTTATTTATATAGAGCCAAGTCACAACAGAAGTCATTTCAGGGCACTGAACAGAAACATTCACATTCATTAAAAATGCCAATTAGAAAAGTTCTCTATCTAAAGAGGAAGCAGATTGTGTTGAGTCTTCATTTTGTTGCAGTCTCCCATCCTGAGCAAGCACAAAGGAGACAGTGGAAAGGAAAAATGTCCTCATAATAGGAAGAAACGCCCAATCAGTGTACAAACATTTACAAGACATAGCATGGGTATGTATGGATAGGACTGTTGAAGTAAAACTGAGTTGAACTAGCATTCATTAAAGGAATGCTACTGCCTTTCATGCCAGCATGTTAAACTAAGATCACCTTGTGTTTTAAATGAAAGTTTGTCAAACTTAAAAAAAAAAAAAAAAAAAAAAAATCAAGTTCCCTTGTCTTGGCTGTGTTGATGTAAAGGTCGTTAGCATCACACCAGCTGACAGACAGTTATGATCTCCCTGTGTTCCTGGTCATTCCCTTCAGATACTAACCTGATGGCTGTGTCATCAGAGAAGTTCTGGATGTAACACCTGTCTGTGTTGTATGTCTGACGTGTACAGGGTGAAGAGGAAGGGGGAGAGGACTGTACCTTGAGGTGCCCCCATGCTGCTGACTCTGACATTAGACAGTCACCAAGCCTCACCACTGTGGTCTGTTTGTGAGGTAGTTGATAGTCCATGCAGTCAGGTAATTGTCAATGTCAACTTTATATAGAACAATGTTGACCAAAGTGCTTCACAAACAAGACCATAAAATAAATGAAAGATCAAACATTAAAAACACAAGTTTAATAAAATAGTCTAAGAACAAACTAAAACAAGAAAATAACTACTTCAGATGTACATGAATTAAAAGCCAGAGCAAAAAAGTGAGTTTTTAGGTGGGATTTAAAGGACTGTACGGACTCTGCAGAACAAATATCCAGAGCTTGGGGGCTGCCACAGCAAATGCCTGATCCCCTCTGCATTTTAATTTTGCCCTTGGCTGCACTAAAAGCATCTGACTGGAGCTCAGTGCTCTATATGGATTATAAAAATGCAACAAATCCATTAAGTAACTGGGTACCGAGCCATTTAAAACTTTAAAAGTCAGTAAAAGAATAGTAAAATCAACACGAAAAGGAATAGGTAGCCTGGGTAAAATGGCTAAAACAGGAGTGAAGTAGCCCTGCCTTTTACTTCCTGTTAAAAGTTGCACAGCAGCGTTCTGGACTAACTGCAGGAGATGGAGAGATCATTGTTCCAAACCAACATATCTCTGTCTGGTGGTGATGAAAGCGTGGATGACAGTTTTGAGATCTTTAAGAGGAATGTAAGATTTTGCTTTGGCTGTTTGACATAACTGATAAAAACTGGTTTTGAAAATTGAGGATATATTAAGTTTAAAAGAACTGTCTAAAATCACCCCAAGATTCTTGACCACAGATAAACAATGAAGAGAACCCAGAATTTCAGCAAAACACAAAGACATGAGTCTGGTTGTCAAATATAACAACTTCAATCTTTTTTCATTCAGGGTCAGACAGTTCTGATTGAACCAGTCTTTGATATCTTTTAGACAGTTAAACAGAGGCTGCAATGGGGCAGAGACATCAGATGTAAAAGGAAAACATATGTGGATGTCGTCAGTGTAGCAGTGGAAATGATTGTTGTGCTTTCTAAATAATAGTCCCAAAGGCAGCATGTACAAACCAGATTCCAAAAAAGTTGGGACACTAAACAAATTGTGAATAAAAACTGAATGCAATGATGTGGAGATGGCAAATGTCAATATTTTATTCGTTATATAACATAGATGACCGATTAAAAAGTTTAATCTGAGTAAATGTAACATTTTAAAGGAAAAAATATGTTGATTCAAAATTTCACAGTGTCAACAAATCCCCAAAAAGTTGGGACAAGTAGCAATAAGTGGCTGGAAAAAGGAAATTGAGCATATAACGAACAGCTGGAAGACCAACTAACACTACTTAGGTCAACTGACAACATGATTGGGTATAAAAAGAGCTTCTCAGAGTGTCAGTGTCTCTGAGAAGCCAAGATGGTAAGAGGATCACCAATTCCACCATTGTTGCACAGAAAGATAGTGCAGCAATACCAGAATGGTGTTACCCAGCGTAAAATAGCAAAGACTTTTAAGTTATCATCATCAACCGTGCATAACATCATCAAAAGATTCAGAGAATCTGGAACAATCGCTGTGCGTAAGGGTCAAGGCCGTAAAACTCTACTGGATGCTCGTGATCTCCGGGCCCTTAAACGTCACTGCATCTCAAACAGGAATGCCACTGTCAAGGAAATAACAGAATGGGCTCAGGAATACTTCCAGAAAGCATTGTCAGTGAACACAATCCACCGTGCCATCTGCCATTGCCAGCTGAAACTCTACAGTGCAAAGAGGAAACCATTTCTAAGCAAGCTCCACAAGCTCAGATATTTGCACTGGGCCAGGGGTCATTTAAAATGGAGTGTGGAAAAATGGAAGACTGTTCTGTGGTCAGATGAGTCACGATTTGAAGTTCTTTATGGAACACTGGGACGCCATGTCATCCAGACCAGAGAGGACAAGGATAGCCCAAGTTGTTATCAACGCTCCGTTCAGAAGCCTGCATCACTGATGGTATGGGGTTGCATGAGCGCTTGTGGCATGGGCAGCTTGCATGTCTGGAAAGGCACCATTAATGCAGAGAACTATGTTCAGGTTCTAGAACAACATATGCTCCCATCTAGACGTCATCTCTTTCAGGGAAGACCCTGCATTTTTCAACACGATAATGCCAGACCACATTCTGCAGCAATCACAACATCATGGCTATGTAGGAGAAGGATCCGGGTACTGAAATGGCCAGCCTGCAGTCCAGATCTTTCACCTATAGAGAACCTTTGGCACATCATAAAGAGGAAGGTGCGACAAAGAAGGCCCAAGATGATTGAACAGTTAGAGGCCTGTATTAGACACGAATGGGACCGCATTCCCATTTCTAAACTTGAGATACTTGTCTCCTCTGTCCCCAGACGTCTGTTGAGTGTTGTAAGAAGAAGGGGGGATGCCACACAGTGGTAAAAATGGACTTGTCCCAACTTTTTTGGGATTTGTTGATGCCATGAAATTTGGAAACAACAGATTTTTCCCTTAAAATGATACATTCTCTCAGTTTAAACTTTTGATCTGTGATTTGTGTTCTATTCTGAATAAAATATTAGATGTTGGCACCTCCATATCATTGCATTCAGTTTTTATTCACAATTTGTTTAGTGTCCCAACTTTTTTGGAATCCGGTTTGTATAAGTAAAACAAAATAGGACCCAAAATGGACCCTTGAGGCACACCACAATGAAAAGGAGCCAAGGAAGAAGAATATTCCCGCATGGAAACAGGAAAGGACATGTCTGCTAAGATTTGAACTAAAACTGAGTCTTTAAGACTAACAACATGTTCAAGTCTTGATAAAATGATGCTGTGATCAACTGTATCAAGAGCAGCAGTTAAATCTAAACGAACTAAAAAATCGGAGCAACCAGAGTCAACCTTGGAAAGAAGATTGTTTTTTCATTCAACCTTTATTTATACAGGTTAGTCTCATTGAGCCACGAGGACTTATTTACAAGAGAGACCTGTTTTAAACACAGAACACAGATGAGGTACAAACAACAATAGCCGGTCATATAAAAAGCATATAAAATGAAAAGTAAATAGAAGAAATGATATAAAAACGAAATAAAAAAAAATTGAGGGTTCAATTTCACCAACAGTCACATGCCAAAGTGTCCCTGGGCAAGACACTGAACCATAGGCATCGCAACCATTATATGTGAAGGGGACAAGTCCCCCCCCCCCCCCACAAAAAAAAAGTTTATTTTGGACCCCCCCCCCCACACTTTTACTATAAAACATTAGTTCAGGCAGCGCCGTTTCTCTTTCTTCGTGAACAAATCCATTCCACTTGATTAATGGGATAATACTCAAGCCACTAAAACTCCACTCCAGGTTTTCCTGGTTACCTCCAACTCTCCACCGTCCCTTCCTGCCTCTTGTCTCGGCAGAAAACGCGCACAGGTGGAGGAGGTGGAGGTTCCTGTGTTACTCGCTCGCCAGTTTAGCAGCTTAGTGCGGGCAGTGGTTGACCAAGGGGTTGATCATAAACATATATTCATGTTAGGAGGATGCTTGAGAGGAGCTACGTCTGTAGCATGTTAGCTTAGCAGTAACTGTGATGCTGTACGCTGCAGGTGTAAGAGACGCTGTGTGTTCAGGTGCATTAAAGTTGAAATGTCTTCAAAACCCCACACCTTACTGTCCTCAAACTTCATGAGAAACATCATTTAGATGAGGAGTGTTGAACACAAGTAAAAATGTCCAGTGGTGATGATTTTTATTTCTCTATAAAGACAAATAGTGCCGATCTGACACTCTGTATTAAAGTGTATTAAAGTTAAAATGTCTTCAAAACCCACAGCTGAATTTACACAAACTTGGTGAGAAATATGCTTTAAATGTGTGGAATTAAAGGAAATCTAGGTGAAATGTTGCTTTTTTTATACACTAGTGAACACCTTTTTGAACGTGCACACACACGTGCACGCACGCACGCGCACACACACACACACACACACACACACACCTACACACATCATTGTGTCCCCCCCACATTACGGATGCTTCTGACGCCCTTGCACTGAACCCCTCATTGTCTCCGATGTGTGTCCCATTGGTGTGTGAATGTGATAAAGCTCTGATTATTCTTTGTACAGAAATAGCAGAGTGCTGTATGAATGGGTAAATGAGGCATAGATTGTAGTGTAAAGCACTTTGAGTATCTTGATAAGATAGAAAAGTGCTATATAAGTGCAGTCCATTTATGAATCTTAGCGCACTGTGATAGGCAGCGTCCAACATCTGCAAGGTACTTGCAGGAGCATTCATGTAAATAATGTCACCTTTGTCAATGGAGGGGAGGAAAGTAGCAGTTACAAGGGTTTTCCTAGCATTCAGTGTTAGACGGATTTGTTTCTGAAAAAGAAACCCAGTTTTTCTTTCAATTTCTTTACCAAGTTTTCAACATATGACTTAAAGAGAGATGTGAATCAATCAAGATTTATAAGAATAGACAAACTCAATAGGAACACCATTTGAAGATAAAATAGAAGAAAGGATTGGTGGTACCGACTTTTGATTTGAAAACGTTGGTTACGTACTGTAACCCCAGATTCTATGAGTATAGGCGTAGCCCTTTAAGGCTGTCGCTTAGTGGGTTTATCCCGTTATGCGGAGCATTACACTGAAAAATTTAGTCCACGCCCTCCTGCTGTGTGGGCCCCACCCGGTCCGTATAAATTACGTTAAGAGCGGGAAATCGGCTCCCAAAAATAGCTTTTTCTTCAGCCATTTAGGAGCCAGTGAGGCCTGACGCTTAAAGGGCTACGCCTATACTCATAGAATCTGGGGTTACAGTACGTAACCGACGTTCTATTTCGTATAGGCTTCGCCCTTTAAGGCTGTCGCTTAGTGGGTTAAGGGCGAAGCGGATGTTGTCCTCGCCTCACTGGATCCATTCGAACAGCGTATGAAGCACAAGCTTGCCCAAAAAAACGTCTAGTCACTCAGCTCCCATGTGCGTAATTACGCATTGCGTAACTATGTGTGCCATGCACAGACGCTTGTTGTGTAACTATGCATTCTGAATGCATGAACGCCCCGGAAAACTTCAAAGGGGAGGGAAAAAAGCTGAAAAGAGCCATGAACCAACCGGTTTACGGCTGAACCGTATGAACAGATTAATAATAACAGGAGAGCTGATTATTAATCAAATGAACTGATTGGTAACAATAGACGTGAACTAATTAGTGACAATAGAACCAAAATAACAATCACAACTTGTGACTGATAACATCTCACACTGTAATGCATGCAGACAGATGTGAGTAAAACGGAGTTCCATGAAACAACAATATTCATTCTGTAAAACACTAAGGATAGAATGTGTCATGGAACGAGCCGTCACATCACCTAGATAAAAGCGAATAAATGAGCAGGGTGTTGACCACGCGGCCGCAGTGCAAAATGTCCTGCATTGACATACCATTATGCAAAGCAGTCGAAGATGCGATACCCCTGGTCGAGTGTGTTCTGAGGTTGACAGGAGGCTCTAAATCTGATGCTCTGGAGGCTTCAGAAATGGCCTCACACAGCCAGTGTGACAAGCGCTAGGTGGATAACGGGCGACCTGCAGATGCATCTCTATAATGCACAAACAAATGTTGACGCATTGTAGCTGTGCACGCTATGTAACGCTATGTAACACGTCAACGCCCGCACAGGACAGAGGAGATAAAAAGACGCTACTTCTTCTGATCTGTGTGTGAAGGGGGGGGGGGCATGTTAGAGCCAACAGCAGGGCTGTTTAAGAGACAAGAATTTAAGTGGAACCTGATCCAAAGACTCAAATGGAGCTTTGATCAGGACCTGCAGGACCAGTATTAAATCCCGCTGTAGAACAAGTGGGTGTGAAACAGGCCTGCGTCTCTGTACACCTTTTAGAAAACGCTTCATCAGCGGATGATTAAAACCTGTTCTGTCTCAGAAACCTTTGTGTCAGGAAGAGATGGCTGTAGCGTACGTTTTAATCATGCTAGATGCCAAATTTCTGACCATCAGCTGCTGTAGAAAGGACAGCATGCCACCTAATGGACATGAGGTGGCCTCTACACCCTTCTCTGTACACCAGCGCTGAAAAGCTGTCCGCTTTGATGTGTACATCGCTGTGGTAGATGCAGCATGTGAAACCTGAATTGTGCGCACTACATCCTGTGGGAGACCCATCCTCTCTAAGCGGATCCGTTCAGCGGCCAGACCCACAGGTGCTGGCCTATTTCTGGGTAACTCCTGATCGCTCCTCCTGCCTGGAGGAGAGCATCCTCTCTCCACGGCAGTTTCCACAGGCACCCCGACAGCAGGCGTTGCAGGACTGGGAACCATGGTGCGCTCATGCGTTTGGGGCCACCAGGAGAGCTGTCAATCCCTCCTCCTGAACTCGGTTCAAGAACCGTAAAATCAGAGGAGGTAGAGAAAAACGCGTACAGAAGCATTTTGGGCCATGGGCTGTGGGCAAACGCATCCATCCCCAGCAGTGGTTCGTCTCGTGGGCTCAGAGAAACGCATAATTGACACTGAGCGTTTTCTCGTGTCACAAACAGGCCCACAGCTGCTATATCAATCTGAGTCAAAATGCTCCGTCAGAGGATGATTAAAGGTTGTTCTGTCTCCGACAACTTTGAGACAAGAAAACATGGCTGCAGCATACGATAATCGTGCTGGACACCAGATTTCTGTCCATCGACTGCTGCAGAAAAGGGCAGCATGTCGTCCAGTGGACATGAAGTGGCCTCTACGCCTTTCTCTGTACAGCAGTGCTGAAAAAACTGACCACTTGATGTGAACAGTGCTGTGGTGGTTGCAGCACGTGACTCCTGAATCGTACGCACAACATCTTGAGAGAAAACCATCTCCTCAAAAAGATCAGCACAGCGGCCAGACCACAGGTGCTGGCCTATTCTGATTAATTCCTGATTGTTCCTCCCGCCTGGAGGAGAGCATCCTCCCTCCACGGCAGGTTCCACGAGCGCCCTGATAACAAATGTTGTAGGCCTTGGAACCATGATGCATTCATGCACTTGGGGCAGAGGAGCCGTCAGTCCCTCCTCCTGAGCTCGGTTCAGAAAACCGTGATATCAGAGGGAGAGAAGAAGGTGAAAAGGCATTATGACCACAGGCTGTGAGCAGGCACGTCCACCCAGCGGTGGATTGTCCCGTGGCTCCACGATAATTATAATTGACATTGAGCGTTCACTCGTGTTGCTACACGTCCACAGGCGCTGGCAGGATTTATACCGTGTCTGAGCCATAGCTCTGGGTGGAAGGTCCCAGGTCCCCGTGCCGCAAAGGACCGTCTTTGGACATCACATCCGCCCCCTGTTCGGAATACATGAGATGTACCCACTCCAATGGAGAGCAGATTGGGTGTGCCCCACACAGCATTTGTCTCACAATGTGGCACATGGGTTGAGCGCATACATCTCCTGCCAGTATGTATGCAACACTTGCTGTCTGTGTGAATCAAAAAACCCTGATGATTCTGCAGCTCAAGATCAGTGTTGAGTCACATTCAAAGATCCCGTGCGACACTCCAAAAACATTTAAATGAGCTGCTGTGTGGAGAACCACAGCGCCCCCACAGCTTGTTAAATATGTGTGCCTCTGTGAGAAACTGACATGTGTGACGTAGGTCCGCTGACGGAAAACAGCTGATATCACTCAACCGGTTCACGTGAGTTGCACTGCTGCCACCTGTCTGTACAAACTGCTCAGCAGCAGCAGGTGTCCAGATAAAGCAGAATTAAAGCAGTTCGGGCGCATAATGGAGTGTTGTTTCTCACAGTTCAGAAACTGACAATCTAGAATAAATCTCATCTTTCCAGTTCATTGGGGCCAGGAAGTGATGAGAGAGGGAACTTGCGTTTTCCTCTCCTTCTGAGACTCTAGAAATTACATTTAAAACAGAATTTCCTGAACTTCTGCGAGAGGGGACGAGATCTGTTCATAAATGACAGAAAAAACGTCACAGAGTTCTTCAACACCGGGGTTTGAGCTGAACTGCAGCGTGAATCCCCGGATGAAAATGGTTCGCCCATCCGTCTGGAGCGCGCGCTCATTGCCACCCGTTTATAAGTTATAAAGCGGGCACGCATTTATGCTGTGAAACTCACATGCATGCTGATGTGAACTGGAGCGCGCTGAGTGAGAAAGAAAAAACACGCGCGTCCCCGAGCATGCAAAACCTTGTGTGTTGCTGATGCAGCGGGAAGCAGCTCATGTGTTGTGCTCACGTTGTGTGCAGCTGCTCAGTATAAACGCTCGGGAAGCGGGTGCACGTATGAGCTGACGTGCCCTGAAGAGTCGTGTGTGCGCGCCCTCATTCATGTGACGCATTAAGCTAGGATTGACGCGGGGGCGCGCGTTGACACTGGTGCGGTCAGGAAGCAGCGCGCGGCATCAGTGGGGCGAGGTTACCACTGGCTCGGTCTGCAGAAACACGTTCATTGTTGGCTGCGAATCACGTGAACTTTTGAGTGATTCCACGAGCTGCAGTATTAATTCAGAAAACCTTCTTCGAG
>NC_056518.1:7180383-7227250 GCF_014905685.2 Nematolebias whitei | reverse complement strand
GAGTGATTCCACGAGCTGCAGTATTAATTCAGAAAACCTTCTTCGAGAATGCCGGAGCCGAGCCGCTGTGAGGCTTGTGAAGCTGCTGACGCAGTGGGAACGCACGTTTGACACCACTGCGATGAAAAAATGTGTGTCGCTCCTGCCGAGAGCGAGGTACGTTGCTGGGCTCGTACCGCAGTCTCACGTTAACGTTGACGTGAACGGCGGGCGCTGAGAGCTGCGTGTGCGCTTTCATGCCGCGGGAGCGCATATCGGCACGCTGACAGTGAATGAAAAACAACCTTAAAAAGGCTCATTCGTGATGAGTGTGTGTGATGGGGCCGCTTGTCAGATAAACCATGCTGACAGCCTGGCTAAAGGACACTTCATCATAAAATGATGTTATTTCACATCGTGTCATCGACACACCTCCAGCAACCCGACACCTGATTACCTTCCCTTGAGCTCTGTTTGTTGTCCTGGAGGGCCCCCTGTTGGCAAAGTCCGGGAAAAAAATGAACTTCCGGATGCCGGGGACGTCTGACGGGAGGGGCTGGCGTAACAGAGATGGGGAGGCATTGTGCAGCCGTGGAGCATCTTGAAATGATCTCTCGCTGATGAAAAGAGGACCTCCAATAAAGCTCCTGCAGCTCTCCTGAGAGGAAGGTGGAGTGACGAGCCAGGAGAACCTCTGGGACCTCGTTCTCCGGCTGCGATGCGGGGCGGCAGACAGCAAAAGAGGCGCACCGGTTGAGGATGACGTCAGCTGCCCTGTAGACGGAGCGTACTGCAGGGGCCGACAGCGTCGTTAGCAAGCAGCCGCTACGAGAGCGGAACGAGCCGAAGGACAGAGGGGCCCACCGTCTCTTCCCGCCTCTGAACGTGTACGCCAACAGCGTAACATGTTGTTCGCTGCGGCCGTGTGGAACACATGCTGGTGAGCTCAGTTGGAGAACGGTATCACCGTCTCGGTTTTGCTAACCTGAGGCACGGGACGCTGGTCCACCTCGATATCTTGCTCCAATGAAGCCTCCATCAGGTTCGGCTCCAGGGGGCACGGAGGGACTTTCCGCTCAGTGAACCCCTGCTCTGGAGATGGGTGCGGACTGTGGAGATCGGCCCCCCAATCTACCAGGAAAGAACCATCTGTGGCCTCGCCCATAGGACGTCCTATTAGGAACACGAGGCCATATGGATCAAGACGGTGAGCTGGAATGGAACCCAGTAAACAACCTTCCCGCCGGATCATCCGAACTGGCGGGAAAGGCGTGGGACGTAAAAAAGGGGTCCCTTCATGTCAGCCGCCTCCTGGGTTACGCCGGGCAACCCCTGAGGGCGCCGTCGGCCGGGAGCGGTGTGATCGCCGATGCGAAAAGAGGTGGGATGGGGTGAGCATTCACTCAGCCCCCCTCCACCGACACTACGCTCTCCAGGAGGGAATGAGCAGCGGGGGGCTGCAGCTGAGCGCCGCCTGTCCCGGAAGAACCATCCGATTCGCTCCGAGGGTCGGCGATAAGAGGAAAATTACAAGATGGCATTGTCCAGCGTGTAGTAACCTGTCACTGAGAAATATTCCTCATCGCTTACCTTGAAATAAGACTGCTCGTCAGCTTCTCCTCGGGAAGGAGAACTCACCGGACGACCGGAGGTCGACTGCCGGGCCAAGAATTCTTAACAAATGTTGGTCATCTACACAACTTTCCTTCTTCGTTCTTCTGACAGTGCTATTAGCTCGCTGAAGAAAAAATGGGAGCCGATTTCCCGCTCTTAACGTAATTTATACGGACAGGGTTGGGCCCACATAGCAGGTGGGTGTGGACTAAATTTTTCAGTGTAATGCTCCGCATAACGGGATAAACCCACTAAGCGACAGCCTTAAAGGGCGAAGCCTATACGAAATAGAACAACATCCCTTTGGTTTTATAATAATTTAGCACAAGTTTGAGATGGAAAAAATCTGACTGGATGATGTTGAATGCAGACTGTAAAAGCTGGAAAACCTTAGCAACTGTTCAAGCTTGACAATAAACAACTGTGTTGTCGGCATAGAAATGTAAGGATGAATCAGGAATGATCTGACCTACAACATATGTGTGTGTGTCTTATCTCACTCAGCCTTATAACCTGAATCTCTCACTCACTGCTCACTGAATTGAGAAAGCTCCTCAGATGAGGAGCGAAACGTCTTCTGTTACAAATAAAGTCCAGTTGTTTTTGTATTGAATGCTTTTTGAATTCAACATGTCCTGAATGACTGAGAATCTTCCCCAGCAGATCTGACCTACATTACTTATGTAGATTGTGAAAAGGGCGGGTCCTAAGACTGAACCTTGTGGTACACCGTTGTTAATAGTTAAGTGGAAGAAGTACCATTATGTTGAACACATTGCTTCGGATCTGAGATAGAAACTCAACCAATAGTGTGATTTGAGAATCCAATTTCTGAGAGGTTATGACACAAGATGTCATGGTCCACCGTATCAAAAGCTTTAGACAGGTCTAAGTAAAGTGCAGCACAATAATCTTTATCATCCAGTGCTTCAACAATGTCATTAAAAACCTTTGACGATGTAAGGGTCCCACTGCCTGCAGCCTGCCTTGCTGATGGCCACTGATTGACAACACCTGGCGGCTATCAGCCTGATGAGCCTCTCCATCTACAAAAGGCTGCAGCCCTGTGTGACTCATCGCTGGAGCATATCACCTCTCATGGTATAGTACTGCTGTGCTAGATATTTCTTGGTGAAAAGAATTTGTTCACCTGTGTTCTCTTTTCCAGTTTCCTGATCCCTAGTGTTTTTTTATCTCCTCGTGACCTGTTTTGGACTCCTCGGCCTGTCAAGTGTTCCTCGTGCCATTTTTGCCTCCAGTTGCCAGCTTTCCTCGCTCCCTTGGATTCTCGTTTTGATTTCCTTCTCTGCTCATTCGTTGGACTGGAGGACCAGCTCCCCACCTTCGGTTTGGACTGTAAGAACAAAAACGCTCTTCAAACAAACAACTCAGATCTTCCCCTCTGGACAAACAGTTAACCTGTCGTCCCTCTTTCCAGGAGTTGCAGAGAAGCAGCATGCGGATTTATTCACTGTACATAAATAAACACTGTTCTTTTTGTATCTCCCTGTGTCTGCCTCGTTCTGGGTCTCATATCATCTGGGTTCCTCGCGCAATCCTAACAGAAATGCTCCAGCCACAAAAGACCCAGAATGAGACCAAGAGCGAGCAGACAACCCCCGGCTCCCCGGAGGAACGGATCAACAGGTTGGATAAAGTTTTACAGCAAGTGTTGACTCACCAAACCACCGTCCAGTCCAACCTTCAGGAGCTCGGAGGTATGGTTTATTCCATTAAACGACAACTGCAAACTTCTTCCTCCTCAGCTCCAGTCGTTCCGCCAGCCCCCGCGGCTCCTGGTCCCATTCCTCCTGTGCAACAAATAATAGTTAAACCCTCTGAGTTCTTCACCGGAGACCCTGACCAATGTGGCGGCTTATTGCTGCAGTGCAGACTCGCCTTCGAGGGGGCTCCCTCTCAGTTCTCCTCGGACTCGGTAAAGATCACCTTTTTTGTAAGTCAGCTCAAAGGTAACGCTCTCCGGTGGGCTCACTCATTTCTCCAGAGCCATGAAAATCCCTCTTCTACCTATGAACAATTCCTGCATGAGTTTCGTAGGATTTTTGATTGTCCCCTGCAGAATTCAAACGCCGCCAAGCGTTTGTTGAATTTATGACATGGCCGTCGTAATGCCTCGGAATTCGCCTTGGAGTTTCGGATCCTTGCCGCCCAGACAGGATGGTACGAATCAGCCCTACAAGGTATTTTCTTAAATTCCTTATCTGATTTTCTCAAAGACCAGATTGTAACACGCGACGAGCCCGAGACTTTCGATAAGTTAATTGACCTTGCCATCTCCATCGATGACCGCTTCCGGGAGAGAAAGAGAGAGGCAAACTACAATTTCCATCGATCCACAACTTCCAGGTTTCCGACCCCTCCAGGTGAGCCCAAGTCTGTACACTTGAACTACCTTTCCCAGAATCCTCTCACTTCCGGGTTTATGACCCCTCGCCACAAGTCCGTTTCACCCAAGCAACCTCACATGAACTACAACTCCCAGTCTTCCATGTCTCCTGGTCCTAACCAATCATCTACGTTTCCTCGACGAGATCACTCACCCGAGCCTATGCAGGTGGGGTGCACACGGCTGACTCCTGCAGAGAGACAGCGGTGTGTATCTGCCCGTCTCTGCATTTATTGTGGTAACCCCGGTCATTTTCTGCCCCACTGTCCGTTTCGGGGAAACGAGAACTCCCACCAGTAAAGCGGGAGTTACTGGTGGGTACTTCTGCATTATCCTCCCCATTTAAACTGTTGCTTCCCATGGTCATTCAGACTCCTGACCATCGCTTTTCGTTCTCCACACTCATTGACTCGGGTGCGGAACAAAACTTGATTAGTGCAAATTTAGTTAGAAAACATTCCTTGCCGACTCGAGAGATCCCTCCAATTTCTGTTGCCGGCTTAACCGGAAACACATTGGCCCGTATAAATCAGAAAACTACCAATTTGCATGTCATCATCTCAGGTAATCACCATGAGATGACGGATTTTTTTGTGTTCGACTCTCTCACGCCTCAGATAGTTCTAGGTTTCCCCTGGCTCCGTAACCATAACCCTGTTATTAATTGGGAACGTGGCTGCATTGACAAATGGAGCGACAAGTGTCTCAGTAACTGTCTCCGCTCCGCCATCAACGAGTCCCCTCGGGACATGCCTCCTCTAGAGGAAATCGACCTCACCTCCATTCCTGCTGAATACCGCGACCTAGCGGTAGTCTTTAGCAAACAACGCGCCTTGTCTCTCCCTCCTCATCGTCCCTATGACTGCTCTATTGACTTGTTACCTGGCGCCCCCTTGCCGTCAAGTAGACTCTATAATCTTTCGGGTCCCGAAAGAGAATCCATGTCTAATTATATTAATGAATCCCTTGCCTCAGGCATTATTCGACCCTCGACCTCCCCTGTGGGAGCTGTGTTTTTCTTCGTTTCTAAAAAAGATAAGACTCTCAGGCCGTGCATTGACTACCGCGGATTAAACAATATCACTATAAAGAATAAGTATCCGCTCCCTCTCATCGACTCACTGCAGGAACAATTATAGTTGGCTTCCTGCTTCACGAAACTCGATTTAAGAAACGCCTACCATCTCGTGCGTATTAAAGAAGGTGACGAGTGGAAGACTGCTTTTCGCACTCCTTTGGGTCACTTTGAATATCTGGTCATGCCCTTTGGGTTGACCAACGCCCCCGCGGTTTTTCAGGCTCTCGTCAATGATGTCCTGCGCAATTTTATTGGTAAATTTGTTTTCGTCTACCTCAATGACATTCTTATTTTTTCTCGTGACCCCACTCAGCACACTACACACGTTCGCACGGTTCTTCAGCAGTTGCTGGAGAACCAGTTGTTTGTCAAGGCCGAGAAGTGCGAATTTAATACCTCCACTGTCTCCTCCTTGGGCTTTATATTTGAGGGCGGACGTTGTAGAACCGACCCTGAAAAGACCAGGGCTGTAGTCGACTGGTCGACCCCCGAGTCCAGGAAACAGTTACAACGTTTCCTGGGCTTCGCCAACTTTTACAGGCGATTTATTAAGAATTATAGCCGTGTCGCCGCCCCCCTGTCTCAGCTCACTTCCACTGCCCGTGCTTTTCATTGGACCCCAGAGGCTGAGGCCGCCTTCAAGAGGCTCAAATCCCTCTTTTCCTCCACGCCTATCCTCTGCCATCCAGACCCCACACACCAGTTCATACTGGAGGTGGACGCCTCTGACACTGGAGTGGGGGCGGTCCTTTCTCAGAGATCGCCTGCAGACAACAAGGTTCATCCCTGCACCTTCTTTTCCCGACGTCTCTCGCAGTCTGAGCGCAATTATGACGTGGGCAACCGCGAGTTGTTGGCGGTCAAGCTTGCGTTAGAGGAATGGCGGCACTGGTCGGAAGGCACAGATATTCCTTTTTTGATTTGGACCGACCACAAGAACTTAACGTATCTTAGGAACACCAAGCGTCTGACTCCCCTTCAGGGTCGTTGGTCACTTTTTTTTAATAGATTTAATTTTGTTCTCACTTTCCATCCGGGCTTGAAGAATGTTAAGCCCGACGTCCTGTCCAGACAGTTCGCTCCTCCCGACATGCTTTAGGGTTCTTATACCATCAGTCCCCCCACCTGCGTTGTCGGCTCCCTCTCCTGGCCCATCGCCGCCACCGTTCAAGAAGCCCTCCTCTCCGAACCCGATCCTGGTGGTGGTCCTCCCGGTACTCTCTTTGTTCCCTCCAGCATGCGGTCAGAGGTGCTCCAGTGGCTTCAAACCAACAAGCTCTCTTGCCACCCTGGAGTCAACCGCATGCTCGCCCTCACAAAGACTCATTTCTGGTGGCCATCCATGTCCAGGGACATTAAGGACTTTGTTTCGGCCTGTCCCATCTGTGCCAGAAACAAGTCCGGTACCCAACCTCCGGCTGGCCTCCTGCTTCCCCTCCCAACCCCTAGTCGTCCCTGGTCCCACATCACCCTCGATTTTGTTACCGGTCTTCTCCCGTCTGACGGCAACACCACCATCCTCACGATTGTTGACCGTTTTTCCAAGGCTGTTCATTTTGTTCCCCTTCCCAAGCTCCCCTCTGTCCTTGAAACCGCTCACCTCATCACTCTCCATGTCTTTAGGCTCCATGGCATCCCTTCGGACATCGTCTCCGACCACGGCCCGCAGTTTGTCTCCCGGGTGTGGCACTCCTTTTGCAAATCGCTCGGGGCATCCGTTAGCCTTACCTCTGGCTACCATCCTCAGGCTAACGGACAAGCCGAGCGCTGCAATCAGGAGTTGGAGTCCACCCTGCGCTGCCTGGTCGAGTCCAACCCATCATCATGGAGTCAACACCTGGTTTGGGTAGAGTACGCACACAACTCCCATCGTTCCTCTGCCACCGGTATGTCCCCCTTCGAGGCCTCCCTTGGTTACCTTCCCCCTCTTTTCCCCAGTCTTGAGTCAGAATGCTCGGTTCCATCCGTGCAGCACCACTTCCGGCGGTGTCGTTGCGTCTGGCGCTAGGCCAAGACGGCCCTCCTTAGGACCGCGGCCCAGGCAAAACGGTTCGTGGACCGCCATCGTTCAGCGACGCTCGCCTACCAGATGGGTCAGCAGGTGTGGTTGTCCACCAGGGACATCAAGCTGTAGGACACCCCCCGCAAGCTGGCACCCTGCTTCATCGGGCCCTTCCCTATTGTCCACATTATCAACCCCTCTGCTGTTTGTCTCAAACTTCCCAGGGCCATGAGGATTCATCCCACTTTTCACATCTCCCAGATTAAATCTGTCTCCTTAAGTCCCCTGTGCCCCCCATCTGATCTCCCTCCGCCACCCCGCCTGATCGCCAACCACCATGCGTTCACCGTCAGGTCCATCCTTGACGTGCGACGCAGGGGTAGGGGGTTCCTGTACCTGGTTGATTGGGAGGGGTACGGTCCTGAGGAGAGGTCATGGATCCCCAGGTCCTTTATCCTCGACCCCAGCCTCATCTCCAGGTTTTTCAGGGACCACCCCGAGAAGCGCCTCAGGTCACCTGGAGGCGATTCTTGAGGGGGGAGTACTGTAAGGATCCCACTGCCTGCAGCCTGCCTTGCTGATGGCCACTGATTGACAACACCTGGCGGCTATCAGCCTGATGAGCCTCTCCATCTACAAAAGGCTGCAGCCCTGTGTGACTCATCGCTGGAGCATATCACCTCTCATGGTATAGTACTGCTGTGCTAGATATTTCTTGGTGAAAAGAATTTGTTCACCTGTGTTCTCTTTTCCAGTTTCCTGATCCCTCGTGTTTTTTTATCTCCCCATGACCTGTTTTGGACTCCTCGGCCTGTCAAGTGTTCCTCGTGCCATTTTTGCCTCCAGTTGCCAGCCTTCCTCGTTCCCTTGGATTCTCGTTTGGATTTCCTTCTCTGCTCATTCGTTGGACTGGAGGACCAGCTCCCCACCTTCAGATTTGGACTGTAAGAACAAAAACGCTCTTCAAACAAACAACTCAGATCTTCTCCTCTGGACAAACAATTAACCTGTCGTCCCTCTTTCCAGGAGTTGCAGAGAATCAGCGTGCAGATGTATTCACTGTACATAAATAAACACTGTTCTTTTTGTATCTCCCTGTGTCTGCCTCGTTCTGGGTCTCATATCATCTGGGTTCCTCGCGCAATCCTAACAGACGAAGCAGTCATGGTCCGGTGTTGTTTCCTGAAACCAAATTGATGGGGAGGTAAGATGTTAAAAGAATCTGAATACTTCTTGACTTGGGAGTTTATCAAGTTTCTAAAACTTTAGCAAGAATACAGAATTTCAAGATTGGTCGATAGTTGTTCAATATGGTGGGGTCTCCTCGCTTCAATAAAGGTAGTACAAAAGCTGTTTTCCAAAAGTTTGGAAATGTATTTTGGCTTATGGATAGATTAAAGATGTGATACACCGGTTCTGCAATGATGTGTGCAGCCAGACTTAAGAAATATGGAGGAAGGTCATCAGGGCCTGCAGCTTTTTTAGAGTCTAGACCTTTTAACAATTTGTTAACCTCACTAACAGAAAACAATACAAGATCATTAAAAACTAAAAGTTAATTCAGGTCCTCTGGACATTCAAAAACAACAACAAAAAAAAAAACACAAAAACAAAAAATAAACAAATAAATAAATCTTTTTTTTTTTGAATGTCCAGAGGACCTCAATTAACTTTTTTAGATTTTTCTACCTGGATTATTGAGCATGCATCAGGATATCATTAAAAACTCTTAAAAGTGCTGTCTCAGTGCTATGACTGGGTTTAAAATTAGACTGGGACTCTTCACTAATTTCATGAGACTATGAAAAGATATGAAGTTGATTAAAAACAGCCCTTTCTAACATTTTGGACATGAAGGATAACTTAGATATTGGCCTGTTGTTAGATAGAACATTGGGATCAAGGTTTTTCTTTTTGATAATCGGCTGCACTACAGTGTGTTTGAAAACAGCTGGAGCACAGCCAGATGACAAAGAGGAGTTCAACATGTGTAAAATACAAGGGCCTGATGTGAACGGTTTCCTTTAAAAGATGAGAGGGGAGGATATCAAGAGGAAAATTATAAGGTCTTAATTTAAAAACTACTTCCTTTAAAAATGAAAAGACACAGGCTCAAATTGTTGAAAAACAGCAGAGCGTTTTGGAGGGACAGACTGATTTAAAATGGGCTGTGAATAAAAAGACCTCAAATCAGAGCCTTTTTCAACAAAAAATTTCAAAACATGTCATGAAGTTTAAAAGAAGCCTCCATGGAAACACTGACAGTGGGATTAACAACAGAGTTAAAAATAAAAAGAACTTGTGGTTTGTGACACAATCATTTTGGACATAAAAGCAGGCTTTAAAGATTTCAATCTTCTGATACTTTGACAAGCAGTCGTAAAATTCCCAGACACTTGGAGTTTGTCTTTTCCAGCTTCTCTCTGTGCGTCGGCACTCCTGTCTGTGAGTGCAGGTGGTTTCATTTGACCAAGGTTGGTGGGATGGTTTAGAAGATTTAGGTCTGAGTGGGGCAACAGAGTCCACAATGCCAGAACATGTTGAAATACAAACGTTAACCAGCTCATCAATGTTAATCAGCATAATTCACAGCCTCACTGAGAACAGTGTTGTCCGTTTTAATGTCCACTCCAGCTTCAACCACTTTCTCTTTAAGCATCGGTGGAAAGTAGTGAATTATATTTACTTGCATTGTGTAATTAAGTATGCATTTTGTGTACTTTTTACTTTTAAAAGTAATTACTTTTATCTCTACTTTTACTTGAGTATACAGTATTTTATTTGAATTATTTTACTTAGTTACATTTGAACCATACTATCACTGAGTAGAAAATTCGAACATACATACCGGATTGGTTGAGGCACAGGTTAACAACGACTACCATGGGTGCTGTTGACAAACAGGGTGCCGGCGGAAATTGTGCTACTATTAGTCAAATACCATGAGAAAGGAAACATGTCAGTAGCCAGAGGGAGAAGAGGAAAGTCAAGAATGTAGGATTGAGGGTTGCAAATCTAAATAGGGGGACAATGACAGGCAAAGGTAGAGAGCTGGCTGACATGATGCAGAGAAGAAAGGTAGATGTTTTATGTGTCCAAAAGACCAAGTGGAAGGACAACAAGGCTCACAGCATTTAAACTGGGTTTAAACTGTTTTACCATGGTGTGGATAGAAAGAGAAATGTTGTAGGGGTTGTCCTGAAGGAGGAGTTGGCAAAGAATGCAGTAGATGTGAAAAGATGTGCGATAGAGAGATGTGTCTGAAGGTAGAAGTAGACAGTCTGATGCTAAATGTTGTCAGTTGTTATGCTTCACAGGTTGGATTTGATGTGGAGGAGAAAGATACATTTTAGAAGAATCTGGATGACGTGATAGTTGTATTCTCAGGGAGGAGAGAGTGGCAAACAAAGCAGACCTGAATGGACATGTTGGTGAAGGAAACAGAGGGGATGATGAAGTGATGGGTAGGTTTGTTGTCAAGAAAAGACACCAAGATGGACAGATGGTGGTGGATTTTGCCAAGAGAATGCAAATGGCTGTAGTCAACACATTTCCAAAAGAAAGAAACATGGAGTGACCTATGAGTGGAGACACGAGTACACTGGTAGACTATAGTCTGTGTAGAAGAAGGCAACTGAGTGAGATTCGGGACTGTAAGGTTGTGGCAGGGGAGAGTGTGGCCAGACAGCATAGGCTGCCTTTTTTTGTGAAGAAGAGAAAAAAAGTAAAATCTGAGAAGACTAAATGGTGGAAGCTGAGAAAAGAAGAATCTTGTGAAAAGTTCAGACAAGAGCTGTTAAAGGCTCTAGGTGGTAAGAAAGAGCTTCCAGATAATTGGGCTACTACAGCAACAGTAATTAGAGAGATTGGTAGCAAGGTACTTGGTGGGTAATCTGGACAGAGAATAGATGATAAGGAAACCTGGTGGTGGAATATTGAAGTGCAGGAAGCTATTCAAAGCAAGAGGTTAGTCAAGAAGAAATATGACAGTGAGGACTGAAGAGAGGAGACAGGAATATACAGGTCCTTCTAAAAAAATTAGCATATTGTGATAAAGGTCATTATTTTCCATAATGTAATGATAAAAATAAAACTTTCATATATTTCAGATTCATTGCACACCAACTGAAATATTTCAGGTCTTTAATTGTTTTAATACTGATGATTATGGCATACAGCTCATGAAAACCCAAAATGCCTGTCTCAAAAAATTAGCATATTTCATCCCACCAATGAAAGACAAGTGTTTTTAATACAAAAAACGCCAACCTTCAAATAATCATGTTCAGTTATGCACTCAATACTTGGTCGGGAATCCTTTTGCATGAATGACTGCTTCAATGCAGCGTGGCATGGAGGCAATCAGCCTGTGGCACTGCTGAGGTGCTATAGAGGCCCAGGATGCTTCGATAGCAGCCTTAAGCTCATCCAGAGTGTTGGGTCTTGTGTCTCTCAACTTTCTCTTCACAATATCCCACAGGTTCTCTATGGGGTTCAGGTCAGGAGAGTTGGCAGGCCAATTGAGCACGGTAATACCATGGTCAGTAAACCATTTACCAGTGGTTTTGGCACTGTGAGCAGGTGCAAGGTCGTGCTGAAAAATGAAATCTTCATCTCCATGAAGCTTTTCAGCAGATGGAAGCATGAAGTGCTCCAAAATCTCCTGATAGCTAGCTGCATTGACCCTGCCCTTGATAAAACACAGTGGACCAACACCAGCAGATGACATGGCACCCCAGTGACTGTGGAAACTTGACACTGGACCTCAAGCAATGTGAATTCTGTGTCTCCTCTCTTCCTCCAGACTCTGGGACCTTGATTTCCAAAGGAAATGCAAAATTTACTGTAATCAAAGAACATAACTTTGGACCACTCAGCAGCAGTCCCAGGTGAGATGCTTCTGCCGCTGTTTCTGGTTCAAGAGTGGCTTGACCGGGGGAATGCGGCACCTGTAGCCCATTTCTCTGGATGTTTCTACTCCAGACTCAGTCCACTGCTTCCACAGGTCCCCCAAGGTCTGGAATCGTCCCTTCTCCACAATCCTCCTCAGGGTCCAGTCACCTTTTCTCGTTGTGCAGCGTTTTCTGCCACACTTTTCCCTTCCCACAGACTTCCCACTGAGGTGCCTTGATACAGCACTCTGGGAACAGCCTATTCGTTCAGCAATTTCTTTCTGTGTCTTACCCTCTTGCTTGAGGGTGTCAATGATGGCCTTCTGGACAGCAGTCAGGTCGGCAGTCTTATCCATGATTGCGGTTTTGAGTAATGAACAAGGCTGGGAGATTTAAAAGCCTTAGGAATCTTTTGCAGGTGTTTAGAGTTACTTTGTTGATTCAGATGGTTAGGTTAATAGCTTGTAGACAACCTTTTCATCATATGCTAATTTTTTGAGACAGGCATTTTGGGTTTTCATGAGCTGTATGCCATAATCATCAGTATTTAAACAATTAAAGACCCGAAATATTTCAGTTGATGTGCAATGAATCTGAAATATATGAAAGTTTCATTTTTATCATTACATTATATAAAATAATGACCTTTATCACAATATGCTAATTTTTTGAGAAGGACCTGTAAGGAGATGCAACGTAGAGCAACAAATAGGTAGCAAAGCAGAAGGCATATGATGAGTTGTATGGGAGGCTGGACACTGGGTGAGAAGAACTTGCACCGATTGGCAAGACAGAGGGATCAGGCTGGATAGGATGTGCAGCAGGTTAGGCTTGTTGAAGTTAGGAATGATAATGTTTTAACAAGTGAGGAGAGTGTGACGGGAAGATGGAAGAATTACTTTGAGGCTCTAATGAAAGAAGAGAATGAAAGAGAAAGAAGAGTAGAGATCAAAGAAACTGTGGACCAGGAAGTGGGAAAGATTAGTGAAGGTGAAGTTTGGAAAGCCTTGAAAAGAATGAAGAAGGAAAAGGCAGTATGACCTGATATACCAGTGGAGGTTTGGAAATGTCTTGGAGAGATGGCAGTGAGGTTTTTGACTCAAATATCCAATGGCATATTTGAGGGTGAGAAAATGCCTGAGGCATGGAGAAGAAGTGTGCTGGTGCCCATTTTTAAGAACAAGAGTGATGTACAGCGATGTCGCAACTACAGGGGAATTAAGTTGATGAGTCACACAATGAAGATCTGGGAGCGAGTTGTGGAAGCTAGACTTAGACAGAGGTGACAATTTGTGAGCAGCAGTATGGTTTCATGCCCAAGAAAGAGCACCACAGATGCCATATTTGCTTTGAAGATGTTGAGGGAAAAGGAGAGAGAGTCCAAAAGAACTCCATTGTGTCTTTGTGGATTTAGAAGAAGCATATGACAGGGTGCCGAGGGAGGAGGTGTGGAATTACATGAGGAATTCTGGAATGGCAGAGAAGTATGTTAGACTGGTTGGTACAGAACATGTATGAGGACAGCAGAACAGTGGTGAGATGTGCTGTAGGAGTGCTTCAAGGTGGAGTTGGGAGTGCATCAAGGATTGGCTCTGAGCCCCTTCTTGTTTGCTTTGGTGATGGACCGACTTAAGGTTCCCACATACTCGGGCATATTGTATATACTCCATGAGCTGCACGGACACTGCACAGATGGTTGATACTTCATACTCAAGCGTACACCCTGAGTGGCTGCAGCTCAGCTCTGCAGGCAAGGGGCGTTTACCTTCGGGACAAATTGAGGTCACCGATTGGTCATTTGCTGACACACCTACTGGATTGATTGACAGGTCGCAAAAAACAAAACAAATAATAAAAATAAAAAAAATACGAGAGCTACTGGCAACCCTAGTTAGAGGCAGCTGGCAGCCCTGGAGCAGCAGTGTTCTGTGTTTATATGTTGTTAATAAAATGTTCTAAAAAATTGAAAATTGCCCTGCAGCCCACACATCAGATCAGCCCACCAGGAAATTAGACCCTTCCACAGCCACGTCGGGCCTTATTTTAATTCTCTCGTGACAAATTCCTTCCTTTCTCACAACTTCAGTCATGGCATCAACTGACGAGGAGGAAGAGATCGTTTGCCTCTTGGCAAAAAAAAAAAAAACCCAAACAAACAAAAGTCTGTCGCCGGGCAGTTTATTGTGCTACACCAAGTACGCGTACACTGTAGTAAAAATTGATCTTTACGCGGACGTGGTTTGAAGGCTGCCACGATAAGCCTAACCTGGTACACGCGGACCTCCACGGAGTGAAGTACACCCGAGTATGTGGGAGCCTTAAAACCGATGAGGTCAGGCAGGAATCCTTGTGAACTATGATGTTTGCAGATAATATTGTGAGCTGTGGTGGGAGCAGGAAACAGGTGGAAGAGAACATAGAGAGGTGGAGGTATGCACTTGAAAGAAGAGGAATGAAAGTCAACTGTAGTTAGACAGAGTACATGTGTGTGAATGAGAGGGATGCCAGTGGAACAGTAAGGCTATGAGAAGTAGAGGTCGCAAAGGTGTAGAACTTCAAGTCTTGGGTTATACTGTCCAGAAGAATGGGGTGCATGTTAAAGAGGTGGATGGAGAAAAGTTTCAGGAGTGACTTGCAACTGAAGGGTGTCAGCAAAGGGTAAAGGAAAAGTTTACAAGACAGATGTGATACCAGCTATGCTGTATGGTCTGGAGACAGTGGCATTGACTAAAAGACATGAGAAATAACTGGAAGTAGCAGAAATGAAGATGCTGAGGTTCTTTAGTGTCCGGCCTCCCATACCACTCATCATACACCTTCTGTTTTGCCTTTGCTACCTCCCTCTTTGCATCTCCTTATATTCCTGTCTCCTCTCTTCAGTCCTCTCACTGTCATATTTCTTCTTGGCTAATCTCTTGCTTTGAATAGCTTCCTGTACTTCACTATTCCACCACCAGGTTCCCTTATCATCTATTCTCTGGCCAGATGACACACCAAGTACATTCCTAAGGGTCTCTATAATTAGACCCGAGCAGCGAAGCGCTGCGAAGGCCTATTGTAATTGCTCCGTTTATTATTACGATTCTTGGTCCGAAAGAATTGCTAATTTGGAGGGGTTAACATATCTGAAAACTCACCAAACTTTACCCAAAATTGTCCCCCACGTGAAATTTTAGTATTTTAATGGAACCAAAAGTGGGCGTGGCCAAACTGCTCAGTAGCGCCCCCTAACGTGAAATAGGACAACTGGTATATCCTAGAGAGCTGAAATTTGGTACATAGGTAGAACTCCCTGAGTCAAGAAAAAAAGTCTCTTGGAGGTATGCCCATAACCCAACAGGAAGTCGGCCACTTTGGGTCAAATGGTCATTTTTGGGCATTTTTCACTTTTCATACATGGTAAATTTTAACGAACTCCTCCTAGGTATTTTGAGAGATTGCCTTCAAACTTGGTGGATATGACCTTAAGACATTAGGGAATAAAAATTATCAAAATAATTGCGTTTTCATATATGTTGAAGGGGCGTGGCCAGGCCTCAAAGTTACGCCTCACGCCATAAATTTCCAAACGCTATAACTTTCACATTGAAAGAACAAAATGCACAAAACTTGGCATAAGCCATCCCTGTCCGATGCCCGACGATCCTCTGTGGTCATATTCTGATGTCATCAAAGCCACGACCCCTCAGAACAGGAAGTCACTTTTTTTGCTTGGAATGCTCCCTCTCTGACATTCTTGACCTAAACAGGATGATCCTGTGTTAGAAGACATATAACAAGATGGTCTGACTTGCTTTAAAGCGCAAACCATTTTCGCTAGAGAATGTGGGCGTGGCGAAGTCAGAAGTGACGCCATTGCAATACATTTGGCTCTAAATTCCACAGATTTAAGCCGAGGTTCACCAAAATCACTATGATCGATCATTATCCACCCCTTGAACAGGAAGCCATGATAATTGGCCAATAGCCTCCACAGCGCCCCCTAGAATATTTTAAAACCTCAGCCCCAAGCCATTTTTGGACCGATAATTCTGAAACTCGGTGAACATCTGTATCTTCACAAGACCTATGAAAAAGTCTCTTAAAGCCCTGGTCCAAACTCAACAGAAAGTCGGCCATTTTGGGTCAAAGGGTCATTTTTGGGCATTTCTAATGGCGAATGTTAAACTCCTCCTAGGGATTTTGAATGATTGCCTTCAAACTTAGTTAATATGCTCTTAAGACATTTGGAGAATAAAAGTTATCAAAAGCTTTCAGTTTCGTTTTGGTAAAGGGGCGTGGCCAGGCCTCAAAGTTGCGCTTCACGCCATAAATTTACAAACGCTAAAACTTGCACATTGAAAGAACGAAATGCAACAAACTTGGAATGATGTATACCTGATGGATACACAACAATCCACTGTTGTCATATTTTGACATCATGAAAGCCCCGCCCCCTCAGACCATGAAGTATTTTTTTTTATTTGGAATGCTCCCTCTTTGACACCATTGACCTAATCAGGATGATACTGTCTTAGAATACAGATAAGATAGTCTGACTTGATTTAAAGTGCAAACCATTGTTGCTGGAGGATGTGGGCGTGGCGGGGTGGCGAATTAAGAAGTGATGCCGTTGCAATATGTTTGGCTCCAAATTGCACAGATTTCAACTGAGTTGCACCAAAATCACTATGATTGATCATTATCCACCCCTTGAACAGGAAGCCATGATAATTGCCCAATAGCCTCCACAGCGCCCCCAAGAATATTTAAAAACCTGAGCCCCAAGCCATTTTTGGACAGATTATTCTGAAACTCGGCGAACCTCTGTATCTTCTCAGGATCTATGAAAAAGTCTCTTGGAACACTGGTCCAAAATCAACAGGAAGTCGGCCATTTTGGGTCAAAGGGTCATTTTTGGGCGTTTCTAATGGCGAATGTTAAACTCCTCCTAGGGATTTTGAAGGATTGCCTTCAAATTTGGTTAATATGCTCTTAAGACATTGGAGAGTAGAAGTTATCAAAAGCTTTCGGTTTTGTTTTGTTAAAAGGGGCGTGGCCAGGCCTCAAATTTGCGCTTCACACCATAAATTTAAAAACTCTATAACTTACACATTGAAAGACCGAAAAGCACCAAACTTGACATGACTCATCCCTGTGGATACCCCACCCCCTCAGAACAGGAAGTCTCTTTTTTTACTTGGAATGCTCCCTCTTTGACACCCTTGACCTAATCAGGATGATCCTGTCTTAGAATACAGATAAGATTGTCGGACTTGATTTAAATTACAAACAGTTATAGCTGGAGGATGTGGGCGTGGCGGGGTGGCGAATTAAGAAATGATGTCGTTGCAATACGTTTGGCTCTGAGTTGCACAGATTTGAGCCAAGATGTACCAAAATCACTGATTGATCATTATCCACCCCTTGAACAGGTGTCCATGAGAAGTGGCCAATAGCCTCCACAGCGCCACCTATATTCTTCCTACAGTTATATCTCAGTGATACAACATCCGATCTGAACCAGATTTTTGGTGCGTCATTAGTGAGCACTTATGGACAAATTGGTATTGTTTTTTTAACTTTTGACTCTAGTGTGCCCCCTACATTATTCCAACAGTTATATATCAATGATACATCATCCAATCTGCACCAGATTTTTGTTGTGTCATCTGTGAGCATTTCGAGACACATTGCTCAAGTGCACCCCCTAGAATATTCAAACTTTTAAATCTCAGTGATATATCATCCGATCTGCACCAGATTTTTGGTCCATCATTAGTGAGCACTTATGGACACATTGGTATTGTTTTTTAACTTTTGACTCCAGTGCGCCCCCTACATTATTCTAACAGTTATGGCTCAGTGAAACATCATCCGATCATAACCAGATTTTTTGTGCATAATCGGTGAGCACGTCTAGACACATTGATATTGTGGTTTAACATATGACTCAAGTGCGCCCCCTAGAATATTTAATCAGTTATATCTCAGTGATATATCATCCAATCTGCACCAGATTTAGTTTTTTAAATTTTGACTCAAGTACACCCCCTAGATTATTCCAACAGTTATATCTCAGTGAAATATCATCCAATATGTACCAGATTTATTGAGGATGATCAGTTAGCACTTCTAGACACATTGGTATTGTTCTTTAACATTTGACTCGATTGCGCCCCTACATTATTCAAACAGTAATATCTCAGTTATATATTGCCAAATCTGTACCAAATTTATTGTGCGTGATCAGTGAACCATTCTGCACACATTGGGATTGTTGTTTAACATTTGACACCTGAGCGCCCCCTAGATTATTCTACAAGTTATATCTTAGTGATGTATCATCCGATCTGTAGCAAATTTATTGTGCGTGATTAGTGAGCACTTCTAGATACATAGGTATGGTTGTTTCATGTTTGACTCTAGTGCACCCCCTAGATTATTCCAACAGTTATATCTTAGTGAAATATCATCCAATATGTTCCAGATTTATTGTGCGTGATCAGTGAGCACTTATAAACACATTGGTATTGTTCTTTAACATTTGACTCAAGTGCGCCCCTACGATATTTCAACAGTTATATTTCAGTGAATTATCATCCGATCGGAACCAGATTTTTGGTGCATAATCGGTGAGCATGTCTAAACACATTGATATTGTGGTTTAACATATGATTCAAGTCTGCACCCTTCAAAGGTTCGGCAAATGCGCACTCCGGTGAACAGGCGTGGGACGGGAGCATGAGCGTTCGCAATGCCAACTGGGCGGAGTCGATGGAGCTCCCGCGGTCGCCGTAAGGCCAGAGCAGCGCTTTGCTGCAAGGGCCTTCAATGCTGCTTGCAGCTTTAATTACTGTTGTTGTAGTAGTTCAGTCATTTAGAAGTTCTTTCTTACAACCCAGAACCTTTAACAGTTCCTTGATGAATTTCTCAAAACATTCTTCCTTCTTAAGCTTCTACCATTTGGTCTTCTTCTCTGATTTGACTATTTTTCTCTTCTTCACATCAACTGTCATTTTACACATAACTATCTGATGCTGTCTGGTCATGCTCTCCCCTGCCATAACCTTACAGTCCCCAATTTCCTTCAGGTTTCCTCTTCTACACAGAATGTTGTCTACCTGTGATCTCCTGCCTACACTCTTTTAGGCCAGTCTATGTTCCTCTTTCTTTTGGAAATAAGTGTTGACTACAGCCATTTCCATTCTCTTGGCAAAATCCACCACCATCTGTCCTTCCTAGTTTCTTTCCTTGAGACAAAATCTACCCATCACTTCCTCATCCCCTCTGTTTCCTTCACCAACATGTCCATTTAGGTCTGCTTCGATCATCACTCTCTCCTCCCTGGGAATACTCCCTATCACTTCATCCAAATCTATTCAAAGTTTATCTTTCTCCTCCACATCACGTCCAAACTGTGGAGCATAACCACTGATAACATTTAGCATCAGACCTTCTACTTCTACCTTCAGTCAAAGTGACACCTTTTCACCTCTAGTACATTCTTTGCTAACTCCTCCTTCAGGTCATTCCATTTTTCTTTATATCTACACCATGGTTAAACAGTTTAAACCCTGCTCTAATGCTGAAAGCCTTGATGCCCTTCTACTTGGTCTCTTGGACCCATAAAACATCCAACTTCCTTCTCTGCATCATTTCAACCAGCTCTCTACCTTTGCCTGTCATTGTTCCCACATTTAGAGTTCCAACCCTCAGTCTTACATTCTTGACTTTCCTCTTCTCCCTTTGTCTCCTGACTCATTTCCCTCCCCGTGGTCTTTGACTAACAGCAGCACAATTGCACCCTGTTTGTCAACAGCACCGGTGGCGGTCATTGTTAACTCGGGCCTCGACCGATCTGGTATGGTTTTGCTTAGATGAACTTGCATTACAATTTTGGCAAAAGTGTTTTATGTCGGATGCCCTTCCTGACACTACCTTTACCATTTACTCAGGTTTGTGACCGGCACAAGAGATATACTGGCTTGTGATCCCCAGTGGCTGGTTTAAGAAAACACATGAATAATTATGTAAAAATAAATTAAACCATAACTGTCCCCGTTTCTTAATTTCTTCTTGATAATGTTCAATTATCTTTTGTTTCCAAGCTGGAAATGTCCCCAGATTTAATTTCAGAAATCTGTTGACCTTGGTATAACATTATTTTTAATATGATTTTAATTTACACTCTGGCATGAAAGGCGGTGGACATTATGCATTCCTTCAATAAATAATGTCATAATGAAATGAATGAAACAAATCTTTTAATTTTTCAAGAAATTTTCCAGTGGTGGGCACAGCTAACCAAAAAGTTACCTTTGCTAACCCATATTATGCTAACTAAAAAATTTGCTTTGCTAACACTAAACTGCTAAACAGGTAAAAAACAATAGCTGAAGCTAATGCTTAACCACTAACCACATAGACGATTGTCAGTCTGCACTCTGCGTCACACTTCCTCATCTCCTTAAACTTGAAGCTGCTTCGACCAATCAACGTCTTGTTACGTGTACACACAGTAAGCCAATAGAGTGCATTCAGCTTGTCTCTGCTGCATCGACCAATCACGTCTTGTCATGTACATAGTAAGCCAATAGCATCCTTAATGGACTCATTGAGACATGCCCACAACAGACAGGTAGAAGCTTGTAATTTTGGTATTGGATTTATAGTGGCAAAACATAATTTAGCATAAGATAATTCTGATTTCCAAAGTTAGCAAAAATGCCAATATTTTAAACCAAAAATTTGTTCCACTGTTAAACTGCTGTTAGTGGATTAGCAAAACTGTGCCCACCACTGATAATTTCTATTCTTCTTGCTTTATATCCAAACATGATTAGTTCTTATCTAAAAAAGTTGAAAAGATGGAAACCTGTTGTCAAAATTTTACAAAAATAAACTTTTCCTGGCAAACAAATCAATGCAAAGTGGATACCTACCAACAAGGCACCAGACTGAAAATCGTATCCAGGTGATAGCAGACAGTTTGAGCATGAGGTAGATATTGACCAGCATAGCTGAAGCAGGTACAAATGGCACACAGGGTGCCATGTAGGGCAGCCGTTTGGGATTTTCTGGCTGCTGAAGGATGATAACTATCAGTAGGGCAATGACAATGATGAAGAAGATTAATAGCAGCAAAGCCCACCAACTACCCTCCTCAATGTAGCTCACTTCTGAAAGAAAAGACAAAAAGGTTCTTCCTATATATGTTCATATTACACTGTGAACTGGACAAAGATCTTGTTCACTGGTTCTCACCAAAAATGATGAAAGAGCAGAAAGCAAAAAAGAAGATGAAGAGCAGCAAAACACACACGGTGACAGTTTTCCCTGTGGCTTGAGTTGGCCGATCCATTTTTCCAGGAAGGCCGAGTCGAATCCTCAGTGTATAGTATCGTGGTCCAATTAGTTTCTTCAGCCGCCGAGACATCCCTCCTTCTGACTCCTCTGCTTCAATTCCAGTAGTCATATCCACTGTGCCATAGTTAGGGTGGCTGGTAGTGTATGTGTTTTTATCTGGTTTGCCGATCAGCATCTCGTTGTCACCAAGTGATGGCAGGTTTTTAGCTCCACAGGTGTTCGTGGGCAGACCATAATCATCAGCCTCACTGGTTGGTGAGCAGGCGTCTTTCTCACACTCAGCCAAAATGCCTTCCTTTTTCTTCTTATTCTGCTCCTCAGAAAGAAAGTTTACAAAGCCATGGATATCACCTTCAGGTTGGTAACGTAGAAGTAGTACACAGAGGCTCACCTGAGGGGGATGAGACAAAACCGTTTGCTTCATTTATTTATTCAGCATGTGATTCCTAATAAGGAAAAATGTTTGGTCTTAATTTGTCTTTCCCTTCTTAAATGATGAATAATTTAAAATAATTTCAATACAGTGAATGCAGAAAGAACACTGCATTTAAGACTGTTTAATTTTTAATCATGCAATCTGTTCATACCTGGCACCATACTGTATGTCTCTTTTGGATGATTTGTTTGATGGTTCTGACTGAGGCTGCTTACACTTAGCAGTTATGCATATCCCAAAATGGTTTTTGCATTCAGATGTCAATTACCTGCTCTGTATACAGATACATACACAGCCATGCCACACAGTGGGCTGTCAGCTTTACAATAACATTACTGTGTTTATTTAGGCAAATATAATGTAACAAACACTCCTTACATTCTTATCCTGTGATTGACACAGCATATGATATCATACAGTGACCACAATAGGTCTAATAAGCTTCAAAAACAATCAAAGCAACTTTAAACATGTGATGTCTGTAAATGAGGTCATATAAATTAATGTTCCTTACTTACAAAGGAGGGGAATGAAAACGTATCTTTATTTGTAGCTAGAACTTTGCCCTTACCATGTTGTAGACTACTGTGAAATCATCCTCATGAGCAAACACATTATACGTATAATGTGTTTGCTCTCCAATCACTTACTAGAGTATAAGCCAGCAAAGTTCCAATAGACATCATTTCTATGAGGTCTCTGAGGCTGACCAAAAGGGACAGGAGGGCAGCCATAAAGCCTGACACCACACAGGCGACAGCAGGAGTCTCTGTGTACGAGGACACATGGGCCAGGAACCTACACACACAAGGATGCGTACATTTAGACTCAGACACATGCAGTATGTCATTAATACTAACATAAAAGCAAACATCACTAAAGACCTACTTAAAGAGCAAGCCGTCCCCTGCCATGGCGTAGATGACCCTGGGCATGGGGAACAGGGACCCCAGCAGGGACACAGTGAGTCCAGCTATAGATCCGACAGCAACAATATATTTTGCAAACATGCAGCCATGCACGGCAAACATTTCCATCAGTGGGGCATCGACATCAATTTCAGTGTACTGAACCATCAGTGTTAGTATTACAGAGACCTGGGAATCAGACAGAAATATACTGTTAATTATTATGTTCAATATATATATATATATATATATATATATATATATATATATATATATATATATATATATATATATATATATTATTTTTTACTTTATCAAAATCAAAACAATTGTAAACATAGCAAATTTAATTTAGGTCAAATCGGGGAAATATCTATATGAATGCAAAGCAAATGATGTTTGTTGTTCTTTTATGGGTTTTGTTTAAATTTTTCTATGACGTCTGTGGTTTGCTTTGGCCTGAGCTTAATTGTTTATTCTGAAACTTTGTTATCCAAATTAATTTTGGATAAGGATGTGGCAATTAATGTATTTAGCATCTACCGTTCTGACCGTCTGAGGAAGGGAAGGGGGGGGTCACAATTTACATCTGAGCAAGCCTGGATTCTCAACTGGTCTCTGCTAAGGCCCTATTTTACATGGACACGGCAGGGGGAAACATAGGCTTTTTTTCACATGATGATTCGAGGAAAACATCTGCGTTGACACGGACGGATTTTGTGTTTACATTAGGGATGGGGCAGATTCGATCAAGTATCTGTATCGGCGTCCGATACCAGCATAATTTACTTATCAGATTTTCCGATTCACCTGCCGATATTTCCGATCCATGATACATGTTGGCTTCAAACTATGGAATGGATTTCCTGTCTCATGAACCCAGAGTAATAAGACCCGTCTCACATTCAGGAAATCCAGTTCATAGTTTGCAGCCAGCTGCAACGTGAGGACTGAGTTAGCAGCACTGTGGCTAACAGCTAACAAACTTTTCATCTAAACATGTCCGCTGTGTGGAAGTATTTTACACTAAAAACACCACAAGATAGCATCGTGCAATGTCTGCAGAGCCATAGTGCCACATTAAACCACGTTAAAGTTAGTTTTACGATGGACATTCAAGCTCCGTGGCTTCAGCGGGGCACTACTCTTTGGTCAAACCGAAAGAGGCGACTCGACACCGGCCAGCCGCGTCCAATCTGCCCCGCTCAGTCTGCCCGTCTCCGAGGAGGGACAGACTGAGCGCGGCTGCCCCAAATCAGGCTGCCTGCTTTGGATTGAACAAGAAGTAGACATCGCTGAAACCACGGAGCTCAAATGTTTACCGAGAAGTTGCTAAACTTCATAATAATTAATGACCAACCACTATCAGTTGTAGAAAACGAAGGATTTCTCAGCTTGATACTTGCAGTCAAGATATAGTTTACCTTCCAGGAGAAATTTATCAGTACAACAGTAGACAATCATAAAAAACATAACTTGCTTCCTCCCAGGCTCTGATCGAGGTGGCAGCTTCAATTTCTCCTCCCCCATTTTTTTCCTTCTTCCTGCTCTGCTCTCTGTCTGTCTGAAGCGCCTGGGTCTCATCTCCCGAACATAAATTAAGAAGATTATGGATTTGGTATTGTGGGCGTTCAACTCTATTGATAAGATTTTTTCATCAAAGCGACAAGGTCCTGGGGAACCGGCCTGTCTAAAGCGCCTGGGTCTCATCTTGAAGAAGACAGCGGGAGCAGTTTTGGCCATGGAAAAACTTCCGAGTCAGTGTGAAGGTCTGGTACTCGCTGTGGGAACTTTAAATCGTCTGGTCTACGAGCTTAACCGTAAGGTGGAGGCGATTGAGAATCGCAGACCACCTGCGGCTTTGGGACTCGAAGCGTGGTGGGTTCGACGTTGAAGGAGACTCATAGCATGGATCAGTGAAATTAAATTCCACAATTAGGCTTTTTCAGAACCAGAACGCCCAGATGGACTCAAGGCTGAAGAAAAAATCTGTCTGCCTGAAGAAAAACAAATATTAAGCTTATCTAATCTGACTCAGGCTGACTATCAAATTTCTCCTGGGACATGAGTACCCAAGGACAAAAGCTTCATCTATCCCCCCCACCCCCGAGAACTTTCTGTGCAGGCTTATCAGAACTGCTGGCTGGAACAACATCTTCAGAAACTGTGGCTGATATGAAAAAAACGCTCATGGACAAATCTCAACACCTCGATGTCAAATGCAAATGTAATCATGTTTTAATTGTGCTTGCTGGTAGAGTTTTTTGATGTCTCAAATCCTGTCCTAATAGACAAGATGTGAAATATATTTTTTGTAATACCACTATCTACCCTCATGTTTCTCCTCCTTTTCCTATCTAAGATTATTATCTGATAAGGATAAAATGGCCGCGCTCTCCTGTAGTTGCAGCTTCGTGCACTCCGCCCATCTTTCGAATGACTGTACGTACATATTCACGTTGTACCTCGGTGCAATTACAATAAAGTTTATTCTGATTCTGATTCTGATTGAAAATTATATATATATTAAAAACATAAACAGTTATATTACAAAGTGATGTAAAATACTAAGAACAGGAACATGTCTGTTGGTTTATGCCATGAACTTAGCAGATGTTTGAAGCCATTTAACATTTAATTTAATTCATTTATTCATTCATTTAAATGAAACAAAATAAAAAAAATCATCAAAAAGAAAACATTGAATGAAAAGAGTGCAGAAAGAAGAAACAATTATTATATCTGCCCCTTATAAAATACAAAACAACTTTAAACAATCACTTAAATTAATCACTTTAATATCCACTTTAAAGCTAGGAATAAAAAGAAACATGTTTTGTGTTAGCAGAATTTCATTCTAACTTTAAAACTTATCCAACATTAATAAAACTTACCTCAAGTTGCCTTTTTGGACATGCATGCATGTATTTGTACAAATTGTACTTGAGAGGAGATTATTACAGCCTCATGTAAAATCTATGATGATCATGATATCGGAACTGGATCAGTATCGGCCGATACTCAGCTACAGGTATCGGGATCGGAATTTTAAAAAGTGGATCGGTGCATCCCTAGTTTACATGCATTTGCCAAACATTTACAAATTAAATCTCTCCTACAAGTCAATCAGTAAACCAGACTTTTTCACTTTCAACGTATTCCGTTAGTGAGGTTAATAAATTGTTAAAAAGTCTAGATTCTAAAAAATCTGCAGGCCTTGATGACCTTCCACATTATTTTTTAAGGCTGGCTGCTCATATCATTGCAGAACCAGTGTCTCACACAGTGGTGTAGTCTACATTTTTGTAGTGGGTATACTGTGTTCAGAAACCAAAATACACCGGTTAGTACAATGTAATCAGCAATTTATTTTGATTTCCCCAAAGCACCTCCTTAGGAAGCGGAAGATAATGGATGGATGGATGGATATGTTACATAGGTGGCTTCAAATGTTACTAATACTTTGAAATGTCGAAAAATAAATATCCGGTCTAAACTTTTATTCTGAAAACCCCCTTGCCCTTGTTCCAGCGATGCTCTGCATCACTCCTGCTAGCTTCACATAGCTGGAGTGGCTCTCGCGGTGGCACGTGCACCTGGCAGAATACATACAGTTCTATGTCATATAGGCTTCGCCCTTTAAGGCTGTCGCTGATGGGTTTATCCCGTTATGCGCAAGCATCATACTGAAAAAATTAGTCCACGCCCACCTGCTGTGTGGGCCCCACCCGATCCGTATAAATTACATTAAGAGCGGGTAATCTGCTCCCATTTTTCTTAAGCAAGCTAATATAATAAAACAACTGACCTTTTCATCGAGATGTCCAGCCCCAGCACCATCCGCTTGTGTCCCTCCTGCAAGACCGGTTACTTGCTCAGCTTCGACCGGCACGACACCTGCGAGGGATGCCTGGGTCCCCGCCACGTCGCCCGCGCTTCCTCCTGCCGCCTCTGTGACGAGCTTCCACCGGAGGAAAGGCAGAGGAGAGCAGCCTTGTTTAAGGCTACCATCGAGGACTGCCTGTCCGTGGCGGGAGACTGCTCGCTGGACGACGCCATGGATTTCTTCTACGCCGGCTCTCGGAGTGAATCGGATGATTCCTCTGGGACCGGTGACGTTAGCAGCAGCCCCGACGCTTGTTCCCTCCCGGGGAGCGCAGTGTTGGAAAGAGGGAGGCCGAGCGGATGCTCGACTCCCCCGGGGTTTCCCGCCTCAACGACCACACCGCTCCCTGCCGTCGGCGCGCTCCTCTCGGAGCTGCCCGCCATTATCCGGGAAGCTGCTAACGTAAAGGGGCTCTCCGTCCCCTCACCCCCCCCGCTCAGATCGGATGATCTTGCGGGAAGGTTTGGCTCCATGCCGGCTCGCCGTCCTGATCCCATTTGGCCTCGTTTTCCAGCGGTGACATCGTACTGGAACGAGGCTGCAGCCGGTCCTGGTAGGTTAAGGGCGCCCGTCTCCACTTACGCCCCCATCACCAGAGTGGAGGGATTCACCGAACGGAGCTATCCCTCGGTACCCCCCCTTGAGCCAAGCCTCGCGGAAGCCTTCGGAGCGAAGCTGTCCAGGTTGGAGAAGCGTCCCGTCCCTCCGGGGAAACACGACCAGGCGGTGACCGCGCTCTCCAACCGAGCCCACCAATGTGCTTTTCAGGCGGCCGCAGCTAGCAACAACGTGGCGCTGCTAGCATTTAGCATGTCGAAGAGGCTGGAGGCCGCAGACCTGCCGGAGGAGACAAAGAGCTCCCTGTGTAAATCGGCAGACGCCATCCTCAACATGTGCGCCGCTTCCACGGTTTGCCTGTCGAGGATTGCAGCGTGGATGACGGTAATCCAACGTTCCACCTGGCTTCGTCACTCTCCCTTGCTGCCGGAAAAGCTGCACAAGGACTTGATGGAGGGCCCCATCACATCGGACGCGTTGTTCGGAAGCAGCTTAAAGACCATGCTGGCGAACTCGAAGCAGTCGGAGGAGATGTCGGAAGCTGTGCGCCATCTCATCAAGCCGCGCGGCTCATCCCGTCCCCCAGCCCGCTGGAGAGATCGTCGCGAGCAGAGGCAGAAACATCAGCGCTCCACGGCAGCAGCAGCTTCATCTCGCTCAGCTCCACCACCAGCCCCGCCCGTCAGAGACCACCCCCCCTCCTTCTGGCAACCTGCACTTCAGCGTTTCCCCAGAGATCGCCTACAGACGGCGCTCGGGGCAAACAAACCGCAGAGCTCACGGGGGAGAAGATTTAAGAAATGACGGTCTGCGGAGGATGTGTGTATAAATGACACAGGAATTGAAATAAATGATTGTTCAATGATCAAAGTGCCTGTTTTTAGCCAGTATGTAAGCTCGGATGAGCTCACAGCCGCTACACACACATCCTCCACACATAGAGAGCCGGTGTCCTTAAATAAAGGTTTTTTAAACCCACCGTCGCTCCAACACATGTCGAGACGCTCACCCGACACCACGGTAAGCGAAATAACTCATTGTCAATCAGACCCGCACGATCACCACCCAAGCGGTGTTAAACGCGCACCCGAGCGAGGCAAGCAGCCTCCATCCAAACGGCGCTGTGTTGATGATGCACGCACAGCTGCCCGGCGCTCACCGGCTCACATCGGTATAAATGTGGGACCGCAGGCCGGGTCCGGTGGAGGCCCCCGCTCTCAGCGAAAACAACACACGCCTCATCTGAGCAAACGCGAGCGGCCGTCATCCACCGCGTCTCAGCGATCGGCAGCTCACGGCGGCATAAGCGTGAGACAGCTGAACGAATCCAGTGACGAGCCCCGCCCCCAGCGAGAGCGGCGCGCGTCCCTCCAGAGAAAACGTGCGCTCCCGCGAGGCTCACAACCTTCACTTCGACGGCACGGCGTTGATGAAGTCACGTCCTCCGCCTCTCAACGTTCGCACAGCGACGTTAAACGTGCAGCCTCACGACGTCATCAGCTGGCACACGCTTCGCTTCAGCACACACCGCCCCGCCCAGACATGAAGGTTGGTCCGCGATCCAGACACAGCGCACGGGCGCGCGCAGAACAGCCCTTTCGAGGAAGCCTCGCCTTGGGTCACGCGGAAAACATTTCTGCGACGCATGACGGCGGTCGAGGCGGAGGATTGGATGACATCCGTTCAGAACACGGCGCATCATTTAAACGCACGTCCACTCCACGAACGTTACGCAGAGTGGCAAAAAACCTGCTCGCCGGACAGATGGATGGACAGAGTGTTATGCAAGGGTTACACGCTACAATTTGCAACCCGACCCCCTCCGTTCGGAGGAGTTATAGAGACGGTCCTGTCATCACCAGACCAAATCTCAGCCTTAAATTCAGAAGTTCAGGAGCTTCTGATAAAAGGCGTAATCTCAAGAGTTCCCAACGGAGAGGAAAACACAGGGTTTTACTCACGCTACTTCCTGGTCCCCAAAAGGACCGGAGGGATGAGACCGATTCTGGATCTGTCAGCTTTCAACAAAGCGATCATGAACAGACCGTTTCACATGTTGACAAACAGACAGCTGTTGGACAACATCCAGAGAAACGACTGGTTTGTTTCCATCGATCTAAAAGATGCTTATTTTCACATACCGATCATCCCAAAACACAGGAAATTTCTGCGTTTCGCCTTTCAGGGGATGAAGTATCAGTACAACAGGCTGCCTTTCGGGTATTCCCTCGCGCCTCGTACGTTCTCAAAGTGTGTGGAGACAGCCCTGCATCCACTGCACAGAGCAGGGATGAGAGTTTTGTTTTACCTGGACGACCTGTTGCTCCTGTCACACTCCAGACAGGAAGCGCTGATACAGGCTCAGGTGTTGGCATCACACCTGTTAAATCTGGGCTTCGCCATAAATTGGAAGAAAAGCTCGATTTTCCCGGCCCAGACAATTGTTTATCTGGGAGTGGAATTAAATTCAATTACCATGAAGGCTCGCTTATCACAAACGAGAATCGACACTTTAAAAAGTCAACTCCGCCACGTAAGACCTGGCAAAGTGATAACAGCCGTCTCCGTCATGAAGCTGTTGGGAATGATGTCATCAGCTCACACAGTGGTTCCGCTGGGCTTGTTACACATGAGACGCCTCCAGAGGTGGTTTGCGCGTCTGCGTGTGGATCCAGTAAAACACAAAAGACGGATGATCACTGTCCCTCCCTCTGTGAGAGCAGACCTCCAACACTGGGGAAACACCCTGGTTCTGTCAGAGGGAGTCCCCGTCAGCAGACCCACGTCACACGTGTCAGTCTTCACAGACGCGTCGCTGTCAGGCTGGGGGGGGACATGCCTATTTCAAGCAGTAGGGGCGCTGTGGCCCCACCACACATCAGCCCACATCAATGTTTTGGAGTGTCGCACAGTGCTGAATGTGATTCAACACTTTGCTCCCGTGCTACAGAATCAACACGTGTTGATTCACACAGACAACATGGTGACTGCTGCGTACATAAACCGCCAGGGGGGTGTGCGTTCAGCCCAGATGTTACACATTGCGCGAAAGCTACTGTGTTGGGCTCACCAAAACCTGCTCTCCATCAGAGCGGTTTACATACCCGGTGTTCTGAACAGAGGAGCAGCTGTGATGTCCAGGGGCGGCCCACGTCACGCGGACTGGACCCTCCATCCAGACCTGATGTTTCAGACGTGGCAGAAGTTTGGCAAAGCAGCTGTGGACCTGTTTGCGACACGAGAGAACGCTCAGTGCCAATTATGGTTTTCCCTGAGCCCGCGAGACGATCCACCGCTGGGGGGTGGATGCATTTGCTCACAGCCCATGGCCCAAAACGCTTCTGTACGCGTTCCCCCCACCTCCTCTGATTTTACGGTTCCTGAACCGAGTTCAGGAGGAGGGATTGACAGCTCTCCTAGTAGCTCCCGAGCGCGTGAACGCACCATGGTTCCCAGTCCTGCAACGTCTGTTGTCGGGTCGTCCGTGGAAACTGCCGTGGAGGGAGGATGCTCTCCTTCAAGCAGGAGGAGCGATCAGGAGTTACCCAGAAATAGGCCAGCACCTGTGGGTCTGGCCGCTGAGCGGTCCCGCTTAGAGAGGATGGGTCTCCCTCAGGAGGTAGTGCGCACAATTCAAGATTCACGCGCTGCATCTACCACAGCTCTGTACACATCAAAGTGGACGGCCTTTCAGCGCTGGTGTACAGAGAAAGGTTTAGAGGCCACCTCATGTCCATTAGGCGGCGTGTTGTCTTTTCTTCAACAGCTGATGGATAGGAAGTTGGCATTCAGCACAATTAAAACGTATGCTGCAGCCATCTCTTCCTGCCACGAAGGGTTCGGAGACAGAACAGCTTTTAATCACCCGCTGATGAAGCGGTTTCTAAAAGGTGTACAAAGACATAGGCCGGTTTCACGCCCACTCGTTCCGCAGTGGGATTTAACGCTGGTCCTGCGAGCCCTGATCAAAGCCCCATTTGAGCCTCTGGATCAGGTTTCACTTAAATTCTTGTCTCTTAAAACAGCCCTGCTGCTGGCTTTAACATCCGCTAAGAGGGTGAGTGATTTATCTGCCCTCTCTGCCGCTCCGTCATGTCTCAGAATCCAGGCTGACGGTAGTTCAGCTGATTTAAGACCAAACCCAGCTTTTATGCCTAAAAACATCACGAGCTCTTTTAAATCAAGACAGATATCGTAGGAGGGATTTTTCCCTCCCCCCCACAGATCAGAAGAAGAAGCATCTTTTCATCTTCTCTGTCCGGTGCGGGCGTTGACGTGTTACATAGCGCGCACAGCTGCAATGCGTCAAACTCAACAATTGTTTGTGCATTATAGAGATGCATCTGCAGGTCGCCCGTTATCCACCCAGCGCTTGTCACACTGGCTGTGTGAGGCCATTTCTGAAGCCTACAGAGCATCAGATTTAGAGCCTCCTGTCAACTTCAAAGCACACTCGACCAGGTGTATTGCATCTTCGACTGCCTTGCATAATGGTATGTCAATGCAGGACATTTGCACTGCGGCTGCATGGTCAACACCCTGCTCATTTATTCGCTTTTACCTACGTGATGTAACGGCTCGTTCCATGACACATTCTGTCCTTAGTGCTCTAACAGAATGAATATTGTTGTTTTTCATGGAACTCTGTTTAAGCTCACATCTGTCTGCATGTTTCACAGTGTGAGATGTTGTTATCAGCCACAAGTTGTGTCTGTGATTTTGGTTCTATTGTCACTAATCAGTTCATGACTATTGTTACCAATCAGTTCATTTGATCAATAATCAGTTCATTGATATTAATCTGTTTATACTGTTCAGCCATGAACCAGTTGGTTCATGCCCCCCCCACCCCCTCTTTTCAACAAAGTTTTCCGGGGCGTTCATGCTTTGTCAGAACGCATAGTTACACAACATGCGTCTGTGCATGGCACATAATTACGCGACGCGTAGTTATGCACACGGGGAGCTGAGTGACAAGACGTTTTTTGGGCAAGCTTCCGCTTCTTACTGTGTTCGAATGGACCCAGTGAGGCGAGGACCACATCCGCTTCGCCCTTAACCCATCAGCGACAGCCTTAAAGGGCGAAGCCTATATGACATAGAACGTTGGTTACGTACTGTAACCCCAGATTCTATGAATATAGGCGTAGCCCTTTAAGCGTCGGGCCTCACTGGTTCCTGAATAGCTGAAGAAAAAATAAGCTATTTGGGAGCAGATTACCCGCTCTTAATGTAATTTATACGGATTGGGTGGGGCCCACACAGCAGGTGGGCGTGGACTAATTTTTTCAGTATGATGCTTGCGCATAACGGGATAAACCCATCAGCGACAGCCTTAAAGGGCGAAGCCTATATTCATAGAATCTGGGGTTACAGTACGTAACCAACGGCTTACCTCCACCCCCCAAGAAAGAAGATGGACGCCACTGTTCTCTGAGGGCACTTATGATGCATTTTGCCCCGACGTTTCAAAATAATGACACATGTGCAATGATATGTCACGTTTCACATGGCACTTTTAAGTGAGTATACGGAAATTCCCAAGCTTTTCTAGTGGGTATAAGACATATACCAGCATATCACATAGACTACACCACTGGTCTCACATCTTTAACCTGTCCATAAGCCAAAACTCTGTTCCCGACGCTTGGAAAACAGCCTTTGTTCTTCTTTTGCTGAAGGGAGGTGACCCCACCTCACTGAATAACTATTGACCGATCTCTAAACTTTGCATTTTAGCCAAGGTTCTAGAAAAACGGATAAACTCTAAAATCAAAAAGTATTTGGTCTCATTTAACATCTTTCCTTCCCATTAATCTGGTTTCAGGAAATAACACTGCACAATGACTGCTTCGCTGAAGGTTTTTATGATGTCGTTGAAGCACTGGATGCTAAGGATTATTGTGCTGCACTTTTCTTAGACCTGTATAAAGCCTTTGATAATGTGGATCATGACATCTTGTGTCATAAGCTCTCAGAAATTGGTTTCTCAGATCATAGCATTGGTTGGTTCACTAACTAGAGTTTCTCTCAGATTGGAGACAATGTGTTCAACATAATGATACTTCTTCCAGTTATTTAATAGTTAACAACAGTGTACCTCAAGGCTCAGTCTTAGGTCCCACCCTCTTCACAATCTACATAAGTAATGTAGGTCAGAGCATCCCTGATGTATCCTTGCATTTAGGGATGCACCGATCCACTTTTTTAAACTTCCGATCCGATCCCGATACCTAAGTCTGAATATCGGCCGATATCGATCCAGTTCCGATATCATCATCATCATTGATTTTATATAAGGCTGTAATAATCTCCTCTCAAGTACAATTTGTACAAATATATGCATGCATGCATGTTCAAAAAAGTTTTATTAATTTTGGATAAGTTTTAAAGTTAGAATTAAATTCTGCTAACACAAAACATGTTTCTTTTTATTCCTAGCTTTAAATTGGATATTAAAGTGATTAATTTTAAGTGACTGTTTAAAGTTATTTTATATTTTTTTAAATAAGGGGCAGATATAAGAATTTTTTTCTTCTTTCTGCACTCTTTTCATTCAATGCTTTCTTTTTCATGACTTTTTTTAAATTTTGTTTCTTTTAAATTAATGAATTAAATTAAATTAAATGTTAAATGGCTTCAAACACCTGCTAAGTTCATGGCATAAACTAACAGACATGTTCCAGTTTTTAGTATTTTACATCACTTTATAATGTAGCTGTTTTTGTTTTTAATATAATTTTCAAATCATGTTTTTATATGTTTGTTTTCTGTTGTACTGATAAATATCTCCTGGAGGGTAAACTATATCTTGGCTGCAAGTATCAAGCTGTGAAATCCTTCGTTTTCTACAACTGATAGTGGTTGGTCATGAATCATGATGAAGTTTAGTAACTTCTCTGTAAACATTCAAGCTCCGTGGTTTCAGCGATGTCTTCTTGTTCAATCCGAAGCAAGCAGTCTGATTTAGTGCAGCCACGCTCAGTCTGTCCCTCCTCAGAGACGGGCAGACTGAGCGGGGCAGATTGGATGCGGCTGGCCGGGGTCGAATCGCCTCTTTCCGGTTGAGCAAAGAGCAGCGCCCCGCTGAAGCCACGGAGCTCGAATGTCCAACCTAAAATAACTTTAACGTGGTTTAATGTGGCGCTATGGCTCTGCAGACATTGCACGATGCTGTCTTGTTTTGCGGTGTTTCTAGTGTAAAATACTTCCACACAGCGGACATGTTTTGATGAAAAGTTTGTTAGCTGTTAGCCACAGTGCTTGCTAACCCAGTCCTCATGTTGTAGCTAGCTGCAAACTCTGAAATGGATTTCCTGAATGTGAGGCGGGTCTTATTACTCTGGGTTCATGAGACACACCGTCGTTCAGGAAATCCATTCCGTAGTTTGAAACCAACATGCAACGCAACCACAAACATGCATCATGGATCGGAAATATCGGCAGGTGGATCGTAAAAATCTGATATGTAAATTATGCTGGTATCGGAGACCGATATGGATATTGGATCAGATAGGCACCATCCCTACTTGCATTTCTATGCTGATGATACAGTTGTTTATTGTCGAGCTAAAACAGTTGATAAGGTTTTCCAGCTTTTGCAATCCACTTTTGACATCATCCAGTCAGATTTGTTCAGTCTGAAACTTGCCCTAAAGGCCGACAAAACCAAAGGAATGTGTATACTGATGCATGCTCAATAATCCAGGTAGAAAAATCCAAAAAAGTTCAATCTGGTCCTCTGGACATTCAAAAAAACCAAAACAAAGCAAAGAAATATAGAAACGTTTCGTCTCTCATCCAAGAGACTTCCTCAGTCTGAGGAGCTGTTTTCAGCTCAGTCTCTTAAGTAGCACCTTCTCAGAGTGGATCAACCAGTTTGCTGCTGACAACCAAAACCAGCTGATCACATGCTCAAGAAGGACCATCAGCCTAACAATGGATCATTAGCACACTGATGGCTGTTTACTATTCACAGAGGGCTGAGTGATACTAGCAATCACAGCATTGTAAGAGGGGACAGTTGAACCCAGAGGCCTCCATCCCTGTTTAATGATGGACGATTTCTTTTCACAAAGATGGCCTCCTTTACTCCTCTCTCAAACCATTGTTCCTCTCTGTCCAGGATGTGAACATCTTCATCCTTGAAAGATGTGTCAAAGGGATGTGTTTTCAAACAGGAAGTCAGTCCCAGCAGTTTTTTCCTTCAATTTTATCCTTTTTTTTTTTTTCAATTTTATCCTTGAATGGTGCTCCTATTGAGTTTGTCGATCCCTACAAATATTTGGGTGTTTTGGTCGACTCGCATCTCTTTTTAAAGCTCCGCATGGAAAACTTGGTAAGGAAACTGAAAGTATTATTATTATTTTTTTCCAAATAGATCCTGTTTAACACTGAATGCTAGGAAACGCCTTGTAACTGTGACTTTCCTCCCCTCCATTGACTATGGTGATATTATTTACATGAACGCTCCTACAAGCACCCTGCAGATGTTGGACGCTGTCTATCATGGTGCACTAAGATTCACAACGGCTATAACTACTGTATCCACCATTGCACCCTGTATTCACTGGTTAACTGGTCCACATTAACTACACGTAGACTCTCTCACTGGTACATTTTCATCTTTAAATCACTTCTTTGTCTGTTGTATTCCTACATCTCCTCCTACATGTCTCTGCGTGAGTGCAGCTACAGCGTGTGCTCTCAGGACATTATTACCTGCAGTGTTCCATCAGTGCAGATTGAACTAGGCAAAAGGGCCTTCTCCTACTCTGCTCCTGTTTCTTGGACTATCTTGCAAAAAGACCTGAAGCTCTCGACCTTGACTTCTCTAAGTGGCTTCAAACATCTGCTAAGTTCCTGGCAAAAACCAATGCAGACATGTTCCTGGTTTTAGTTTTCTACATCACTTTACAACCTAGCTGTTTTTGTTTCATCTTTTTAATACCATTTTCTTTTATTGGTTCTTCTCAATTTGTATACTTTTTATGATTGTCTACTGTTGTCATCACTCTTTGTTAAAATCAGGTTTCTCTTGTAAATGAACCCCTGAGGCTCAATGAGATTAACCTGTATGAACAAGGGCTGAATGAATGAATGAACAAGAGATATATTTAACACATTTCCATACTGTACAGTCATAGTAGCACTAAAGCTATTCATTCAGAAACAAATAGACCCTCAAATGGTCCTTAAGAGAGATAAATTCTGCAATTAATTTTCATGTTTATTAACATAAAAAGTCAGCGAGGAATTAAGATTTAAACTCACGGAGACATAGGCAGTGAGGCAGGTGATGAGTGAAGCAGTAATGGCATAAGGAATTGCAGTGTTGGGGCTCTTGGCCTCCTCTCCTGTTGTGGCAATGATATCAAATCCAATGAAGGCATAGAAGCACGTGGCTGCACCCTGCATTACCTGTGACACACAACAGATACAGATAAGATAAATAATAGCTTAAAACAATAATAACCAGACGGATTTAAACAAGATGAATACTTAATTTGTGTGTGCATTCATACCCCTGACCACCCAAATGGAAGAAATCTCCCCTCATCCCAGTTCTCTCCGTTGACAAAAAACAGTCCAGCAATCATCATGAACACCCACACAATGAGATTGATGATGTTCAGTACATTGTTGAAGCCCACAGAGTTCTTCACTCCCAAAGCCACGATCAACGTCACCAACAATGCTATTAGCAATGCCAGTAGGTCTGGGTAGGCCTGCTCTCCTTTACCTAGAAAAGAAAGGAAACAATCAAATAAGAAATAAATCTATTTCATTCAGTCAATGTGATGGCAGGAATTAGGAAAATGACAGATATAACAAAACAAGCATTAATCCCACTGAATACCAAACAAAATTAAAATGTTAAATTTTCAACACCTCTTCCTCAAAAATGTCAGACTAGAGGGAAATAACTGAATAAAGCATTAGGTAATATTAATCTTCTCCACTTTTGCATGACACTGTTTAGTTTGTTTCTGTTCTCTCACCTGGTTAATGCCTGTGTTACTAAGTCTCGGTAAATGTATTTGTGCTGAGCATAGACCGTGTTTATGCAGATGATGCTGAGATGGGGAGTTGAGTACACTTTTAAACTGAATAGATAAGTTTTGAACTGTTTTTTTTCCCCCACAGCAGGGGAACTGTTTTTCCTTCTCGTGCACTGCAACCAGAAAAAAATCAGTTCAATTCAATTCAGTTTTTTCATTCATTCAACCTTTATTTATACAGGTTAGTTCCCATTGAGCCTCAGGGACCCATTTATAAGAGAGACCTGCTTATTTATATAGCACCAAATCACATCAGAAGTTGTCTCAGGACAATACACAAAAACATTCACATACATACAAAATCCAATTAGTAAAAGTTCTCTATCTCAGGAAGGAAGCCAACAAATGTGTTGAATCTTCACTTCATTGCAGTCTCCTATCCTGAGCAAGCACATAGGAGATAGTGGAAAGGATAAACTTCCTTTTAACAGGAAGAATCCTCCAGCAGAACCAGGCTCAGGACAAACGGCCACTTGCTTTGATTGGCTGGGTTTGAGAGAACAGGAAGGAGGGACAAACAAACACAGAATGGCAGGCCAGATGTAGGTGCAGGTGTACCCCCTACCCAGTTGTACAGATCCCTCTACATTTGACAAAATAAATGTGATTGTGACAACAAAAAAAAGGTTAAATTGTGTCATCTGAACCAGTTTCTTTAAGTGAGAAACATTTCACCCCCCATCCAGAGGACTTCCTCAGTCTACGGCCTGCCAAACTGGTCTGTCCCATAGGTAGCCTTCACTTCTAATGTGATTGTTACTGTAGTGAACTAGACCTCCAACATCAATCTGTCTCTGAGGACCTTCAGGGGACAGGAACTGTTATTTCATTGATTTGAATCCAGAAATACAAATTATCTCATCAAGAGACTATTTAATTGTATCCTGAATTAATCAATTGAAAGAACACTCTTCTTTTTTATATTATCATTAACTATTTTACAATATCTTGATAATCAAAAGTGTGTTTAGTTCATACCATTTCTAAATGTTGAAGTAAACCACTCATTTCAATCAACTGTGAAACAGTATTAATGATTTTTAAACCTCATTAGACTTGGATCATACAAGTAAATGTCTATTCACGAAGTAAGTGTGCATTCACTCTTCTGTCTGTGTGAGGAGTGGACCTGATGTCGGTCGAAAGTCAGAGACAAGTTATGAGAACGAAGTGCCTTGTTTTTAAAACTCTCAGACAGTAAATAAGAACTGGCTGGCACCTGCTTTCTCTCACTTCTTCAAAATATTTCTCTGCCTGTACTAACCGTTCTTAAAACATTTCTGCTGTCTGTTGACTTCTAATAACCCTCTGACATCACTAAAACTACACCCCTGCTGGTTGTTTCAACCAATCAGGAAGTACCAAGTGACAGGAAGTGGATACCCTTTAAAAGGCAACACTTTTTGGAACTATTCGGTCTTTTCCAGTCTTTCGGTCTTCCCAGTCTTCCTGGAACTTTCAGTCGAAGATGAGACTCAGTCTGATGGCGAGTCGTACAGGAACTTTCAGTTCTTACTGAAAGTGAACTAAATAGCTGATGGATTGGACCATGTGCCAAGGGTCCCTCCATTTCAGCGGAGTCCCAGCTGCCTCGCTGTGACTCACCCCGAGCAGTACATTCTCTCAACTTCGAAGGAAGCTTATTCTGTTGATCGGAGTATATGGAAGTACTTCTAAAGATTGTAGCCACCCTGACCGGAAACGCTGAAAAGGTAGCGTGCCAATGGACCTCTGTTCCGGAGTTGATGCATCCTCTGCTCAGGTAACAAGCCGTTGACGCCCTGAGTGTACCAGAGGGCTGAGCTGGATTCGGAGGAAGGGTGCCATTTTCTGGTTCAACACATCTTCCCTCATCCATCTAAACCTCCTCTTTAAATCTTTAAACTTCTATTCTCCTTCTCTTTAAACTTCTATTCGCCAGTAAAACAAGATAGATGCCTTCAGAGATGAATCAGTCTCAATCAGTAATCTTCTGTTGTCTTGTTTAGTAAATCGTGCCAAGTTTTATTAATCAGAAACAGATCAGCAAATCAAGTGTACATGTTTTGATGTTAAATTTTGATTCTGTTAAATAAATGACCGCATTTATTCTGATGGATCAAAGATAAATTACGTCTCATGTCACTAATTACCACTCCACTCCACAAGTTATATTGGTCACATGGCAGAAATTTAACTCGAAAAAGAAAGAATCCGTTGTAATTGAACAATTAATATTCTTTGTGTTTGAACTAGCTTTAAGAATAATTAATTAGTAGTGAAGCTAACAGCTAGTTCACTACATTATTAAAATAAAAAGACCCTTCACTTCCAGTTTTGTAGATAACATTTTAAGCAAAAAATTTATTGAATTTGTGTAAGATTGGATGAGCACTTCGCATATTGGGGGCATTTGAGATAAAACCGTAGGTCTTGCAGTAGTGAGAGATACTGTATATTAAGTGAAAAGAAAACAAATGCTTATGCTTAAACTAAACTCCTCTCAGTTGGTTTTCTGATATTCTGGGCCGACTTGCTCCTCATTGTTCCTCCATTGTCAAGAATCTTGGAGTGTTTTTAGACAGTTCATTTAAATATGAGAAGCAAATGTCCTCAGTTTTTATCAGTTATGTCTAATTGCCAAAAGATAATTGTATATTCCTCCAAAAGTCCTCAAAACTCTTATTCATGCTGTCATCACCTCTAGACTGGACTACTGCAACTCTTTACATATACGTTTTGAACAATCAGTGCTCCATGATCTGCAGTTAGTGCAGAATGTTGTTATATGTCTTTTAACTAGAAGACATCACCACAGCACTCCGTTTTTTAGCCAATTGACACTGGTTGCCTGTTCATTTTTCTATTGATTTTAAGATTATTTTACTCACTTTTAAATGGCTCGGCTCCCAGTTATTTATCAGAGCTTTTGGACCTTTTATTTTACTCTAATGAATGGCTACATACCACAGCACTTTAGGTTAATGTAATTAAATCTTTACTAAAGAAACATAACCTTGACTCAGGAATCCTAGCCAATTATAGACCTATATGTATCTAATAAACTTTCATCTCAAAAATTCTAAAGAAAATAGTTGCAGGTCAGTTGTGTGAACATCTACAAAAAAAAATCTGTTTGAAGAGTTTCAGTCAGGGTTTAGAGCTCATCACAGCATTGAATCTACACTGGTGAAAGTTACTGATCATGACCTTTGACAATGGACAAGTGTCTATACTGGTCCTGTTAGACCTGTAGTGAACTAGGCCTCAGGTCGAATCTGGCCTTGAGGGGCCTGCCTGGAACAAGAACTGTATTTCATTGATTTGAGTCCAGAAATACAGGTTGACCCATCCTGAGACTTTCTTTCTTGAATTGATCAAGTGAAAGAACACTACTTTCTATTATCATTACTATTTTACAAATGTTTTGATAATCAAATTGTGTTTAGTTCAAACCATTTTTAAATGTTGAAGTGAACTAATCATTTTTAATCAACTGTGAAACAGTATTAGTGATTTTTAATCCTCATGCAAAGTAGAAATCATGTTAAGGTCTGTTACAGAGTAATTATGCATTTTCTGATTTTCTGTCTTTGAATGAGCAAGTGTAAGTTGGTCCAAGGTTGGAGTCAAACGCAAAACAAGTTGTTGGAACGAACTGTCATGTTTTAAATCCTCTCAGACGTAAATATAGAGGCTGGCACCTGTTTTCCCCCAACTTGCCTAAATATTCCTCTCGTCTGTCTGAAAAACATTTTCAATCTGTTCCATAACATTCTTGCTGTTTTTCTGACTTCTAGTGACCTCTTACGTCACAAAAACACACCCCTGTCTGGTCGATTTTGACCAATCAGGAACCTCCCAAATGAACCGGAAATAGAGCTCTTTAAATGTCGGTACTTCCTAGTTCAAACGAGTCGGGTGGAGAGTTTGCAAAGTTTCAGTCGCTTCAGGCTTCGGCTTCAGTCGTTTGCAGCTGCAGTGCTGGGAGAACAGAAGTCCAGGCATGATCCATAGCTCTTCCGAGTCTTGTGGGATTATGACATATTCCACCTCTGAGTGGAACTTCTGAAGGACTCCACTCATGTGAAGTCCACTCGTGAGGTGAACTTGTGTCGAACAAGTACAGTCACGACTCCGAACGGTTCCCTACTATTCTTACGGAGACGCTGAAAAGTGGCTTGAAGTGGAACTTTACGCCGGAACTGAAATATCTTCAGAAAGGTAAAAAGTCGATCTTCAACCGCAAAGTGTACCGTTTGGTTAAGCTGGGTCCAGAAGGAGCGTGCCGTTCTGATGCCGACACACACACATTTCCCTCATCCATCTTTTCCTCTCCCCCTAAACTTCAATCTCCATCTTTAAACTCTTCTATCTGCTAGCAAATTAATCCAGATATTTTCAGAAATGTCTGTTGTGAAGCAAGGAAACCATCGCCGTATGGTTAATCAAATTGTACAGCTTGCTAACTAAGCCATGTTGTTGAAATCATTTTGCCAAATTAATGTAAATGTGTGATGTTAAACTTGATTCTGTAAATAAATGACCACGTTCATTTTGATGGGTCAAAGAAAATTAACGCCTCACGTTACGTTTTTAATAATTCAATGCACGACATTGTTCAGTCCAGAAAAATGAAAGAATCCGTTTAATTTATGCATATATCACAGCATATGTTCATCTACATACTGGTGGCCTCGTACGCTTCATAAATGGACTGTGTATTCATGTAACAATTGAATTATCATGTTGGCATGAAATGAAAAGTGCGGGTGGCTGTGTGAAACGCAGCGTTTTTGCAGATGCGATGCTTGGAGAAAATACAGCTATGTTTTGCAGCTAGTGATGTTTTGAAAGCTGAAATTGTGAGTCAATATGTCTGTTTAAAAGCTGAATTTGTACGTCTGTTGTGTGTGACAAATTTGCTGAGCTGTGGAAACGCTTTATTCTGTTTAAACTGTGTTCCAGACCCGGTTCTGGTCCGGCTCGGTTCTGATAAGTCCGAACGAGTGTTTTAAATGGATGGAGAGACGTTTTAAGGACTGAGCGAAGTCTCAGTGGAGCTTTGAGAGCTGATTCGTTACATTTTTAACAGAAAATAGTACATTTTGACAGTTTAAAAGACGAAAAGTTGACCGGAATATTCATGCTAAATGCTACATGCTAGCTGAAATGGCGAGCAGCGATTGGTCGAAAACCGCTGAGTTGGGTCGCCCTGATTCGCTGAAAAATGAGTGACGTGTCTGCGTCACTTCCTCTGAGTCAGCGATATAAAACCCACCCCCGCTGTTTGTCTCTGTGATTGGTTGAGAACGGCCGTGTAGAACGCTCTGATACGCTGAGAAATGAGTGATGTGTCTGCGTCACTTCCTCTGATGTCAGGTTGTAAAGCTCGGTTGAACCGAAGCCTTTTCTGTGCTTAAAATCACTAAATGTGCCGTGTCACATGTCCCCAAAACTCATGTTTCATGCAAAGAAGTCGTGCTTGTTGAAACAACGCCACGTTTAAGCTTTAAATCCGTTCAGAAATGTTGATTTAACCGAGTTTAGCCGATGCTAATTTTAAGCTAAAAAGCTAACAACAGGATGTCAACAGAACGTCCACAGGAAGTTGTCATAGGCTCCTGCTGGCATAAAGCTAACACCACCACCTGCTGTTGAAGAGGAGTATAACAGTTTTCCTGAAGAGGGACTGATAATTCCTCATAATTTTTCTTTTTCTTTTCACCACCTGGTTCAATGAGTAACTGTTAAAATAGCGAATTTCTGGAAAAGAACGGCTTAAAAAGCGTTTTTAAACTGATGTTGCTGTGAGACTTTCAGAAAAATTGCAGGTTTATAAAAATTCAGTGCTTTAGAGTAAAAACACTGAGAAGCTTGGTAATCTTGTATCTGTTAAAAATAAGCACATTAAAAAGTAACACTGCAGAGAAGCATTTACTTAAATATTCATGAATTGGGGTAAAACCTACGAATAGGTGCCCACATTTGAATAAGTTGACTTATAACAGTACTTTTGGGTAAACCCAGAGCTTAAAAAGTGTGTGAAACTCACTGCTCACTTGAATACAAATATTTACCTGTTGAAATATCTGAAGCTGGCTACTGTTTTCACCAGATAAAGTGCTGAACAGTGAATGACCATGGCTGATGGAACAGAAAAGAATATTGAGACCAAAATGGAATGGTTAGAAAAAGCGTTAGCAAAGCTAACGGAATCTTTAGTTCCATATGATAAACAGGTGGAGAGCATGAACAACAAAGAGTTATTGGACAATCTGAAGGAGGTTGCAGAGAGTGTGACCTCTACAGAAATTACAAAGTCAAGCTATGAAAAGCTGGCTAAAATGGCAATCTTGCTGAAAGAATCATTCTATACAGTGCTAAAAAAAGCTGACGACCTTGAGATAAGGTTAAACAGCGAAAAAGAGGTGGTTCAGGAAATTAAAGAACACTTCCTTCAATTTAAAAGTGAACACGAGGTCCTCACAAAAAACATTTTGAACAGATGTTTCAATCACAGCAAGATGCACGTGCAGAAATTGATTCACTGAATAGCAAAATACAGTTACTTAATGCATCACTAACAGAAGCCAGGGATGCTAAAGAGCTGTTGTCCAGAAAATACTTTGCATTAAGAAGGGATCACGTCGTGACAGTGTCACAAGTTTCCCGCTGCAAAGCTGAGATAGACGTGCTTAAAACACAACTTTGCCATGCAGAAAGGAAATATGGTGAGAGGCGTGGACAGGATGTGGAGACACACTGGGTTTCAAACCCAAATCTCCTCACATCAAACACCCCTCCATCCATACCTGAAGTGGTAGGGACAGACCTGAACAGGTCTCCTCTACCAAACATGCAACAGAGAGCATTGAAACTTCCTCTTTCAATAGATGTTCTGCTGAAACTCTCAAAATATGTACAACGCTTTGTACCGGGACCAATGGGTTCAACTGGAACAAAAGCGTACCTCAAAGACATTGAATTCAGATTGAATGGTTATCCTAATGCTACGGTTGAGGATAAAATCAGTCTGATAAGGCTCACTTCGGACAGAGAGGTGTTCACCTTCATCGAGCGTCTACCTGATGCAACGAGAAAGGATTACAACCTTCTGTGTGAAGCTTTGATCAGAGAGTACGACCCCTGCACGGGACCTGCTGGTTTCCCAGCCGCAGACAAGGTCACGCAGGGCAAGCATGAACATCCAAAAGTCTATTACAAAAGAATCTTCCAAGCTTATTTTGGTTACAGAAATGAAACCAGAATGGAGGAAGAAGAAGGTTTTAAATTTGTTTTCAGCAAAAATCTCCACACTGACATACGCATGTCAGTACAAATTATGGCAAATTTCAGAGAAAAATCCATCAATGAGATTAAACAGTGTGCTGTGAATGTGTTTGAGGCATGTTCTCATGCTAAGACGCCCATAGAGGTGTTCCCTGGTATAAAGGTTAAACCCCACTCCCTAGAACTGGAAGGACGGCGTGCCTCGCCGCCTCCTCCTAAAACAGGCGAGAAAAAGCAGTATTTTCAAACTAACAAATCACGTAATGAAGGTGCACGCTGGGACAGAAAAGCTCCTCTTTCAGAGGATGAACGTGATTATCGTATATGGGGTGAGCGTAGGACGCAAAGATATGGGATCCAAGAGGACCCATATTATCAGGGGAAGTCCGAAAAGGAACCCCCAAAAGACGTACCTAACCCTCCCCCACCTCGGACGAAACGAACCGAGGCGATAAAATCACAAAAGTTCCAGATACAATGCCCTACACCTCTGAGCTCGGAAGAGACAGAGAAACTACAAAGGTTGTTAGAAACCTTGAAACACGCTGAAATGGGATACCGACCTGGAGCACTATGTAGTGATGTGATCGCTACTAAATCAGAAGGCGCGAATGTAGTGAACTTGACCTGATGTCAAATCAATGACCTTAGGATCATATGGTCAGAAACTGTCATTTCATTGATCTGCATCTAGAAATACAGGTTAATCGATCCTGAGGCTTTCTTTCTTGAATTAATCAAGTGGAAAAGACAATTCTCTATGATCATTACTATTTTACAAATGTTTGATAATCAAATTGTGTTAGTTCAAACAATGTTTACATGTTGAAGTGAACTACTCATTTTTATTTACTTAAACAGTAGTAATGATTTTTATTCCTCATTCAAAGAAGAAATCAGGGTAATATGCATTTCTTGATTTTTCTGTCTTCAATGAGCAAATTTGTAAGTGTGTTAAAGTTCGAGCTTCGGTCAACTAAAAAGTTTATTGAAAAGAAATGTCATGTTTAACTTTCACAGCAGATACTAGGAGTCGAGACGCCACTAAGACTGGTTTTCTCCAACAATCTTTCTGTCTGTTCTTAAACAATCCTTGACTTTCCATAACACCTTACTTCACAAACCACACCTCTGCTTTGGTCCATCCACCAATCAAAAAGCTCTCAAATGAACCGGAAGTAGAGCCCATTTAAATGGACACTTCCCAGTTCAACGAGGAGTCTAAGAGTTTAGAGAGTTTTGAGAGTTCAAGAGTTCAGAGTTCTGAAGGAGTTCAGAGTTCTTGGAATCCAGAATGCAGAGATTTTGGGACAACCTGGATGCAAAACGCAGGCGTTCATGGTTGCTGCTGGGCCAAACGAGCTGAACCAGAGACGATTTTGGGAATTATAACTTCTGTTTGGATAACCTCGCACGACTCTCGAGGTATTTTAGCTGTTCTCAACGGAGACGCTGAAAGTGGCTGGAAGTAGGACTTCACGCCGACCTGATCTATCTTCAGAAAGGTAAAGTCGACCTTCACCCAAAAGTGTACCGTTTGGGACAAGCTGATTTCCAAAGAGCGTGCTGTTCTGGTTAAAACAGATAAATTCCCTCACACATCTCTCTGTAAGATAAATCTCAATTTCCATCTTCAAACTCTCCTTTCTGCTAGAAAATTAATCCAGATGTTTTCATTAATGTCTGTGGTGAAGCAACGGAAAACCATGGCCGTATGGTTTTCATTTCCTGGTTGTAAAACTGATTAATTATGCTGTTGTTGTTTTCATATTTTGCCAAATTAATGTAAATGTTTGATGTTAAACTTTGATTCTGTAAATAAATGACCGCATTCATTTTGATGGGTCAAAGATAAACAACGTCTCTCGTTACATTTCTGTTAAATTCAATGCACGCATGTTACACAGTCAGAAAAATGAAGAACCCGTTTAATGTATGAATATATCCAGTATATGTCATACTACACGAATGACAACATTACAGATGTCGGTGAAACACACCAAGACATTATGGTTGTGGCCTCCAACAACCCCTCATCGGACAAAGGGGGGGTAAACTCACACACAAACGATGATGAGTCATCGCAAGCTGAACACTCAGAACCTGATTTTCATGATTTTGAACTAGGCATTCCAGTTCTGGGAGGACTCCCAGATAACCTGGTACCGAGTCAAGAAGCTGGGCCAGTATGGTTAACAAAACCAACACAGGCCATAGCTCTTTTCTCAACCGATGACGTCGACCAAGGGCCTCAAAACTATGGAGTCTTACCCATAGACAGGTCCGACGACTCAGAAAGGGATTCGTTGGAGCTCCCCAAGGAGCAAGAACCCTCATCAGTCTCATCACAGATTGAACAGGTGGTCGCCCAAGCCGACACTCTGACATCTGATGAAGAAAGAGACAAAATTCGCCAAGTTCTTTCA
>NC_056518.1:7140371-7160383 GCF_014905685.2 Nematolebias whitei | reverse complement strand
GACTTCAGAAGGAACAAAAACATCTACACCCCCCTGAACATAAGAGGATCTGTGGTGGAAGTGGTCTCCAGCTACAAGTACTTGGGTGTGCACCTGAACAACAACCTCAGCTGGAGCAACAACACCACCAGCCTGATGAAGAAAGCTCATCAGAGACTCTACTTCCTCAGACGGCTGAGACGAGCTGGTCTGGAAGCTCAGTCCTCACCTCCTTCTACAGGTGTGCAGTGGAGAGCATCCTGTGCTCCAGCATCAACGTGTGGCATGGAGGCTGCACAGCTGCAGAAAGAAAAGCTTTGCAGAGAGTGGTGAAGGCTGCACAGAAGATGTTGGAGTCAGTCTCCCCACCATCACAGACATCTACACCTCCAGATGCAGGAAGAGGGCCACCTGCATCATGAAGGACCCCACTCACCCAGCACACACACTTTTTGCCCCACTCCCCTCAGGAAGGAGGTTGAGGAGCATTAAGTGTAGAACCACTAGACTGAGGATCAGTTTCTACCCTGAGGCTGTTAGACTCATGAATCTCTAACCAGAATAATCACTGTGAAAAATCACATCATGTTGCTGCTGATCTGTTTCATGTTGCTGCTGATCTGTTTCATGTTGCTGCTGATCTGTTTCAATGTTGCTGCTGATCTGTTTCATGTTGATGTGTTCATGCGTGCTCATCTGCTCACACAGACTCATGTTCGTGCTGCTGTTCAACGTAATGTTTTTATGCTATTAGTGCTTAGTGTATATTTAGTTGATGTTTTTCTTAGTTCATATCTTAGATGTTATTACTGTTTTTCTTTTACATTTTATTGTTGGAAGTAACTGGGACCCTGTGGACATACTTTCGTACATGTGGTGCGAAAGACAATAAAGAATCTCTGACTACAACACGTCTTTAGTTGCAGTTCCTGAGAGTCACACAGGAATTGAATGTCCTTTGACGGAGACTTATGCTGACAACCAACATCATAAAAGTTTTCATCTGTTTCTCAGACATGGCCTCTGTTCCCATGGAAACGGACACGCCCCCTTTCATCAGCAGCCTGTCGCTGAGCGGCTCAGAGGAAACGCTGGGCAAGAAACTCCTGCTCAAACTTAGTCAGTCTTTCAGTTTTCATCTCTCTCTTTTTCTGTCTCGCTCAAATTCACACACACACACACACACACACAGGTTTGTTTTGCTATCTTTATGGGGCCTTTGCATTGACTTCCGTTCATTTTTCATTCATTTCTATAGCCTAACCATGACCTTTATCCATAACCTAACCATTACCAGTACATACCTAACCCTAAACCTAACACATCCTCAATTCACACCTTAGTCCTAAACCTAGCCCCTAACCCACCAACGGGACTTCTTCTTATGGGGCCCGGGCTTTGGGCCCCATAAGGAGCAGTTGGTCCCCACAATGCAGTATAAGTTGGAAAAATGGGCCTCACAAAGTTGCATAAACAAGGACACACACACACACACACACACACACACACAGGTTTGTTTTGCTATCTTTATGGGGCCTTTGCATTGACTTCCATTCATTTTTCATTCATTTCTATAGACTAACCATGACCTTTATCCATAACCTAACCATTACCAGTACATACCTAACCCTAAACCTAACACATCCTCAATTCACACCTTAGTCCTAAACCTAGCCCCTAACCCACCAACGGGACTTCTTCTTATGGGGCCCGGGCTTTGGGCCCCATAAGGAGCAGTTGGTCCTCACAATGTAGTATAAGTTGGAAAAATGGGCCTCACAAAGTAGCATAAACAAGGACACACACACACACGTTGTAAACACACCTGTGTGTGAGGAGTCAATGCCTTTCCAAGGGGCTTACTCAAACTCCAAGCATCACAAGAAGCACAGATTTTAAAGTGAACCTAATCAAACGTCGTCCTGTCACTCAGACATGGAGCCAGCACCTCCGTGTGCTGTGTACCTGTCAGAGAAAACTCACAGTGCTGTTAAAAGTTGAAAGTTGAAAAGTGCACACCTATCAGTATCTGTTAACGTTCTCTTTGCTCTATAAATGCAGGCATCAACCAACATGGCTTAAGCTATTCAGAAAAGATGTGAACTTAAAAAAAATTCTGCTAAGTCTTAATACTTTCACCATGTCTCAAAATACAGAGCAAAACTTTTAATAAGCAAAGACAAAGTAAAATATCAACACCAACAGTCCAGCATATCAATTCAATTCAATTCAATTCAGTTTATTTATAAAGCGCCAAATCACAACAAAGTTGTCTCAGGGACTTTACAGGAACATTCACATAAAAGCCAATTAGTAAAGTTCTCTATCTAAGGAATCCTTTATATCACTTTCTGCATGTCCTAAGTCACACCCAGGTGACCTATAATAACCTCACTGTACCGACATTTCATTTCATCTGTTTTCTTTGCAGGCCACAAGAAGAGGAAAAAGTCTCGCGAAGGAGAGAAGACACCAGAGGACATTTCTGAGCAGCCGCTGATGAAAACTTAGCAGAATGTATGTTGAAAAGACCTGACGACTCCATCCTCATCATCATCAGATGATGATCTGCGAGTCATTAAAGCTGTAGGACAGCTCTGAGTTTTATCTGAAAATGCACTCCATCCACAGCTGGAGGCTGGAAGGTGAACCCATTCACTGCACCTGCTGGTGGAGGACACCATGTAATCAAAAGACTGCAGGAGAAGCTTTGGCAGTATGAGTTCAACCATCGCTTCTCCCCGTCGCTTCTTCAGACTTTACACTTTGACCCTCGCAGGGACACGAGTGAATCCAGAAGATTTTATGCATAAAATAACTCCTAGATGGAGCTAAAAGGGATGTCGGTGCAGAAGATACAGACACCAAAGATGTTGCTGTTCTGTACATAATGACACCCCCAAATAAATAAATAAATAAAAATCCAACAAATGAACATTAACTATAACTAAAGTCCAGAAATATGTTTTTAATCATCAACAAACATCCATCTTACTTTCAGACTGTGTTCAGTGTTTTTATTACCTTTCCAAATGCAGATGGGCTTAGATTTGTTGACCAGGGAAGTGAAGGACCTAAATAATCTAATCTGACATATCTAAATATAAAACATCATTTTTAGTGGCAATAATTTTAAAAAATCAATTTTTGTCACAGCCTTGCAGAGTGCCACACATATGCTCACACACACAAAAGGAACGAGTTTATCTCTTTACAAAAAATAAATTCAATTCAAATACTTTATTAATCCCAAAGGCAAATTAAATGTTGTAACTCCTCATCCAGGTTTCATTAAGAGTTGTCATATATGCTGATGGGCAGGAAGGATCTGCAGCAGCAGTCCGTCCCGCAGCAGATCTGAAGAATCAGGCCACAGATGCCCATCGGTCCACCTGGACCCAGCAGGCCTGTCGGTCCTCCTGGGCAGCAGGACCACCTGAATGTTGGGCAGAACTCCTCCCTGAGTGATGGCCACTCCTCTCAGCAGCTTGTTGAGCTCATCATCATTGCAGACAGCCAGCTGCAGGTGTCTGCGCTGATCGTGGTCTTCTTGTCATGAGCCATGTTTCCTGCCAGCTCCAGGATCTCGGCAGTCAGTCACTCGATCACCTCTGCCAGGTAGACGGAGATGCATCCACTGCACCTCCTTTATAACTCATTTGGGATATGTGGCTGTATTTGATTTGAGCTTTGAGATGTTAATCAGCTGCTCCCGGTTATTAAAGTTACCTTGTTGTCATGGTTATGCATCATAACAAATATTTTAAACTAATAAAGTTTCAGTAAAAATCCTCCCAAATTAAAATAATGTAAAATGGGTGCATTTTGGGGACATGTCTAAAAAAGTTAAATCTGGTCCTCTGGACATTCAAAAAACAAAACAAACAAAACAAAAAAAAATGTAGAAACGTTTTGTCTCTCATCCTGAGGACTTCCTCAGTCTGAGGTGCTGTATTCAGCTCAGTCTCTTAAATAGCACCTTCTCAGAGTGGATCAACCAGTTTTGCTGCTGACAACCAGAACCAGCTGATCACATGCTCAAGAAGGACCATCAGCCTAACAATGGATCATTAGCACACTGATGGCTGTTTACTGTTCACAGGGGGCTGAGTGATACTAGCAATCACAGCATTGTAAGAGGGGGACAGTTGAACCCGGAGGCCTCCACCCCTGTTTAACGATGGACGATTTCTTTTCACAAAGATGGCCTCCTTTACTCCTCTCTCAAACATCGTTCCTCTCTGTCCAGGATATTTTATTATCCTGGACAGAGACACCAAACTCTTATTTAAGAGACTGAGCTGAATACAGCTCCTCAGACTGAGGAAGTCTCTTGGATGAGAGACGAAACGTTTCTACATTTTTTGTTGTTTTGCTTTGTTTTGCTTTTTTGAATGTCCAGAGGACCAGATTTAACTTTTTTAGATTTTTCTACCTGGATTATTGAGCATGCATCAGGATATTTTGGGGACATGATTATTAAAAATATGAATAAAAAGTCTCATTAGAAGAAACACGTCAGTGTGTTGCATCACTGAGACCAGATGTTTGGGTGGACTGTCTTCCATTGGTGAAAGAAAACAAAATCTTGCTTACTTTGAGATTTAAAAGACATATTTTGGTCAGAAATTGTTTCAAGTGTCGTTACAACAGAAGTGGAAGAAAAACAAAAGTTGCATAGTGCGTTGTTAGGTGTTCAACTCCAAAAACTGTCAAGCCAGTTTGGTCTCAATATAAAATCAAACCAGTCCGGCTTTTATGTCTTTAAGAAAGGAGGATCATGCGATTTGAACCATCTTTGTCATTTTATTTTTATTTAATTGCAGGTCAAAGAGTTTGCAGACGTATTAACATTGGTCTTTTTCTGTGACACGTTCAATGACCGCCGTTATTTGATGAAAACCAAGCAGAGTCAGGTTGTGTGACTACTTTAATCAAGATGTTTTACTGAAACATCTGTGTAAGCTGCACATGTGACACTTTCATGGCCTGAAGAGTTTGTTATGAAAAATAAATTAATAAAAAGTAGTGCTTCCTGAAGAAACGCTACTTTACATTTTTATTCCTGCCTTTAAATGTTTTAAAAGTTCATCAGTTTGGAAATGCATTGATTACATCCAGAGAGTTTCATTAAAATGTGTCCGTTTGTTCACGAGGATATTTTGCTAACAAGCACATCTTTACACAGTTATAGGACTGCCCACCTTTCATGGGAGTGTGAGATAAAAAGAAACAATTAATTTATATTTATCTTGTTAAATGGTCCAACACACAAATGAATAAATCTAAAGTGGACTTCATGTTAGCTGGTCATTTCTGTTGACTTATAAAATGATCATTTACCTCTAAGCTTCTGTTTTTTGACTGTGGCCATTAATAATAATGAACAAATTATTATTAACAAAAGAAAAACTTAATCAATGAATAGTATAAATGTGTACCCCTCACTGTAAACAAGAATGTTTATACACAAAAAACAGTGTATTTAATTTTTGTTTTTATTTACTTGCCAATGCAAAGCTTGACATTTGTCTCTGTTTTTTGTGTTTGTATCTTCTTTTTAATATGACAAAAAAGGTTGAATCATGTCATCTGGACTTCGTTTTTTTTGTTAAAAAGAAACGTTTCGCCCCTCGTCCAAGAGGGGCGAACAAACGTAACAAAAAAAACGAAGTCCAGATGACATGATTCAACCTTTTTTGTTGTTATATACCTGGATGACTGAGAAAACAAACTTTGTGTTTTTGAAACCATTAGTGAAAAGGCCAGACTTCAGGGGTATCTGAGGCAGGCTTGAAACACAAGAGTCAGGGTGGCTTCTGGGTAATACCAGATGGCTAGGCCTCAGACTGACGAAGCCTCTTGGATGAGGGGCGAAACGTTTCTTTTTAACAAAAAAAACCGAAGTCCAGATGACATGATTCAACCTTTTTTGTTGTTATATACCTGGATGACTGAGAAAACAAACTTTGTGTTAAACGAGCGATGTTGAAAAGATTCCCTGTGCAGTCATAAATGATTCTGGTTTAGCTTGTAGCTTTCATTTCATTTAAGTTTTATAGCTTTATTAATACACAGCTATGTGTCCCTAAAATCATTGTGCTGTCTTCTTAATGATGTACCAGTTTTGGTATTGATTTGCAATTATCCATCCATCCATCCATCCATCCACCAATCCATCCATCCATTATCTTCTGCTTGTTCTAAAGTGTGGTCTCAGGGGCAGCAGCTTGAGCAGGGAGGTCCAGACATATCTTTCCACAGCCACCTCTTCCAGCTCTTCTGGAAGGACTCCAAGGTGTTCCCAGGCCAACCGAGAGACATAGTCTCTCGAGCATGTCCTGGGTCTTCCTCAGGGTCTCCTCCCAGTTGGACATACCTGAAGTACCTCCCTGGGGAGGTGCCCAGGAAGCATCCTTACCAAATGCCCGAACCACCTCAACTGGCTCCTCTCCATGTGGAGGAGCAATGGTTCTACTCTGAGTCTCTTCTGGATAACTGAACTTCTCACCCTATCTCTAAGGGAGAGTCCAGCTACCCTGCGGAGGAAACTCATTTCAACCGTCTGTATCCACAGTCTCATTCTTTCAGTCACTACCCAGAGCTCATGACCATAGGTTACATACTGCTATGGACATCACTGCATAGGCAGCTTACATATTTGAAAAGTCATTGCATCTAGTTCTCGGTCAATGCAGTAAAGCAGGTTTTAGAACAACATATGCTCCCATCCATATTTATTTTCAGTGAAAGCATTGTATATTTCAACTAGACAATCTTAAACCACATACAGCATGCCTTCAGAGTAAAAACATCTAGGTACTGAATTGAACTGCTGTAGTCCAGGCCTCTCACCAACAAAAAACCTTAGATACATAAAATATCCTGATGCATGCTCAATAATCCAGGTAGAAAAATCCAAAAAAGTTCAATCTGGTGTTCTGGACATTCAAAAAAAAAAAAAATATATATATATATATATATAAACGTTTCGTCTCTCATCCAAGAGACTTCCTCAGTCTGAGGCGCTGTTTTCAGCTCAGTCTCTTAAATAGCACCTTCTCAGAGTGGATCAACCAGTTTGCTGCTGACAACCAAAACCAGCTGATCACATGCTCAAGAAGGACCATCAGCCTAACAATGGATCATTAGCACACTGATGGCTGTTTACTGTTCACAGAGGGCTGAGTGATACTAGCAATCACAGCATTGTAAGAGGGGGACAGTTGAACCCGGAGGCCTCCACCCCTGTTTAATGATGGACGGTTTCTTTTCACAAAGATGGCCTCCTTTACTCCTCTCTCAAACCATCGTTCCTCTCTATCCAGGATGTGAACATCTTCATCCTTGAAAGAGTGACCGCTGGCCTGGAGATGAGTGTAGACCGCAGAATCCTGGTCTGATGATGTTGATCTTCTGTGCTGGGCCATCCTTTTGGCCAGTGGCTGTTTAGTTTCCCCGATGTAAGACTGATCACAGCCCTCCTGACACTGAACAGCATACACAATATTACTCTGTTTTTGCCGGGGGACTGGATCTTTGGGATGAACCAGTCTTTGCCGTAATGTATTTTGGGGTTTAAAAGCCACTGGGACGTTATGTTTAGAAAATAAACATCTCAGTTTCTCTGATACTCCCTCAACATATGGAACGACCACTGGTCAGGTGTCAGGTTCTGCATCTCTTTAAGGAATGCTTGGCTTATATTTTGTGATGGCATGTGTTGACAACAATGCTCTGTTGTAAGACAAGTATTCAAGAATAAGATGTGAAATGTAAAAATAATTTTAATATTTTTGTCTTTCAGATCCTTTTCTTTTTCATCATACCAATGAAAACTAACTTGGCATTCAACTAAGCGATACAGCAAGTCAAGGATAAAATCTACTTATGGATATGGAATAATTCAGCTTCAAGAGTTGAGGATAACTGAACTCTCATAGAAGCATCAGAAACAAGACAAAATACTGTAACCTACAATCTTCCTTTTGAAGTTCTCTACTTTTCCCACATACCCACAGCATGAGCGGTCTGCTAGGTAAATTGGACCTTCGCAGGATACAGTTGGGCTCAGCATGGAACACCTTCACATCCCGAGTCCTAAGGACCAAACCCGTGGAGTCTATGTTGGATTCAGACATTTCAGGCACCAGCTTGCATGGGACCAGGCTGGCGCGGGTCTTATCTACAGTGGACCTGGTGTCGCTGGGTGTGGGCAGCTGCGTTGGGACGGGGATGTATGTGGTCTCAGGACTGGTTGCCAAGGAAATGGCAGGACCTGGGGTCATTGTGTCTTTCATTATAGCTGCTGTAGCATCCATACTGTCAGGTGAGTTAATTATTTGCACACCCACAGTGAGTCAGATTTAAAGCAATACTTTAGTATATGTTTGCCTTTTAAGCTTAAAATATACAAACAGTTTATCATCATTAAACCATTATATTTTATGAAAATCCCTTTCAAGAATTTTAGAATTGTTTTGCTCAAGGCTGCATGTTGGAGTAGCTCTGTTACTTTCATTCTGAGATGTTGCTTTTCAAAACTTTAATTTCTCTTTTTTTCTGGATGTAAAACTCTTTTTTTAATTATTATTTCCTCTGGTATTGGATGCTGTGCAGCTGAAAGAATTTTTACTGAAACAGTTTTACTTTTGGACATTTATTATGAAGCATAACCATGACAACAACCTGGTTTTCTACAACCGGGAGCAGCTGATTAGCATCTCAAAGCTCAAATACTACCTCAGCTACAGCCCCAAGTCCCAAATGGGTTGAAAAGAAGGTGTCATGGATGCATTCCCGTCTACCTGATGGCTGTGCTCGAATGCCTAACTGCCAAGATACTGGTGGTGGGAAATGTTGGTCATGAAAACAAGAAGACCAGGCTCATCCCCCGGCACCTGCAGCTGGCTGTCTGCAATGACGAGGAGCTCAACAAGCTGCTGGGAGGAGTGGCCATCGCTCAGGCCATTCTACCCGGTGTTTGGGTGGTCCTGTTGCCCAGGGGGTCCGAGAAACTCGCTGGGTCCGGGTGGGCGGATCGGCATCTGCAGCCAGTTTCTTCAGATCTTCTGAGGGGGATCCTTCCTGCCCACAGCCATCAGCATCTACCTGTATTACAGCTCTTTAATGAAATCAGTAGAATGAGTTACAACAGTTAATTTGGGATTAATAATGTATTTTTTAATTGAACTGAAGAAGCATCATTAATGCTAGGTCATGAACGTCACTTGAGCGGGACTATTTTTTTAAATTTAACTCATTAACTCATTTAACTCAGGAGATATCTTCTTAAATTGCAATCCATTTCTCTAACCTACTCTTCACTTTTTTACTAACAGTAATTGGATGTTTGTGTCTACTTCTTTGCTCTAAAGGTGTGTGTTATGCAGAATTTGGGGTGCGCGTGCCTAAAACCACAGGTTCAGCCTACACATACAGCTATGTGACAGTGGGTGAGTGTGTGGCTTTCTTCATCGGCTGGAACCTGATTTTGGAATATCTGATTGGCACCGCAGCAGGGGCGTCGGCTCTTAGCAGCATGGCAGACTCTCTGGCCAATCACAGCATCAGCAACTTCATGATTTCACACATCGGAACACTCAGCGGTTTGGGTAAGAGCACAATGTCGCTAATAAAAACTTGGTTTGGCTTTTATTATCACCCTGCCAAAAGGCTGTGCCGTTCTGTCTATCTGCTAAGTATCTCATAAATTACTGGATGGATTTTAACAAAACTTTCTGGAAATATTTACTAAATATACAGCTACAACTAATTAACTTTTAGAGGCTACCCAATGCAAGAAGATTACCACACCCAACTAGTCTCAGAAAATACAAAATGTCTATTATTCAATCATTTTTGGGGCGACTGTGGCTGAGTAGTAAGAGCAGTCATCCTCCAGTTCAAAAGTTGTGGGTTCACAAGCAATCACATGCTGAAGTGTCCCTGGACAAGACATTGAACCCATCATTGACTCTGATGTGTGTCCCATGGGTGTATGAATATGATCTAAAGCTCTGATTTGTCTTTGTAAAGAGTATAGTAGAGTAAGTCTTAAGCCCAGTCTTAAAGCTGGATAATGTGTCAGCCTCACAGACAGAAACTGGAAGTTGGTTCCACAAGAGAGGAGCCTGATAACTGGAATATCTTCCTCCCATTCTACTTTTGTGGTTCCTAGAGCTTTGGAATTTCTAGGAACCACAAATAAGCCTGCAGTCTGAGAGCGAAGTGCTTTGTTAGGAAAATATGGAACAATAAGATCTGTAATATAAGATGGAGCTAGGTTGTTGAGAGCTTTGTAGGTTAGAAGTAGGATTTTGAATTCAATTGTGAATTTGACAGGGAGCCTAGAATTGCGCCGCTCAAGGTGGCTGCATGTTGGAGCAGCTCTGTTACTTTCATTCTGAGATTTTGCTTTTGGAAACTTTAATTCCTCTTTTTCTGGATGTAAATCACATTTTTTTGGATGATTGTTTCCTCTGGTATCAGATGCTGTGCAGCTGGAAGGATTTTTACTGAAACTTTTTTAGTTTTGGACATTTGTTATGATGCGTAACCATGGCAACAAGGCAGTTTTCTACAACCAACAGCTGATTAACATCTCAAAAGCTCAAGTAATATCTCAACTACAGCCCCAAATCTCAAGTGAGTTGAAAAGGATGTTTTGTGGATGCATTCTCATCTACCTGCCAGCTGTACTCGAGTGCCTGATCACTGAGATCCTGGAACTAGCAGGAAACATGGCTCATGACAGTGGAAGGACAGGATCGTCCCTCGGCACCTACAGTTGTCTGTCCGCAGCTACGAGGAGCTCGGCAGACTGCTGGGAGGAGTGGCCATCACTCTGGGAGGAGTTCTGCTCTGCATTTGGGTGGTCCTACAGCCCGAGGGGAACCGAGAGGCAGCCGAGTCTGGGTGGACGGATCGGACGGCATCTGCAGCCAGTTTCTTAGGATCCACTGTGGGATGGACCTTTACAAGAGATCCTTCCTGTCTACAGCATCAGCATCTATAACATCTCTTAATGAAATGAAGATAACGAGTTACAACAACAAATAATTTCCCTCTGGGATTAATAAAGTATTTTTGAATTGAATTGAATTGAATTGAGCCAATGGAGAGAAGCTAAAACTGATTCACAACATAAGATTCATAACTAGCTGTAACTACCGTATCCATCATTGCACCCTGTATTCACTGGTTAGGTCAAAATTAATCCAACAATCCAACAAAGTTCAATCTGGTCCTCTGGACATTCAAAAAAAAAAAGCAAAAAAATATAGAAACGTTTCGTTTCTCATCCGAGAGACTTCCTCAGTCTGAGGTGCTCTATTCAGCTCAGTCTCTTAAATAGCACCTTCTCAGAGTGGATCAACCAGTTTGCTGCTGACAACCAAAACCAGCTGCTCACATGGTCAAGAAGGACCATCAGCCTAACAATGGATCATTAGCACACTGATGGCTGTTTACTATTCAGAGGGGGTTGAGTGATACTAGCAATAACAGCAGTGTAAGAGGGGGACAGTTGAACCCGGAGGCCTCCACCCCTGTTTAATGATGGACGATTTCTTTTCACAAAGATGGCCTCCTTTACTCCTCTCTCAAACCATTGTTCCTCTCTGTCCAGGATGTGAACATCTTCATCCCTGAAAGAGTGACCACTGGCCTGGAGATGAGTGTAGACCGCAGAATCCTGGCCTGATTATGTTGATCTTCTGTGCTGGGCCATCCTTTTGGCCAGTGGCTGTTTAGTTTCCCCAATGTAAGACTGATCACAGCCCTCCTGACACTGAACAGCATACACAATATTACTTTGTTTGTTCCGGGGGACAGGATCTTTGGGATGAACCAGTCTTTGCCGTAATGTATTTTGGGGTTTAAAAGCCACTGGGATGTTATGTTTAGAAAATAAACGTCTCAGTTTCTCTGATACTCCCTCAGCATACGGAATGACCACTGGTCTGGGTCTGGGTTCCTCCTTTTCACCTGATGGCTGACTGGAGTCCTGTTTGGGTTTCTTCTCTGCTTTCAGGAAGGCCCAGTTAGGATATCCACATTGCTCTAGAGCCTGTTTTGTGTAGGATTTCTCCTTCTGCCTGGCTCCTGAGTTAGTGGGGATGCTGTCTGCTCTGTGATACAGAGTCCTGATGACTCCTAACTTGTGAGCCAAAGGGTGATGGGAGTCAAACTGCAAATACTAGTCTGTGTGGGTGGGTGAGCGGTACACCTCGGTTTGCAAATGTCCTCTATCAGAGACTGAGACCTCACAGTCCAAGAAAGCCAACCATCCTAAAACATCTGCAGGTCCAGATGAACTTCCACCTTATTTCTTAAGGCTGGCTTCTCATATCATCACAGTCCCTGTGACCCACATCTTTGATCTCTCCATAAGCCAAAACTCCATTCCAGATGCTTGGAAAACAGCCTTTGTTCTTCCTCTGCTGAAGGGAGGTGACCCTACCTCACTTAACAACTATCGACCAATCTCTAAACTCTGCATTTTGGCCAAGGTTCTAGAAAAATGGATAAACTCTCAAATCAAAAATTACCTGGACTCATTTAACATCTTACCTCTCCATCAATCTGGTTTCAGGAAACAACACATCACAATGACTGCTTCACTGAACGTTCTTAATGACATTGTTGAAGCACTGGATGCTAAGGATTATTGTGTTGCAGTTTTCTTAGACCTGTCTAAAGATTTTGACACTGTGGATCATAACATCTTGTGTCATAAGCTCTCAGAAATCGGTTTCTCAGAACACTCCATTGGTTGGTCCTCTTACTATCTCTCAGACCGGAGGCAATGTGTTCAACATAATGGTACTTCCTCCAGTTATTTAACAGTCAACAATGGTGTACCACAAGGCTTAGTCTTAGGACCCACCCTTTTTACAATCTACATACATAATGTAGGTAAAAACATCCCTGATGCATCCATACAATTCTATGCTGATAACACAGTTGTTTATTGTCGAGCTGAAACACTTGATAAGGCTTTCCAGCCTTTGAAATCTGCATTTAACATCATCCGGACAGATTTGTTCCACCTCAAACTTGTCCTAAATGCCGACAAAACCAAAGGGATGCTTTTTTCAAATAGGAAGTTGGTCCCAGCAGTTCTTCCTCTGATTTCATCCTCAAATGGTGTCCGGACTGAGTTTGTTTTTTAGTTTTCCTATAAATATTTGGGTATGTTGGTTGACTCGCATCTCTCTTTTAAGCACCATGTGGAAAACTTGGTGACAAAACTGAAAGTTAAACTGGGTTTCTTTTTCAGAAACAGGTCCTGTCTTAACTCTGAATGCTAGGAAACGCCTTGTACCTGTGACCTTCCTTCCCTCCATTGATTACGGTGACATTATTTACATGAATGCTCCTACAAGCACCCTGCGGATGTTGGATGCTGTCTATCATGGTGCACTAAGATTCATACCTGGGTGTGATTATCGTACGCACCACTGCACTCTGTATTCACCGGTTAACTGGACATCATTAACTTTACGCAGACTCTCTCACTGGTACATTTTCATCTTTAAATCACTTCTTGGTCTGCTGCCTTCATACATCTCCTCCTACATGTCTCTGCGTGAGTGCAGTTACAGCGTGCGCTCTCAGGACATTATTACCTGCAGTGTTCCCTCAGTGTGGACTGAACTAGGCAAAAGGGCCTTCTCCTACTCCGCTCCTGTTTCCTGGAATATCTTACAAAAAGATTTGAAGCTCTCGACCTTGACCTGTCTAAGTGGCTTTAAGAATCTGTTGGACTCCTATCAAGGACTAATGCAGACATATTTCTGTTTTTAGTTTTCTACATTTGCCTTAGAATCTAGCTGTTTTTTGCTACTTTTCTATTTTAGCCACCCTATTTGTTAAAAAAAATCTGTATGCCTTTTTATAACTGTCTATTGTTGTCGCTGTTGTCCATTGTTGTCATCATTCTTTGTTGAAATCAGGTCTCCCTTGTAAATGAGTCATTGAGGCTCAATAGGATTTACCTGTCTAAATAAAGGTTGAATGAAAACCTCCCCACCATCACAGACATCTACACCTCCAGATGCAGGAAGAGGGCCACCTGCATCATGAAGGACCCCACTCACCCAGCACACACACTTTTTGCCCCACTCCCCTCAGGCAGAAGGCTGAGGAGCATTAAGTGCAGAACCACTAGTCTGAGGAACAGCTTCTACCCTGAGGCTGTTAAACTCCATCCATCCATCCATCCATCCATTATCTTTACCCGTTTATTCCATTTTGGGTCACGGAGGTCGCTGGTGCCCATGTCCAGCAATCACTGTGCAAGGGGCGGGGTACACCCTGGACAGGTCGCAAGTCCATCACAGGGCCACATAGAGACAAACGAGACAAACAACCATTCACTCTCCCACTCACACCTAGGGACAATTTAGAGTTACCAATCAGCCTAACATGCATGTTTTTGGTCTGTGGGAGGAAACCGGAGCACCCGGAGAAAACCCACGCATGCACGGAGAGAACATGCAAACTCCACCCAGAGGGCCCCTGGACCAGGGTTTGAACCAGGGACCTGTTCGCTGAGAGGCAGCAGCTCTACCAGTTGCGCCACCGTGCTGCCGCTGTTAAACTCATGAATATCTAACCAGGAAAATCACTGTGAAAAATTACTGTGAAAAAAAAAACTATGAAAACATCCCTGTAATGCCACTTGGTTGTTTATTAGTGCTGTTGACTGTCCATGATGCTGATCTCATGCTGCTGTTTATTTCATGTTGCTGTGTTCATTAGTCCTCATCTGCTCACACAGACTCATGTTTGTGCTTCTGTTTTTTTTTGGTGTGTTGTTTTTGGCATGTTGTTTTTGTACTATTAGTGCTTAGTGTAATCTTAGTCTTGTGTATTCTTAGTTTAGTGAAAGTAGTGTATTCTTAGTTCATGCCATGGATCTTGCTAATGTTTTTCTTTACAATTTGTATTTTTGTTGGCTGTAACATGGACCATGTGTACATAGTTTCATTCCACCTCATGTACCACATGTGATGAGAATGACAATAAAAATCCTTTTATCCTTGTATCCTCATGTCCAAAAACAAAAACCTCAGTCTTGTTTGAGTTTAAAAGCAAAAAAAATATAAGGGTCATTCAGGTTTTATGTCTTTAAGACATGCTTGTAGTCTAAGTAACTGATTGGCTTAATTTGGTTTCATGGACAAATATAACTGTGTATCAACAGCATAACAATTTTTTTTCCATTCATTCAATCTTTATTTAGAAAGATAAGTCACATTGAGCCTAGAAGACTCATTTACAAGAGATCTGTTTAGACAGACAAAAAGTAGTGAAACTGGACACGTAGAAATTGGAGGCGAAAAAATTCCTATCAGACTTTTTCTTCTTGGCTGAGAAGAAAAACTGATATTAAAAAACACCTCACACAAACAAGCACATAGTGACGTAGACATTCTGCAGAGGGGGGAGACGACGAGAGCGGTGAGCAATGTCCATAGATGCTCTCGAGGGCACTGTAAGAGTTCTGATAAGGATGAAATAATCAGCCAGTGCCCTCCGGTGAGATCCATAAACATTCTCGAGGGATGTCGTGGAATGGCCAAGAATAATGCCGATGAGAATCTAAGAGTCCTGAAATGATGACACAAAGTTCATTCAGCTGGTTTCATCTGGTTATCAGTTGGAAATTCCTCAGGGAAGGGGTGGTGAGCGTCAGATCACATGTTCTCCAGGCGAATTCAGATAAGATGACCTTCAAGGCTAGCCAAGGGAGCCAAATTCAGATTAACACACAGTTGTTTTGGGGACAAGCAGAACTTAATGACATCTACCTTGAGTCTGTGTTGGTCCACTCGGTTCCGAAATCTCCAAATTACATGGCCACACCGATGAAACGTGACTGAGTAAAATCCCCGAGATCTGATCCATTCTACCCAAAGCATTTGAGTCTGGGTACTCGAGGCATGAACCAAGCCATCATAAAGGCAAGCAGCATGATTGGGTCACAATTTGCTGCCGACGACTTCCTTGATTGTTGATAAAACCAGCAACCAGCCGAATCCAAAAAGCAGGAAACAGTTATCGTAAATCCAATTAAATATGTGTCCTTATCCCATGCTGTTTAATAACTTTACCTAATGGAAGCATATTGTAAGAGTCCTGCCCTGCACCCTGCCTTCCTTTCTCCTCTACACTCCTAATTGGCAACAGCTGCAGATGATCAACTCAACACCCAGGAGGAGCATAAGAAGCTTCAGGAACCACTCTGCAGGCGCTGGGACATTGTCTACCAAAGGTAGTTGTGTTCTGGCCAGTTTATCTCTGATATTAGTGGAAACTAATATGGTGTTATTTCTCTGCACTTCCTCAGAGTTTGGATCTTGCTGTTTACCTGCCCTGCTTGAGTCCCATATGAGCTTTGACTCCCCCTGCCTCTCTACAACTGCTGGATGCCTTCCACCTCTTGCCTAATCTACTTGTTGTTTCACCCTGTGCTACTGGAGATCATCTGGACCAAAGACCATCTCATTCTGTTTCCTGCTATACACCGTAAGAATAATTCAACAAGACAAATTCTCAACAGCAACAACAGCCCGTTAAATTCCCATTCTCTCCCCAGGTGTTCCTGTTCTTTCACATTTATGTCTTTATTAACCACAATTCTGTAAATAAACACTGTAAACAATTATCTGAGTCCTGGTCTCTGTTCAGTTCTGGTCTTTCATCCGGGTACACCCACAATCATAACAAGAATGTCCCAGCCAAACCAAGTACCCCTGAAAGACTCCAGATCTGAACAGAACCAACTCACTCTTCAGGCTATGTTACACAGTGTTGAGAAAAATGAAGCTACTCTTGAACACTTGTTAAACCTGCAACAGACTAACCAGTCTAATCTCCAGGAACTGGGCAGCATGTCGTTTTCAGTCAAACAAGGGATGACTCAGCTCCTGCCACCTGCTGCAACACTTACACCTGAGGTCAGTCTTCCTATTCATAATCCTCCCCAAATGACCACCACAGAGCAAAATTTGAAACCGGCGGAATTTGTTAGTGGAGAGCCTGAAATGTGTGGGGGTTTCGTACTTCAGTGTGAACTAACGTTTCAGAGAGCACCCAGTTTTTATTCTTCAGATGCTGCTAAAATCTCCTTTTTCATCACTCAGCTGAAGGGGGACGCATTACGTTGGGCTCATGCTCATTTATCCTCTCACCCTGTCAGTACCTTAACATTTTCCTTCCTTTTAGAAGAGTTTATTTGTGTGTTCGATCAACCCCTCCAACGAGCAGAAGCAGTTAAACGTCTACTCACCCTTCGACAAGGCAGACGCTCTGTTACTGCTCATGCTCTGGAGTTTAGAATCACTGCCGCCCGAACTGGGTGGGGAGAGGTCGCACTCAGAGGTATTTTCTTACACTCTCTCTCCAACTCCTATGTCTATAAGAGACCATTTGGCGGCACTAGAAGAGCCACAAAATTTAGACAAACTAATTCAGTTGGCTACACGTATCGATAATCAGCTACAAGAACGAATGTGGGAAAGAAACTACAATTCCCAGAATTCACCTACTTCCGTTTTTTCCTCTATGTCAAAATGTCAACTTGTTTTCAATGGAAGAGACTACGTTTCCCAGAGTTCTACTGCTTCTGGGTTTCACTCCACGCTGAGACAACCACCTGCACTAGCGCTCGAGTGCAAACCCGACTCAGAACCAGAACCACTAATAGATTCCATCCATGAACAATTGCACTCTGCTAAAATATTTTCCAAATTGGATCTCCGTAACACTTTTCACCTCGTCCGAATCAAGGAAGGTGATGAGTGGAAGACAGCATTTAAGCACCCCCCCCCCCCCCCCGGGACATTTTGAGTATTTAGTCATGCCATTTGGTCTCACCAATGCCCCTGCAGTTTTTCAAACATTGGTTAATGACATTTTGAGAGACTTTTTGAACGTTTTTGTATTTGTGTACCTGGACAACATATTAATCTACTCACGGGATGAGGAGCAACACATGCACCACGTCAGAACCATCCTACAACGATTATATGAGAACCAACTGTATGTTAAAGCCAAAAAATGTGAATTTCATGTACAATCTGTCTACTTTTTGGACTTTATTTTTGAAGGAGGACGATACCGCACAGATCCTGAGAAAACAAAGGCAGTGGTGGAATGGACAACACCTGAGACACGAAAGCAACTGCAGCGATTTTTTGGCTTTGCCAACTTTTACCGTAGGTTTATCAAGAACTACAGCAGGATCGCTGCTCCTCTCACCCAGTTGACCATCACCCTGCAGACTTTTAAGTGGACTCATGAGGCAGAAACGGCTTTTGGTGAGCTAAAGAGACTTTTTTCCTCTACCCCTATTCTTTGCCACCTTGATCCTAAGAGACAGTTTATCCTTGAGGTCGATGCATCAGACACTGGCGTAGGAGCCATTTTGTCTCAAAGGTCACCTATTGACAACAAAGTGCACCCCTGTGCATTCTTCTCTCGACGCCTTTCCTCTGCTGAAAAGAACTACGATGTAGGAAACCGTGAGCTCCTTGCTGTCAAGTTGGCATTGGAGGAGTGGCAACACTGGCTTGAGGGCACAGACACACCATTCCTCGTTTGGACTGATCACAAGAACCTCACTTATCTCCGCAAGGCCAGGAGATTAAATCCCAGACAAGCTAGATGGTCATTGTTTTTTATGAGATTTAACTTTGTGTTAACTTTCAGACCCGGCTCCAAAAATGTGAAGCCTGACGCCCTGTTTCGCCAGTTCTCACCACCAGAGGGCACCGAACAGGAACCAAACATTCTACCCTCATCCTGTGTGGTCGATTCATTAACCTGGTCCATTGAAAAAGACATCCTAGAGGCCCAGAAGTCTGAACCTGACCCGGGGACAGGTCCTACTGGCACTATGTTTGTACCCACCAGTGTCAAGGCTAAGGTACTCAACTGGCTCCACTCTCATAAATTTTCTTGTCACCCAGGTGTTGCCCGTATGTTAGCTCTGACTAAGAAACACTTCTGGTGGCCCTCCATGAACGAAGATGTAAAGAACTACGTAGCCGCTTTCCCCACATGTGCCAGCAGTAAGACTGGCAACCAACCCCCAGCTGGAAAATTACAGCCACTTCCCACCCCTAGCCGCCCGTGGTCCCATATCTCTCTAGACTTTGTTACTAGTTTTCCCCCCTCTGATGGTAAAACTGTTATTCTCACTGTTCTTGACAGATTCTCTAAAGCAGCTCATTTCGTTCCGTTGCCCCAGCTTCCCTCGGCCTTGGAGATGGCCCAGCTATTGGTCCAACATGTTTTTCGAGTTCACGCCATCCCATCGGACATCGTTTCTGACAGAGGACCCCATTTCATATCACAGGTATGGAAGAACTTTTGCAATTCCTTAGGGGCCTCTGTCAGTCTAACTTCAGGATACCACCCGCAGTTCAATGGTCAGGCCGAACGGGCCAATCAAGAACTAGAGGCTGCCGTCAGGTGTGTGGTGGAGGACAACCCCTCCACATGGAGCCCACAACACCCACACATCATCTGCTACTGGTATGTCTCCATTTGAAGCCTCCCTTGGTTACACCCCACCATTATTTGCTGGCCAAGAAAGTGATGTAGCAGTTCCCTCTGTGCAACATCACTTCAGGAGATGTCTTCGGGTCTGGTGTCAAACTAAGCTCGCCCTGCTGCACACAGCTACTAAAAACAAGGAGATTGTGGATCGTCGCCGATCTGCAGCTCCATCATACAAGTGTAACGAGTCTGTATGGATCAGCACAACCCCTGACTCAGGACAATATTATAAAAGGTTTTATTAATTAAAGGCGTTTGTCTGGGAAGGATCCGAGCCTCAGTTCTGGTCCAATCTGTGAAGGCAGACAGGTTAGTGACTGCAAAAAGGTTCTGGGAGCTGAGAGAGGTGGTGTGCACGTCACTAACCTTCTGTGGCAGGAGCAGGGCTGAGACAGAGAACGTTGGAGGGCTGGGCAGGAAACAGAATCCAGGGACGTAGCAGGGGTCGAGAGCCAGGAGCT
>NC_056518.1:7138601-7140271 GCF_014905685.2 Nematolebias whitei | reverse complement strand
AAAAAAAACGAAGTCCAGATGACATGATTCAACCTTTTTTGTTGTTATATACCTGGATGACTGAGAAAACAAACTTTGTGTCTTTTTAATATAATTTTGTGTTTCATGCCTTGTAAAATATTCATTTCATTTAGAAACAATATTAGACTCAAACTCAGCTCTTTCTGCAAATTGATTAAAACACAAGAGATTTTTACTTCACTGTCATTACTTGTGAATAAATCTCGTTGTTTCTGTTTATTCTTTTGTGAAGGGGATTGGAAATTATTTGTTTATGTGCATCGACTCAGAACAAACTTTTTCTCCTCTTAGATCCACATTTAAAACTACACGTTTTGTAACTTTGTATTTGTAAAGCCTAATGACATCACAGAAATGTTCAGTTTTTTATGTAAGTATTTTTGTTTAAAAAAAAAAAAAAGTCACCCTCCTTCAATTTTAGACGTACATGTCAGGACAATAAACATGATCTGGTCTTTACCAGATTCTAAAATCATTTCAATCTAACCTCAAGAACAAAAACAAGAGGTTCCACCTCCGAGTCATTAATTATTAAACAACAGAACAAAGTTCACCTTCAACAAGGTTCAGTCAGGTCCTCTGGATGGTTTCTTTGTGTTGAAACGTTTCATCCAATACCTGGATTATTGAACATGGACTTTTATGGTTTATCCAAAGGACTTCATCAGTCCGAGGAGCCTCAACAAACTCAGTCTTATAAAGAGCCAAGTCAACTGGTTGATCCACTATGAGAAGGTGCTATTTATAAGACTGATTTTGTTGCAGCTCCTCAGACTGATGAAGTCCTTTGGATGAAAGACGAAACGTTTCAACAAAAAGAAACGTCCAGAGGACCTGACTGAACCTTGCTGGATTTTTTACCTGGATTTTTGAGCATGAACTTTGAGAAGTTCACCTCGTGAACCTTGCAGAACCTCCTTTAGCAGTAACTCTATGTGGTGTTTTTTTCTAGGTCGCTCACAAGGTTGTGGATTAATTTTGTCCCACTCTTCTTTACAGGGTAGTTACAGTTCATTGAAGTTTTTGCCCTGAAGTTTAAGTTCTGTTTTGTTGTATGCAGGTTAACAGTACAATGAAATGTTCAGGTCCAACTGGTCCCACTCCCATGACAGCACTTTAGTCAACTTGAGGTTCTGGACTTTGGCTGGATCATTGCAGCATCTTGAGTCTGTACCTTTTGAGCCATTCTGTTGTAGATCACTGTAGCTGCTGTGTTTGGGATCATTGATCTGCTCCATCATGAACCAGTTTGGTCCAAGTCAGGTGTTGGACAGCGATTCTTACATTTGATTCTAAAACCCGCTGGTTCACAGAGGAGTTCACGATCCCCTCAACGACTGCAAGGTGCTCAAACCATCAGCCCTCCACCACCGTGCTGTATCAGTGGTATGAGCTGTATGTGCTGACATACTGTGTTCTGTTTGCACTCAACATGAAGCTGTGCATTATGGGTAAACAGATCTACTTTGGTTTAATTTGTCCAAAGGACATTGTTCCAAAGTTTCGTGTTTCATTTAATTGGAACAAACGTTTCGCCCCTCATCCAAGAGGCTTCGTCAGTCTGAGGCCTCTTGGATGAGGGGCGAAACGTTTCTTTTTAACAAAAAAAACGAAGTCCAGATGACATGATTCAACCTTTTTTGTTGTTA
>NC_056518.1:7138510-7138591 GCF_014905685.2 Nematolebias whitei | reverse complement strand
AAAAAAAACGAAGTCCAGATGACATGATTCAACCTTTTTTGTTGTTATATACCTGGATGACTGAGAAAACAAACTTTGTGT
>NC_056518.1:7135904-7138410 GCF_014905685.2 Nematolebias whitei | reverse complement strand
CTTTTTTGTTGTTATATACCTGGATGACTGAGAAAACAAACTTTGTGAACAAATTAGGAGTTAATGGGTATTTAACCAGTACTTACTTGGGAACACACAGTCGAGCCTTATTGGTTCATGATTTGTTTCTCGTTGTTTCACAGGTAACTAACCAGTATTCCCCTAATAAAGCTGGGCTGTGTGTTCCCCAGTACATACTGGCTAACTACCTATTAGCTCCTGATTCGTTCCTGATTTGTTCCTGAGGCATTTTCTAGTAGTTAATCATATTTTGTGTACCTTATTGTAAAGTGTTACCGTTTTGTCATGTCCCTGCATGGTCCTAAGACTGGCAGCTGTCTTGAATATTTTACACTTGTCTCTGTGGAATAAAGGACTCCAAAAAGTTTGTAAATGACATTTAAATGTGCTAATATGATGTCTGGACATGGACCGTTTAAAAATGAATGAGGATGAACTTTGTTTTTGTCATGGCAACATGTTGGTAACGAGCTTAAAACATCTTTTTAGAAAAGAAATCGTCCATCATTAAACAGGGGTGGAGCCTCCGGTTTCAACTGTCCCCCTCTTACAATGCTGTGATTGCTAGTATCACTCAGCCCTCTGTGAACAGTAAACAGCCATCAGGTGCTAATGATCCATTGTTAGGCTGATGGTCCTTCTTGAGCATGTGATCAGCTGGTTTTGGTTGTCAGCAGCAAAACTGGTTGATCCACCCTGTGAAGGTGCTATTTAAGAGACTGAGCTGAATACAGCACCTCAGACTGAGGAAGTCTCTTGGATGAGAGACGAAACGTTTCTAGATTTTTTTTGCTTTGTTTTGTTTTTGTTTTTTTGAATGTCCAGAGGACCAGATTGAACTTTTTTGGATTTTTCTACCTGGATTATTGAGCATGCATCAGGATATCTTTTTAGAACATACCCAATTAACAAACAGCTACACTACAAGCTTTTTTAAAATCTGCACACTGTAACATTTATTGCTTTTTTATATTTATATTACATACTGTCAGTAAAAGTTGCACTTATCTACTTGAAATGTTGACTTTCTTTCGACCCAACCATATTTTCTGAGAGCATTGCTCACATGTACAGTTCATGCCAATAAGACTGCTGTTTTCTCTAACAGTCGCCTTGCAGCTAATCATCAGTTATGATCATGGAGCATCATGTTCTGTCAGTGAGGTGCTCATCCAGGTTCAAAAGCTTTGAGGTCTTGCCCATCACAGTGTTTTAGCTTTTGCTTTTATTTGTGTGGTGCTGATGGGGTTGGGCAGTTGCACTGCTGTTGTTGAAATAAAAGGTTTGAGCTGGGGGAGGGGGACAGCCTGCTCTTGGTAGATTTACACATGTCCCATATTAATTCTATTTCTGGATGGTGGGTTTAGCAGAACTCCTGGGGATGTTAAGGGTCTTGAACATCCTTTTGTACTTATCCCCTGATTAGGGCAGCCTCTTTAAAGGGTTGGAATATTAATGCAATCATTTATTTTATATTAAATTTTACTCTAGAAGTATGTGAAGAAGGTTTTTGTCTTGTTATAAAAGGAGAATTTATACTGAATATGATTTATGTATGCCAACAATGTGAGCATGAAATATTCAAGGGGTGAATACTTCTCTAAAGAAAATTCAGAGTATTTTTTTTAATAGAAATCAACTGCTGAAGAAAACTGCACGGCTCGCTGCTGAGGAATTGTTCATCTGCAGTGAAGGGCAGTTTCTACTCAACATTTTAAACATGCCAGCATTTCTCAGCAGTTTGTGTGGGTTTTATCTGCTTGCATGTAAAACTGTATCTGTAATTTTTTTTTAAAGACAATTATCAATTTAAAGACAATGTAGGCACCAAAATTCTGTGTTGACTGCATATTCTAATAGTGTTGGCTTATATAGCCTACACAAACATTCATCCGTCACAAGCTGGGGGGTGGGGGTTGAAAAGGGAGGGAGTGGTGCTATTTTATTCTGCTCATTGGTTAATGTTAGAGAGGAGCCAGAATGAATCTTTGCTGTTTACCATCTGTCAAAGCTGCAGAGTCACTTTGCTGCATTGATCTAAAAAAATTTAATCTGGTCCTCTGGACATTCATTAGGATCATAAACATATATTCATGTTAGGATGCTTTGAGAGAAGTGGAGCGCTACGTCTGTAGCATCTTAGCTTAGCGCTAAGCTAAGTGTGTCACGCTGTAAAACGCTGTAAGTGTAAGATGCTGTGTGTTAAAGTGCATTAAAGTCTTTAAAACTTCACACCTTATTATTATCAAGCTTCGTGAGAAACATCCTTTAGATGAGTAGTGTTGAACACAAGTAAAAAAAGTCTAGTGGTGATGTTTTTTGTTTCTTTATAAATACAAATAATGCCAACCTGATGCTGTGTCCCACATAAAGATGGCGCCAGTTACGGCCAGCCGCTTGCCACGTATGCTCTGCTTGTTTTTTGTTGTTTGTTTGCTTTTTAGTATTTTTTGTTATGATGCCTCTGCTCTGCTCGTCTATGACC
>NC_056518.1:7130822-7135804 GCF_014905685.2 Nematolebias whitei | reverse complement strand
AATGTTGTGTATGTTGTTCAGTGTCAGGAGGGCTGTGATCAGTCTTACATCGGGGAAACTAAACAGCCACTGGCCAAAAGGATGGACCAGCACAGAAGATCAACATCATCAGGCCAGGACTCTGCGGTCTACACTCATCTCCAGGCCAGCGGTCACTCTTTCAGGGATGAAGATGTGCACATCCTGGATAGAGAGGAACGATGGTTTGAGAGAGGCGTAAAGGAGGCCATCTTTGTGAAAAGAAACTGTCCATCGTTAAACAGGGGTGGAGGCCTACGTGTTCAATTGTCCCCCTCTTACAATGCTGTGATTGCTAGTATCACTCAGCCCTCTGTGAACAGTAAACAGCCATCAGGTGCTAATGATCCATTGTTAGGCTGATGGTCCTTCTTGAGCATGTGATCAGCTGGTTTTGGTTGTCAGCAGCAAACTGGTTGATCCACTCTGAGAAGGTGCTATTTAAGAGACTGAGCTGAATACAGCACCTCAGACTGAGGAAGTCCTCAGGATGAGAGACGAAACATTTCTACATTTTTTTTTGTTGTTTTGCTTTGTTTTGTTTTTTTGAATGTCCAGAGGACCAGATTTAACTTTTTTAGATTTATTTACAGTGATAGAAAATCAACTATTTACAAGCAGGTTCATGGTCTGTGAAGACAGAGGAGGAGGATTATTCATGGACGAGGATTTGGTCCAACAACTCAATGTTTAGGTTCTTTGAAAGGCTTCCAGTTCAGGTAGTTTGTATGGCTGTTGTATGGCTGAGGGTTTTGCTCCTTCCAGGATGATGAGAAGGCAGACTGCAAAGGCAAGTGGTGGAAGGCGAGTTCAGGCAGCTGAGCACCAGGAAGCACAGGTAAGTATCTCCTCAGGATCTTCTTCAATACTTCGAATTACAGGACAGGATCCGGTACATCCAGACTCTGAAAACGTGGACACAAAACAATGTAAGTCTTTCTAAATCTTTAAGCACTGTACAGGGCTGGAGGCATATGTACTGGCAGGTAAAACAATGCTCCAGCACTGACTGGAGCTCCACTGGAGCCTTAAGTACTCCTGGCATCAATTAGGGAAACTGGCCTCAGCTGCAGCTGCTCATCAGCGCCGCCCCTGCCTTCAGGAACCTGGAGGAAGGAAAATATCAAAACCTTACAGAGATTGGCAACAATAGGTGACACTGGAGATCCCATGGCACAGCCGGCTTGAACGATTGAAGGAAGCAATTTATGTAAAAAGAGAAAAACCGTCTCTTAACAGAGGAGGAGGCCTCAGATTTCCACTTTCAAAAACATATAATGCAACTTTAAAACAAATTCTCAGCCGGTTTTCACACCTGATGGGAACAGAGGGGCCTCGTCTGTGAATTAGGAACAAAAGACTCTTACTGTTAAGGTTGTTTAGGTGTGAATTGCAAATCTACATATGTGTGTGTGTGTCTTATGTGTGTGTGTCTTATCTCACTCAGCCGTATAACCTGTATCTCTCACTCTCTGCTCTTTGAAATGAGAAAGCTCCTCGGATGAGGAGCGAAACATCTTCTGTTACAAATAAAGTCCAGTTGTTTTTGTATTGAACACTTTTTGAATTCATCATGTCCTGGATGACTGAGAATCTTCACCAGCAATCCTCTCACCAAGCAACCAGAATTCCCACTTTCATCTGCACAAACAAACAAGCACATATTTACAGTTTGAACAGTTTACCTACAGTGCAAGAAGTTAACGATCCACCGAAGGAGACGTCTCTATAGATGCATCCAACTCCGAATGACGCCGTAACTGAAGACTGGTTTAAAAAGCATGCATAGATGAACATATCCTCTTAGAGGATGTATCTAAATGAGGCTCGCGGAGCACCTAGAGCACCTACGGCGCACGGATCCGTGCCGGGTCCATTGTTCTGACAGTGTAGCTGGTTGGTCAGTGTCGGCTGAGCCTGGTTCCGGGTTCAGATTTGCACCGGAGGTGTCAACAGCTGATACTCAGGGCGGATCTTAACATGTAAGAAGGCGGATCTGCCACGGAGTCCACTGCTATGTCAATGTCAATTTATTTCTATAGCACATAAAAACAACAAAAGCTGACCAAAGTGCTTTACAGTTAAGACAGATTTAAATAAAAAAAAAGAGTAAAAATGCATCTAGTGCCACTCAAAAACATAAGTTGACAATAAAAACAACACATAACAACAATAAAATCAGCTCAACTTGTTCTCAGACTCTGCGTGGATGAAATGCCAAGGAATACAGATGAGTCTTGAGCAAAGATTTAAAAGTCTCAACAGTCTGAGCGCTCTTTAAATTCTCAGGTAAACTGTTCCACAGTTTTGGAGCAGCAACCGCAAAAGCCCGATCACCTCTGGATTTCAGTTTGGATCTGGGGACATCTAAGAGGAACTGGTTGGTAGACCGGAGTGCTCTTACTGGAGTGTAAATGTTAATGAGATCACATAAATATGACGGGGCCAGACCTTTTAAGACTTTAAAAACAAGCAATAAAATCTTAAAATCAATTCGGAAGTGGACAGGAAGCCAGTGGAGAGAAGCCAGGACAGGGTTATGTGTTCATGTTTTTTAGTTGCTGTTAAGAGACGAGCTGCTGCGTTCTGGACAGATTGTAAACGATGCAAAGATGATTTGTCTAAACCAACATACAGTGAATTACAATAGTCCAAACGAGATGCAATAAAAGCGTGAATCACCTTTTCAAGGTCTCTGAAAGGGAGACAAGACTTCACCTTGGCAATGAGTCTTAGCTGGAAGAAACTGGATTTCACAACTGTATTTATCTGTTTATCAAATTTAAAAGCACTGTCAAAAATAACTCCCAGATTCCTGACATTGGAGTGGCTGTATGAAGCCAAGGGGCCAAGCACATTAAGGGTATTACATTTACCAAAGCTGATGACTTCCGTTTTATTTTCATTTAGATTCAGAAAATTTAGTTTTAACCAGACTTTAATGTCATTTAGACAGTTCAAGAGTGGATCCAGTGAAGTGACCCTGTCTGACTCAATCGGAAGATATAACTGAGTATCATCAGCAAAGCAGTGAAAAGGGATGTTGTGTTTTCTAAAAATGGACCCCAAAGGCTAAAGATTAAAAAGCAATGGACCTAAAATAGACCCTTGAGGGACCCCACAGATCAGAGGAGCTTTAGATGAAGAACATTTTCCTAAATGAACAGAAAAACTCGTGTCAGTCAGGTAGGATCTAAACCAGGATCAAACTTTGCCTTTGATACCGACCACCTGCTCCAGTCGTGACAACAAGATGTTGTGGTCCACAGTATCAAAGGCAGCAGAAAGGTCTAAAAGCACTAAAACAGCAGAGCTTCCTGCATCAACAGTTAAAAGAAGGTCATTAAAAACTCTTAAAAGGGTTGTCTCTGTGCTGTGGCCTGATTTAAAACATGACTGAAATTTTTCACCAATGCTGTTGGCAGTTAAAAACCTCTTAAGTTGATTAAAAACAACTTTCTCCAAAATTTTCGACAGAAAAGGCAGTTTAGAAATAGGTCTGTAATTTAAGAGCAGTGTTGTGTCGAGGTTTTTCTTCTTTATGAGAGGCTGCACCACAGCGTGTTTAAAAGTAGCTGGAACACAACCTGATGACAGGGACATGTTAATTAGGACAAGAACTAATGGACCAAGAGTGTTAAAAACTTCTTTAAACAGACGAGAGGGAACACAGTCCAGAGGTGAATTAGAAGGCTGCATGTGGTCCACGATGTCCTTTAAAACAACTAAAGTCACCGGCTCAAACTGTTCAAAGGAGGCTGAGGATGGAGGAAGTGAGGAGGGGTCTGTGTAAAGTTGTGTTGAGGAGGGTCTCAGAACAGAGATTTTATCTATAAAAGACTTAGAAAACTGTTCACACAGTGCAGGAGATTCAGCAACATGAGCAGCATCACAAGGATTCACAACAGAGTTAAAAACATTAAAAAGAACCCGAGGTCTGTGACTGTTGTTTGAAACTATGTTAGATAAAAAAGCAGTCTTAGCAGCTTTAACAGCTCTCTGATAATTTATCAAGCTGTCTTTAAAGATGTCCAGGGAAACCTGCAGTCTGTCTTTACTCCATTTCCTTTCTGCTCGTCTGCACGGGCGTCTGAGCGCGTGGGTGGATTCGCTCAGCCACGGCTGACATGACTTCCTCTTTTTGGTTTTTAGAGGAGCAACAGAGTTCAGAATGTCAGTGCACACAGAACTAAAAAGATCAGTAAGCTCGTCCACGTTGGACACAGAGCAGAACTGAGGGTTGCAGGAGACAGAGTCATTAAAGCCGGTGGAGAAGCGCAGCGCGGTGTTTGAATTAATTGCGCGTGCAGAACGCACAGATGGTCCAGCCCATTCCTTCCTGCCAGAGACCACCGCAGTGAACAGAACTGGTAGATGGTCAGATAAAAGAGCTCCACAGATTTCCACAGATGACACATTTATCCCATAAGACAGGACCAGATCCAGTGTGTGTCCTTTTTCATGAGTTGCACCCGTGACGGACTGTGTGAGATTAAAAGAGTCAAGAATGTTCAGAAAATCTCTGACCAGAGGTCCAGCCTCACAGCACACGTGCAAGTTAAAATCACCAATTATTAAAAAGCTGTCGTATCGTAGCATAAGTCCCGTCATAAAATCAGTAAAATCTTTAATAAAATCTTTGCTGTGTTTCGGTGGCCGGTAGATTGTAGCGCAGAGTAAAAGAGGAGAGAAGTTTATCTCCACCATCTGAAGTTCAAAACTCTGGTAAAAATGAGTGGGGATCAGCCGACATTTAAAACTAGATTTAAAAACAGAGGCTAATCCACCTCCTTTACCGGTGGTCAGAGGAGAGCTGAAGAAAGCGCAGTCAGGAGGGAGAAGTTCAGAAAAAGGAGCCGACTCACCAACATGAAGCCAAGTTTCTGTCAAGAACATAAAATCCAGTTTTTTGGAGGTAAAAAAGTCATTCAGAATAAAAGTCTTGTTGGTTAGGGACCTTGTAT
>NC_056518.1:7128102-7130722 GCF_014905685.2 Nematolebias whitei | reverse complement strand
CAGGCCAGGATTCTGCGGTCTACACTCATCTCCAGGCCAGCGGTCACTCTTTCAAGGATGAAGATGTTCACATCCTGGACAGAGAGGAACGATGGTTTGAGAGAGGAGTAAAGGAGGCCATCTGTGTGAAAAGAAATCGTCCATCATTAAACAGGGGTGGAGGCCTCCGGGTTCAACTGTCCCCCTCTTACAATGCTGTGATTGCTAGTATCACTCAGCCCTCTGTGAATAGTAAACAGCCATCAGTGAGCCATTGTTAGGCTGATGGTCCTTCTTGAGCATGTGATCAGCTGGTTTTGGTTGTTAGCAGAAAACTGGTTGATCCACTCTGAGATGGTGCTATTTAAGAGACTGAGCTGAAAACAGCACCTCAGACTGAGGAAGTCTCTTGGATGAGAGACGAAACATTTCTATATTTTTTTGCTTTGTTTTGTTTTTTGTTTTTTTGAATGTCCAGAGGACCAGATTGAACTTTTTTTGGATTTTTCTACCTGGATTATTGAGCATGCATCAGGATACTTATTAGCTTTCCTTCTGTGATGCAGTGTCCTAAGAACCCAGTCTCAAAATGGTGTTTGGACAGAGTTGAGGTTTTAACTGATCTCACACTGTCCCTTTCATCTATAGATGAAAACCCTGAAGCCACAGGTTCCCAAAAAACTGTGCAGATTGAACAGGGTAGCTCAGACAGTACTGAAAGTGAATCAGACAGCAGTGGATCGTCTGTTATATTCACCCCTCAGAAATCACAGCCCCCACCCACTAATCCATCAAAAACTGTCTCCAAAGCACAAGGAGAAACAGAAAAGCTTAAGAGAGTGAGTAAAGGAAAAGGAGTAAGAACAAAGGCACAAGCTAAGGGCACTTCCACAAATCTAGACTCTAACACACTGAACCCACCAGATGTCCAACAAATGATAGTGGAGCATGTCATTAAGAGTGAGGCCTCAGCAGGACTAAGCTCCAAGAGACTGGGTACCTTCTCCGGCAGAGTGCCTAAGCCCCCTGGTGAAGTAGATTTCGAAACATGGTATTTACATGTTGAACTTATGTGTCAGGATGGTTATACAATGGATGTGCAGCAACGACGGATACTGGAGAACTTACTGTCACCCGCAGCAAGCATTGTAAAGCAACTGGGCTCTCATTCACCTCCACAAGACTATGTAAAACGTCTCCAGTCAGCTTACGGTCTTGTTGACGATGGAGAGGAGATCTTCGTCAAGTTCCTCAATATTCATAAAGATGCAGGTGAGAAAGCATCTGAATACATACAGAGATTACAAGCACTCCTCAGCACTGCGGTCAGACGGGGTGGTGTAAGTGAGGCCAGTGCCAACAGACAACTTTACAAACAGTTTGTGCGGGGTTTTTGGACCAAACATTACTGTTGACCCTGCAACAGAAAATGAGAGGTGATTCTGCCCCAGATTTTTCAGAGCTGCTTCTTGAGCTAAGAACAGAAGAAGAAAGGAGATCCTTAAAAGTAGACAGAATGCAACGTCACTTTAGAGGGTTTAAAGCAAAATCTCTCATCCAGTTTCAGGGCATCCCAGGCACTACCAACACAACTAATCAGGGCACAGATCTAATGCAAAGATATATGGCAGAGACTGAAAGTTTAAGGAAACAAGTGGCTGAATTGAAAATCCAGTTGACTGAAAAAAGAGCCCAAAGACGAAAGAAACATGAACAGAAACGTGCCACAGCCTCAGAACTCCTACCAGCACCTGTTGCAGAGCTGCAAGCACATCAGCATGTACCCAGGTCAGCTCCAAAACCTTGGTTTTGCTTTAAATGTGGGAAAAATAAACACATAGCCCAAGAGTGCATTAATCCTCCAAACAAAGACCTTGTTGATAAAAAGTACAAAGAGTTAAAGACCAAACAGCAGGAATGGCAAGCCAAATACGGACCAGCTTTAAACTAGACAGGGTTTCAGTAGAGGGATGCACTGAAGCCTTCCCAGAGTATAGTCTCAAAGCAGAGCAAAGTTCAAAGGCCAGCACAAGGCAGCAAAAAGAACAAAAGACCACAACATATCAGTAGCATCACCCATTCCTATTCAGCATTATCAGAGGAGGGTTCTTTTAATGCTCTGGTTGGATCAAAACGTACTGCCAGCTTGACTATTGATGGGGTTCAGAATGTATGCCTTCTTGATTCAGGCTCCCAGGTAACCACAGTATCGGAGACATTTCACAAACTGCAACTGCCTGCACGCCCGATTCAGTCGTTGGCTAGTATACTTGACATAGAGGGTGCAGGGGGTCAGCAATTACCCTATTTGGGTTATATAGAATTAAACGTGTGCTTTCCAAAAGAAGTTACTGGAAGACCTGAGGAAGTGAACAATATAGCACTTATTGTACCAGACTGCAGATCGAACTGAGATGTTCCTGTTCTCATTGGGACAAATGTTTTGGATGTGCTTTATGAAACATACACGTCCTACAAAGAGTCAGACACAGGTATCAGACAAACGAGTTGTGACAGCATCCCAGTGATCCAAACAATGTACAATAGATCAAAAGGTAACAAAGGAAACACACAAAAAAAACATCAAATACCACTAATAATAATAATAATAATAATAATAATAATAATAATAATAATAATA
>NC_056518.1:7124941-7128092 GCF_014905685.2 Nematolebias whitei | reverse complement strand
TAATAATAATAATAATAATAATAATAATAATAATAATAATAATAATAGACACATACAGGTCCTTCTAAAAAATTAGCATATTGTGATAAAGATCATTATTTTCCATAATGTAATGATAAAAATGAAACTTTCATATATTTCAGATGCATTGCACACCATCTGAAATATTTCAGGTCTTTAATTGTTTTAATACTGATGATTATGGCATACAGCTCATGAAAACCCAAAATGCCTGTCCCCCAAAATTAGCATATTTCATCCCACCAATGAAAGACAAGTGTTTATAATACAAAAAACGCCAACCTTCAAATAATCATGTTCAGTTATGCACTCAATACTTGGTCGGGAATCCTTTTGCATGAATGACTGCTTCAATGCGGCGTGGCATGGGGGCAATCAGCCTGTGGCACTGCTGAGGTGTTAGTGTTATGGAGGCCCAGGATGGTTCGATAGCGGCCTTAAGCTCATCCAGAGTGTTGGGTCTTGCGTCTCTCAACTTTCTCTTCACAATATCCCACAGGTTCTCTATGGGGTTTAGGTCAGGAGAGTTGGCAGGCCATTTGAGCACAGTAATACCATGGTCAGTAAACCATGTACCAGTGGTTTTGGCACTGTGAGCAGGTGCCAGGTCGTGCTGAAAAATGAAATCTTCATCTCCATAAAGCTTTTCATCAGATGGAAGCATGAAGTGCTCCAAAATCTCCTGATAGCTAGCTGCATTGACCCTGCCCTTGATAAAACACAGTGGACCAACACCAGCAGCTGACATGGCACCCCAGACCATCACTGACTGTGGGTGCTTCACACTGGACTTCTGGCATTTTGGCATTTCCTTCTCCCCAGTCTTCTTCCAGACTCTGGCACCTTGATTTCCGAATGACATGCAAAATTTGCTTTCATCCGAAAAAAGTACTTTGGACCACAGAGCAATAGTCCAGTGCTGCTTCTCTGTAGCCCAGGTCAGGCGCTTCTGCCGCTGTTTCTGGTTCAAAAGTGGCTTGACCTGGGGAATGTGGCACCTGTAGCCCATGCACGCCTGTGCACGATGGCTCTGGAAGTTTCTACTCCAGACTCAGTCCACTGCTTCTGCAGGTCCCCCAAGGTCTGGAATTGCCCCTTCTCCACAATCCTCCTCAGGCTCCGGTCACCTCTTCTCGTTGTGCAGCGTTTTCTGCCACACTTTTCCCTTCCCACAGACTTCCCACTGAGGTGCCTTGATACAGCACTCTGGGAACAGCCTATTCGTTCAGCAATTTCTTTCTGTGTCTTACCCTCTTGCTTGAGGGTGCCAATGATGGACTTCTGGACAGCAGTCAGGTCGGCAGTCTTACCCATGATTGCGGTTTTGAGTAATGAACAAGGCTGGGAGTTTTTAAAAGCCTCAGGAATCTTTTGCAAGTGTTTAGAGTTACGTCGTTGATTCAGATGGTTAGGTTAATAGCTTGTTTAGAGAACCTTTTCATGATATGCTAATTTTTTGGGACAGGCATTTTGGGTTTTCATGAGCTGTATGCCATAATCATCAGTATTAAAACAATTAAAGACCTGCAATATTTCAGTTGGTGTGCAATGAATCTGAAATATATGAAAGTTTCGTTTTTATCATTACATTATGGAAAATAATGACCTTTATCACACTATGCTAATTTTTTGAGAAGGACCTATACATACATATATTTATATCTATATTAGGGGTTGAACGAGTATATAATTTTTAAACTCAACATTAACATAATAAAACCCGAGTAGAACTCGAGTATTTGATGACGTCATAGATCTCAAGATTAAAAAATAAATAAATAAATAAAACCGCAAAAAAAGGTAATTATTTACAAAAAAAAAAAAGACCAACAAAACATTGGGAGCGTATATTATGGTCCTACCATTTATCATACTGCAAATAAGTCACAGGAAAAACTAAACTTTTAGTTATTATTGTAGTGTTCTAAGGGCTAGGTTAGCTTTGTAGCTTCACTACAATTATATTTTAAATAACGGGTTCTCTCTTTCGAGCTAATTACAGCCATGTGACAGAGGTAACTGTGCATAGATGGTTTAATCAGTGACATGAGAAGTTAATTTTCTTTGACCCATCAAAATAAATGTGGTCATTTATTGAACAGAATCAAAATTTAACATCAAAACATTGTACACTTGATTAGACTGATCTGGTTCTGATTAATAAAACTTGGCACGTTTTACTTAATAAAAACAACAGACATTTCTGAAGGCATCTAGATTAATTACTGGTAAGATAGAAGTTTAAAGATGGGAAAAATGGAGGAGTTTAAAGGGAGAGTGGAAAATGGAGGAAGATGTATGTCTATGAACCAGAACAACACGCTCCTTTCAAACGCAGCTCGCCCGTGGTCCACTTAGTGCGTGAAGCTCGCGATGACTCTTTACCTTGGCAGAGGATGGGTCCGCTACGGTCAAGAGGTCCCTGGCACGCTACCTTTCAGCGTCTCCTCAGGGTGGCTGCGACTCAGCAGAAGTCTTGAGATACTCCGTTCCACAGAACAAACTTCCTCAGAAGTTGTAGGGCGTTCGCCCGGGGGAAGTCACAGTGAGGCGCCATGACTCCTGCAGAGATGGATGGCTCCATCAGACTGGAAAACTGAGTCCAAAGTTCCACTCAGCAGTGGAAAACTCCACCGGATTCCAAGAAGACTTCAGTAGACTCCAGAACTCTCCAGAACAGAAGAAAAGCCTTTACTCCAGAACTTCTCCAGAAGCTAGAACTGAAGAACAGAACTTCACTCCAGAACTAACCATAGTTCCAGGAAGTGTCGACTTTTAAAGAGTTCTGCTTCCTGTCACTTTAGTACGTCCTGATTGGTTGAAGCAACCAACGGGGGGTGGTTCTAGTGATGTCAGAGGGTCATTACAAGTCAAGAAAACAGCAGGAATGTTTTAGAAACGTCCCGTACAGACAGAAGACATGTTATGTCGATGTGGGAGGAAGAGAGGCCAGTAGCTTCTTGTTTACCGTCTGCTAGGCTTAAAAACACGACACTTCGTTCTAATAACTCCTCTTCTGACTTTCGACCGACATCACTACTTCTCATTTCAGACAGAAGATCAAAAATGCATAATTACTTTGTAAAATAGACATTTAACTTGATTTCTAATTTAAATGAGGATTAAAAAA
>NC_056518.1:7113082-7124841 GCF_014905685.2 Nematolebias whitei | reverse complement strand
GGTCGCCAGTGCCCATGTCCGGCAATCATTGTGCGAGGGGCGGGGTACACCCTGGACAGGTCACAAGTCCATCACAGGGCCACATGGAGACAAACGAGACACAACCATTCACTCTGTCACTCACACCTAGGGACAATTTAGAGTTACCAATCAGCCTAACATGCATGTTTTTGTACTGTGGGAGGAAACCGGAGCACCCGGAGAAAACCCACGCATGCACAGAGAGAACATGCAAACTCCACCCAGAAAGGCCCCTGGACCGGGGTTTGAACCAAGGACCTGCTCGCTGAGAGGCAGCAGCTCTACCAGTTGTGCCACCGTGCTGCCCCCTGTGTATATATATATATATAATATACACTGAGGAAAATAAGTATTTGAACACCCTGCGACTTTGCATGTTCTCCCACTTGGAAATTATGGAGGGGTCTGAAATTTTCATCTTAGGTGCATGTCCACTGTGAGAAACATAATCTAAATTTAAAAAAAATCATGAAATCACAATTAATGATTTTTTAAAATAATTTATTTGTGTGTTACTGCTGCAAATAAGTATTTGAACACCTGCCAATCAGCAACAACTCTGTCCCTCAAAGACCTGTTAGTCCGCTTCTAAAAAGTCCACCTCCACTCCACTTATTAATTTAAATTAGAAGCACCTGTTTGAGGTCGATAGCTGCATAAAGACACCTGTCCACCCCACACAATCAGTAAGACTCCAATTACTAACATGGCTAAGACCAAAGAGCTGTCCAAAGACACCAGAGACAAATTGTAGACCTCCACAAGGCTGGAAAGGGCTACGGGGCAATTGCCAAGCAGCTTGGTGAAAAAAGATCAACTGTTGGAGCAAATATTAGAAAATGGAAGAAGCTAAACATGACTGTCAATCTCCCTCGGACTGGGGCTCCATGCAAGATCTCACCTCGTGGCGTATCAATGATCCTAAGAAAGGTGAGGAATCAGCCCAGAACTACATGGGAGGAGCTGGTCAATGACCAGAAGAGAGCTGGCACCACTGTTACCAAGGTTACTGCGGGTAATACACTAAGACGTCATAGTTTAAAATCATGCATGGCACGGAAGGTTCCCCTACTTAAATCAGCACACGTCCAGGCCCGTCTTAAGTTTGCCCATGAACATTTGGATGATCCAGAGGAGCCATGGGAGAAAGATGTGTGGTCAGATGAGACCAAAATAGAACTTCTTGGTCTTAATTCCTCTCGCCGTGTTTGGAGGACGAAGAATGATGAGTACCATCCCAAAAACACCATCCCTACTGTGAAGCATGGGGGTGGAAGCATCATGCTTTGGGGGTGTTTTTCTGCACATGAGGCAGGACGACTGCACTGTATTAATGAGAGGATGACAGGGGCCATGTATTGTGAGATTTGGGGGAACAACCTCCTTCCCTCAGTTAGAGCATTAAAGATGGGTCGAGGCTGGGTCTTCCAACATGACAATGACCCGAAGCACACAGCCAGGATAACCAAGAAGTGGCTCTGTAAGAAGCGTATCACGGTTCTGGAGTGGCCTTGCAAGTCTCCAGACCTAAACCTTATAGAAAATCTTTGGAGGGAGTTCAAACTCCATGTTTCACAGTGACAGCCCAGAAACCTGGCTGATCTAGAGAAGATCTGTGTGGAGGAATGGGCCAAAATCCTGTTGCAGTGTGTGCAAACCTGGTGATAAACCACAAGAAACCTTTGACCTCTGTAATTGCAAACAAAGGCTACTGTACCAAATATTAACATTGATTTTCACAGGTGTTCAAATACTTATTTGCAGCAGTAACACACAAATAAATTATTAAAGAAATCATACATTGTGATTTTGGATTTTTTTTGTTTTTTAAGATTATGTCTCTCGCAGTGGACATGCACCTAAGATGAAAATTTCAGACCCTTCTATGATTTCTAAGTGGGAGAACTTGCAAAGTCACAGGGTGTTCAAATACTTATTTTCCTCACTGTATATATATTTGTAATGAAACATAACCTTGACTCAGGAATCCTAGCCAATTATAGACCTATATCCATTCTAACTTTCATCAAAAAAAATTCTAGAGAGAATATTTGCAGGTCAGTTGCGAGAACATCTACAAAAAATAATCTGAAGAGTTTCAGTCAGGGTTTAGAGCTCACCATAGCACAGAAACAGTAGTGATAAAAGTTACCAGTGATATTCTCATGGTCTCTGACAATAGATAGGTGTCTATACTGGTCCTGTTAGACCTCAGTGTTGCATTTGATACATCCTGATGCATGCTCAATAATCCAGGTAGAAAAATCTAAAAATGTTAAATCTGGTCCTCTGGACATTAAAAAAAACAAAGCAAAACAAAAAAAAAAAAAAGTAGAAACGTTTCGTCTTCCATCCGAAAAACTTAAGGGCCGTTTACACGGCGCATATTTTGAGTGCATCCGCAGCTTTTTCTCTGCGGTTCTGCTGATCATTTACACGACACCAGTGGCCACCCTCTTTGAATCCGTAGGTTTTTCAACCCACCTTCCAGAGTGGAGGTTTTTCGCTGACCCCCCGCTGATAATGTAAACCTCTCCCGCTGAGGCTTTGTGTTAAACCATATGCGCACACGCACGCGCGGACATACGCTATATTTCTATCAACATGGCGGCGGACACACTGCTTTCAGAACCTTGACTGATGGAATATATTTTAATCTCCTAGTTAATCTACATCAGATTCCAGGTGCTGTGACCGACATCTGTGTTGGAAGAGACATAATCTGATCCAGTTCTAATATCGCTGTTTATAGAACGTAGCACATGCACACGTCGCGCTGCATTATAACATCTAAATGTGCTAAATAACAACAGTTTAATAAAAATAAACAGTATTTATGTTAGTGTGCGAGATGTAATGAAGCTCTGAGCTAAATTAAGCTATCTGGACATTATGCAATTCAAATTTAAAATGATGCTAAACATATAGCATGAACACTAAAGTTTAAAATGAAGACATCAGGTTTAATTTTTATTTATTTATTCAACACCACAAACTGTATGTCACACAAACACTGATAATTAAACTGAACACACTATTAAAACACGTTAACTGAACTTGAATGAATTGAATAAAAGAACTGAGGAGAATTTTAAACAAATAGTTCATACACATCTCTCTTCGACGTCCTCCTGCACTGCACCTGGGCCGAGCCTCGTTCAGAACCAGTCCGTCTGGTGGGAGGACAGCTTCTTCTTCTTTCAGGAAAAAATAAAAACTTAGTTGGTTGTTTTGTAAACGAAGTAAACACAAACTAACATTATTAAGAACGCTGATTTACCTGCTGTAAAACAGCTACTGATTATCACGGAATAAAGTCCGACATCGCCGACTCGGTTCTGGTCCACTCAGCGACCGGTGTAGAGCTGTTAGACGAAGCGGTCCCACTTGGCGTCAAATCTGTCAACTCTTATTCAAAATCCAGCCATAATCCAGCTTTAACTTGTTGTTACGTTGTTGTTAGCTGAGCTTTTTAGCTCACAGGAAAAGAGCGTGCCGAGGCAGCATGCATCCGCATTAGGTGAAGGTGCAAAATTCACAGCGCCATCTAAAGACCCGGCATGGTAACTACAGCAGATTCGGGGGGGGGGGGGGGGGGGGGGGGGGGTGTTATTCCTGCGGATGTATGTAAACCCAAAATCCGACCGTGTCAACGCAAATCTTTTCCTTTACTTAACATACGAAAAAACCTAAGTTTCTCCCCATCGTGTCCGTGTAAATGGGGCCTTAAACAGTCTGAGGTGTTGTATTCAGCTCAGTGTTATAAATAGCACCTTCTCAGAGTGGATCAACCAGTTTTGTTGTTGACAACCAAAACCAGCTGCTCACATGATCAAGAAGGACCATCAGCCTAATGATGGATCATTAGCACCCTGATGGCTGTTTACTATTCACAGAGGGCTGAGTGATACTAGCAATAACAGGTTTGAAAGAGGGGGACAGTTGAACCCAGAGGACTCCACCCCTGTTTAATGATGGACGGTCCTTTTCACAAAGATGGCCTCATTTACTCCTCTCTCAAACCATCATTCCTCTCTATCCAGGATGTGATCATCTTCATCCCTGAAAGAGTGACCGCTGGCCTGGAGATTAGTGTAAACCGCAGAGTCCTGGCCTGATGTTGTTGCTCTTCTGTGCTGTACTCATCCCTTTAGTTGGCAGCTCAGAACACCACATACAGAACACCATGGACTTTGTGGATAAGGTGAGGGATGTCATCATGGAGACTGATGAAACAATGGTCTCTTTTGATGTCACATCACTCTTTACGTGCATTCCTGTTGATGATGCAGTAGAGGTGGTCAGTTTAAGATAAAAATCAGACACCACTCTGAGCAGCAGGACCAAGCTTTCCACAGAACAACTGTGTCAACTCTTGAAACTGTGCCTGCAGTCAACCTACTTCACATATGGGGAGCAATATTATAGGCAGAAACATGGATGTGCTATGGGGTCTCCAGTTTCTCCTATTGTTGCCAACCTGTACATGGAGTAGGTAGAAAAGAGAGCCTTGACGTCCTTTTCAGGGACACCACCAAGTCATTGGTTCAGGTATGTTGATGACACCTGGGTTAAAATTAAATCCCAGGAAGTCCAACATTTTACTGACCACATCAACTCTGTGGATAAATACATCAATTTCACAAGAGAAGATGTAAAAAATGGCAGGTTGGCTTTCTTGGACTGTGAGGTCTCAGTCTCTGATAGAGGACATTTGCAAACTGAGGTGTACCGCAGACCCACCCACACAGACCAGTATTTGCAGTTTGACTCCCATCACCCTTTGGAGCACAAGTTAGGAGTCATCAGGACTCTGTAACACAGAGCAGACAGCATCCCCACTAACTCAGGAGCCAGGCAGAAGGAGAAATCCCACACAAGACAGGCTCTAGAGCAATGTGGATATCCTAACTGGGTCTTCCTGAAAGCAGAGAAGAAACCCAAAAAGGACTCCAGTCAGCCATCAGGTGAAAAGGAGGAACCCAGACCCAGACCAGTGGTCATTCCGTATGTTGAGGGAGCATCAGAGAAACTGAGATGCTTATATTCTAAACACAACGTCCCAGTGGCTTTTAAACCCCAAAATACATTACGTCAAAGACTGGTTCATCCAAAAGATCCAGTCCCCTGGCACAAACAGAGTAATATTGTGTATGCTGTTCAGTGTCAGGAGGGCTGTGATCAGTCTTACATCGAGGAAACTAAACAGCCACTGGCCAAAAGGATGGCCCAGCACAGAAGAGCAACAACATCAGACCAGGATTCTGCGGTCTACACTCATCTCCAGGCCAGCGGTCACTTATTGAGGGATGAAGATGTTCACATCCTGGATAGAGAGGAACAATGGTTTGAGAGAGGAGTAAAGGAGGCCATCTTTGTGAAAATAAATCGTTCATCATTAAACAGGGGTGAAGGCCTCCGTTTTCAACTGTCCCCCTCTTACAATGCTGTTTTTGCTAGTATCACTCAGCCCTCTGTGAATAGTAAACAGCCATCAGTATGCTAATGATCCATCGTTAGGCTGATGGTCCTTCTTGATCATGTGAGCAGCTGGTTTTGGTTGTCAGCAGCAAAACTGGTTGATCCACTCTGAGAAGGTGCTATTTAAGAGACTGAGCTGAATACAGCACCTCAGACTGAAGAAGTCTTTCGGATGGATGATGAAACGTTTCTACATTTTTTTTTGTTTGTTTTGCTTTGTTTTGTTTTTTGAATGTCCAGAGGACCAGCTTTAACTTTTTTAGATGCATTTGATACAGTTTATCATAATATTTTACTACAGAGGATTGAATATGATACTGGGATTACAGGAACAGCTCTAAATTGGTGTAACTCATATTTAGCTGATAGATTCCAATTTGTAAATGTAAATAATGAATTTTCTTCATAAACCAAAGGTAGCCATGGTGTTCCTCATGGTTCAGTGCTTGGACCAATATTCTTAACATTATATATGATTCCATTAGGTAAAATTATTAAACAGCATGGGATAAATTTTCATTTTTATGCTGATGACACACAATTATATTTGTCCATTAAACCCAATGAATCCAATCAGTTACTTAGACTACAAGTATGTCTTAAAGACATAAAAACCTGGATGACCCTAAATTTTCTGCTTTTAAACTCAGCCAAGACTGAGGTTTTGGTTTGTGTACCTGGGCACCTTAGGAAAGAATTTTTCAGTTTTTCATCCTCCTTGGATTGCATTAATCTGTCCTCCAGCTCTAATGTTAAAAATCTTAGTGTTATTTTTGATCAGGACACCTCCACATTAAAAATGTCACTACAGCCACCTTCTTCCACCTGCGTAACATCGCTAAAACTAGAAACATTTTGACATTGAGTGTCTTGATAAGATAGAAAGTTACTATATAAATGGAGTCCATTTATTGTTCCATACTTTCCTAACAGAGCACTTTGCTCTCAGACTTCAGGCTTATTTGCAGTAGAGTTTCCAAAAGCAGACTGTGAGGAAGATCTTTCAGTTATCAGGCTCCTCTCTTGTGGAACCAACTTCCAGTTTCTGTCAGTGAGGCTGACACATTATCCAGTTTTAAGACTGGGCTTAAGACTTTCCTTTTTGCTAAATCCTATAGTTAGGGTCGGCTTGAGTTTCCTGAGCTGTTCCTTAGTTGTGCTGCTATAGGCTTAGACTGCTGGAGGACAACTGACCACATTTCTTCACTCTGCTCCTGTCTTTACTTACTCTGCTCAACCTGTTTTTTATATATTTTTTCTATCTTTGGCATGTGTTTTTGTCTTTCAGATACACCTGCATCTACATCTGGACCTGCCATTCTGTGTTCATTTGTCTCTCCTTTCTGTCCTCTCAAACCCAGCTGGTCGAAGCAGATGGCCGCTTGTCCTGAACCTGGTTCTGCTGGTGTTTTTTTTTTTTTTCTTTTTTAAAGGGAGTTTTTCCTTTCCACTGTTGCCATTGTGCTTGTTCAGAATGGGAGACAGCGAAAAAGTCAAGATTCAATGAGTCTGTTGGCTCCTTATATAGAGAACTTTACTAATTGGCTTTTCTATGTATGTGAATGTTCCTGTAAAGTGCCCTGAGACAACTTTGTTGTGAATTGGCGCTAAATAAATAAACTGAATTGAATTGAAAACTGAACGGTTTTCTTTTTGCATTGTTTCTATCGTAACATTTCATTCTTGACCTGCGATTATGTATCCGTTCCTCCTTCCTGGTCTCTCAAACCCAGCTCCTGGATCCACTCCTGCAGGTGGTGGGCCCACAGGAAGGCAAACCCATCTTACTCGTTCGGGCTGAGCCCGACCAGGCCACATGAATTGAGATCCGCTCACTAGACGCTCGCTAACGAGCCCCTTCAACAGACCTGGCTCCAGGGTGGGGCCCCGATAACCCATGTTCAGGCAAGGGACACTGAGCTCGTTGTACTGTATGTTTCTTTCTTTTGTCCATGTTCAGTTAATCCTGCAGTGTTTTCTGGACTATGTTTAAAATGACCCACAGCTTTGGCGAGGACATTGTCAAACACACTGATCTGCAGAGACACTGGGACAGAACTCTAGAGACAGTGCTGGGGACATGTTCAAAAGGCAGATGTCTTGCAGCAGACATCATGTTTCTTGCACTGTCTGTGGTGGTGAGTGTGCTGACTTTATGCAAAATGTTCCCCTGCTGAGCAACATTAATAAAATGTTTGGTGCACGTTTCAGAAAAACGTCTCTGTCCTGTTTTCATTAGTCAGATCATGTGACTGCAGCTTCCACTGTGCATCAATATAATGTAACTCAAAGGTAGTTATGATTACCCAGAGATGTCCAGTATCTCCAGTGAGAGCAGCAGTTGGTGCATGTTGTAACACTGTCACTTTTTAGCTCTTTTATTTTCATACAACTCATGAATTCTTCTTGTGATGGTGTGCAGTGACGGAGGCTCATACTGTCATTTGTTGTGGTTCAAGGACGTCCCACAGACCAGCATCTTCCACAATACTAACTGGCCTGCAATTCATAGCAATCCACTTCCAGATATAGCATTTATCTTGTCTTGCTTTTGTTTGTCATTTTTCTCCCACGTTTCATCCAGCCTCGTCTGCAGAAGCCTGCTTCCTACAGTTTGTTACGATGGATGATTTGGCATCGACGGTGTGTTCTGAATTTAGGTGATATTTCAGGCTCGAACTACTCCAGTAGCAAGACAGTTCAGAGCTGCAGTGCTTACAAATAACTTTACTTCTATCCAGCCTGCCATCGGGAAAAGTTTAAAAATAACATTAATGCCCATGTAAAAGTCCAGAACCTTTCTTCATGCTTCCGTCCTGCTGCTCAGTTTGGCTCATGTGAGCAGCGCGCTGCACGGCAGCAACCTGTATAACAAAAGCTCTCATTGGTTGAGACGTGAGATGATGCTCAGCCATAGCCAATAGCAATCAACATTCCGCCTCCCATAACCAAGTGTGTGTGTGTGTGTTTGTGTGCGTTCACAGACACTGATGAATGGAACTAACTGAGTTAACGCGCTAAGAAAATGTTGCGTTAATCAATGGCTGCGATAACACATTAATAATAAGCAATATATATATATATATATATATATATATATATATATATATATATATATTACTGTATACTGTATAAAGGCATTTTAAAACCTTGCTACACTCTTGCAATATTCTAAACCAGGACTATTCAACGAAACTGCTAAGGGGACCGCAGTTTCTGAAAGCCAACACCTTGGGGGCCGGACATCCAGCGATTAAAATTATAAATCAAAGTTTACAATCTGTTACCTTTTAAATTTGTTTATTTTATTGAATTGAATTATTTAAAAAATATGTATGCCTCTTTTATGATTGTCTGTTGTTGTCGTTGTCCACTGTTGTCATTACTCTTTGACTCTTTGTTAAAATCAGGTCTCTCTTGTAAATGAATCCTAGAGGCTCAGTGGGACTAACCTGTAGAAATAAAGGTTGAATGAATAAATGCAATAAACAGAACCCAAAATCCAAATGGACTGGCTTGAAATCACCCGAGGGCCGGAAGTGGTCCGCGGCCCGGCCGTCCGTCCGTCCATCCGTCCGTCCGTCCGTCCATAGATGGATAGATAGATAGATAGATAGATAGATATGTATATATATAATTGTATGGGTATATATAAATATTTTACATAGATCTAAACTGACCACCCATTTCATTTGAGTAAACTATACGTTTGTTTTTATAGTGCTTAAAAGTATGATTTCCTCAAACGATTGTGGTGTCTGGCCCAGACACTCCCCCTGTCTCCACCATTACACCTGTTGATGGATAAAACTGCTCTCTCCACTCGACAAGATCCATCATTCTGCACTGCCACAGACAAACAAAACTACCTCTGTTCTTACGCACAGTGTAACTCTTATACACTTGAATATCTTGCACCAAAAGCATTAAGGTTTACTTTCATTCCCTGTTTAAATTCCAGTCCAGAAAAGCACTCATCTCGAAAACGATAAAGATTCACTATTCAAAACCCTCAGCAACAAGGCACATTGGCATATCCTCAAAATGAAAAAAGTTACAGATTGCAAGGAAACATAAAAAAATCATTAAAATCTGAAAATACTGTAACTCTGTAAAAAGCAGCAGTTACAAACTCATTATTGACATCATATTTTATTGTATAGTGACCACACTGATTGTGGTTACCATACAATAAAATATGATGGAGAGTCATCTCCCTCTCTCTTTATGTTTTTCTTTTTTCTCTTTCATTTAACCCTGCATTCACATACCTGATACATGTTTGACTGTTATCAATTGGAACAAAGAAAATAATGTGTGTTTGTGTTGGTGAACCCTGATTATATTACATTTTTTTGTGTGGGCAGCTTCTCTGATGTCAGAGCTTGCAAGCATCTTATTGGTAATGGAGGGGGCAGTCAGCCATTCATAAAGGAAGCAGTGCATCTACGTCTGTGTGTGCATGGAGTTGCTACATGCTGCCATTTAACAATAAACAAACAAGTCATATTTAATTTAATAATCAATAATTTTGTGTTTTTTATTTGCGTTTATTCAATAGCCATAAAGTTTTTTGACTCATATAATTTTAAGACAATAATATTTAAGGTATTTTAGTCTTGTATTTTATTAACATTAGTTATTTGCAACTTGTATTATTATTTTATTATTCATTTAAAATTCAGTTTTTTTTTTAATTAATCACAAATTTCATGTTTGCACATGCGTATCTCTGGCATTTCCTTATTGTTAAAATTGTTTTTTCATGTTTATTCCTTTTAAAATGTATTGCTGTTTTGAATGAATTTCTGTTCACTATATAAAGAAAGAGCACGAGGATCCAGCTGAGTGTGAACCCGTTTGTTTGAGGAACCTTCAGACAGATGAGCTGCAGCTGCTAAATCGTTGATTCGACGAATCAACTGTTATCAACTGTTTTTATTTCCAACAAATGTATTAACTATACATTTGTTTCTCTACTTCCTGCTCAATACTCATTGATTTGGTAGAACTGCTTTTGACATAACGTGAAATTGCTCCTGATGATGCCATGTGTAGGGATGTCTGTTAACAAAGCTAACAAAGGTTTAGAAATGAAGTCCTGTTACTTGGTATAACTACTGCTGTTATGATTCTGTTCAGTTTTATGAAAAGTGTTTTATGTAATAATTTGAAGAAGTGACAATACATTTATTATGTTCATTATATGAATAGGTAAAGTTTTAAAGTGGTTTTAGATACTGTTAATTTTCTCAAAACTGTAATTTTTGTAAGTTGAAATTAAAAATTTTGTTAATTAAGTGTATCTTGAATGAAAAATAGCCCATGCTTAAAAGTATAAAACTTGTATTAACATTATTAATGACCAGGTCTCAAGTATTTATGATGCACAAATATTTCCATTGCATTAAAGAGACAAATTGAAGAAAATTATTTAATAAACATGAGGGTTATGAGGGGGTCAGGGGGGTCCCTGAAACTTTTTCTTCCCTGTACGGGGTCCCTTGAACCCAAAAAGGTTGAGAACCCCTGATCTATTGGACTGATTTTATTGAAATTTATATGAAATCTGTATATACTTTTAAAACAAATTCACTTTTGAAGCCTGATTTATTATGGTCACCATGAACAATGGACCTTAGAAAACTCAAAAATGGCTAAAATTCAGTCATTTTCAAAGATTTCATTTTGAAATTTGGTCTGGTAGTAGCTGAGAGTCATTCACAACACACACAAACACACACACACACACTCACAGGTTTGTTTTGCTATCTTTATGGGGCCTTTGCATTGACTTCCATTCATTTTTCATTCATTTCTATAGCCTAACCATGACCTTTATCCATAACCTAACCATTACCAGTACATACCTAACCCTAAACCTAACACATCCTCAATTCACACCTTAGTCCTAAACCTAGCCCCTAACCCACCAACAGGGGCCCGGGCTTTGGGCCCCATAAGGAGCAGTTGGTCCCCACAATGTAGTATAAGTTGGAAAAATGGGCCTCACAAAGTAGCATAAACAAGGACACACACACTCACACACACACACACACACACCCTCACACACATCCACACAGAGAGCATAGAGAAATTTGACGTGGCAGGAAACAGACAAAAAATCTTGAATTACTGTAACTCCAAGACAAGCAACATGAACTCGTATTTGTGTGAGTGATAAATAACATTGTGTTGATGTTTGCTTCTTTCCTTTTGTATGTGTCGGAGTCGGTAGTCTGTTTATATTTTTAATT
>NC_056518.1:7097977-7112982 GCF_014905685.2 Nematolebias whitei | reverse complement strand
GATAGATAGATAGATAGATAGATAGATAGATAGATAGATAGATAGATTTTTCACTCTCCTCCAGTTTGCTGCAGCTCTGCTGATGAAGAAGCGACACCACCCTATCTTCCGCCTATAGAAGCCTCGCTCAAGGTTGGATGTAATTTACCTCAGATCCATCTACAACCCTCAGCCTCCACGCGCAACAAGCCTCCCTCGGAACACGCAGGAGAGGTGACTAGCTGTAGATAACAGTCACGGAGAGAAATAAGGGGGTAAACACTCACTGTGCCGCGGCCGGAAGTCGGATGCAGCATCATCTGCGCGAAGCATCAGCCGGGGGTGGAGAGATGGTGGGAGGGCGAGGCTGATGATGTAAAGAGCTTTGGACACGATGCAGGCTGTTTGGTTATTGGGCCGCGCAGGAACATGGATGTTTCAGTCCAAACCCTCAGAGCCGAGCTGAATGATCCCCACAGGTGGTCCTCAATGGACCTCAGGACGTTGGTGAATTCTACAAAGGACCATGAACGCATCATGGTTTTAAAGGGATCTCCTACGATTTATGTTGGCCTTAATAAATAATTTTTCTATTTTACTAAAGGTTGTTGTTTGTGACACATAAATACCCTTAATTATTTTTTTAATTTTTTTATTTAATGTAGGCTGTGGGCAAGCTTTTATAAAAATATAAAACACTGGAGGGTGTGGGGTTCACTTTATATGTCACAATGAATTGTTTCAAGCTTAAAGACAAAGCAGGCAGAATCCTAACCTTACTCCCTCCTCAAAGGTCAACCTCTGGCAACCAGTCTTTCAGTGTGAGCACGATATGTTAGTGATGAGGGAATGGTTTAGGATAAAAGAGCAGGAAATCCATGAGCACTCCTCAAGGCCATCTTTTTACTAGTCCGTCAGGCAAGGGCGTCAGAAGCATCCGTAATGTGGGGGGGACACAATGATGTAGGTGTGTGTGCGCGCGTGTGTGTGCGCGCATGCACGTGTGTGCGCATTTAAAAAAAGGTGTTCACTAGTGTACAAAAAAGCAGCATTTCACCTAGATTTCCTTTAATTCCACACATTTAAAGCATGTTTCTCATCAAGTTTGTGTAAATTCATCTGTGGATTTTAAAGACATTTTAACTTTAATACACTTTAATACAGAGCGTCAGATCGGCACTATTTGTCTTTATAGAGAAATAAAAAAACATCACCACTGGACTTTAACTTGTGTTCAACACTCATCTAAATGATGTTTCTCATGAAGCTTGAGGACAATAAGGTGTGGGGTTTTAAAGACATTTCAACTTTAATGCACCTGAACACACAGCGTCTCTTACCAAGTAGGTATCTCTGCCAAGAAGGGGTCTCTGCAGGCAAATTCGGAAGGCGTATCTGGGCGCTCATATCTGATTGGACTATAGGAAAGTGGGCGTATCTGGGCGGTCATATCTGATTGGACGATAGGAAAATGGGCGTTTCTGGCCGGCCGGATCTGATTGGACGATAGAAAAATGGGCGTGTCTGGACGGCCACATCTGATTGGAAGATAGAAAAATGGGCGTGTCTGGACGGCCACATCTGATTGGACGATAGAAAAAAAAAGGCTGAACGATAGAAAAAAAAAGGCTGAACGATAAAATGCCGTAACCACAGACACATGATGTCTAAAAACAAGGCGTTATTGGCAGATTGTGTTAACCACAGGCATATTATGTCTATGGTGTTAACCGGTTCGACATTAGCGGCGTCTCGGTTCGACATCGCTCCAGTATACTGCCGCGGCGTCTCCATAACTTCTTTTTTCGACTCTCTTAACACAGAACTTCCGGTTACATTTCAAAATAAGAGCAACATAACTGGGTAGTGGGGGAGCTAAATGTTAGTTTTTTTTTAATACCTAGCCATAACATTAAAAAAGAAATTCCATTTTGGTTGTTGAAAAATGTGAACAAAGTTACAATCGATTCATAAAGAAAGAAAAATATTAACGATACTTAAACTGGCCTTGGGACAAAGGATGTTTCCTTTAACTTCACATTTTCTTGTTCAACTTGCAGTCACTGCAGATGAGTGATTCTCAGTTTCTGTAAGACTTCTGCAACTGGAGCAGGTATTTCTGTTTACTGGTTAACTTCCTCAGCTGTCTCACATTTTAAAGGTCAACCCTACTCCATGTTTCAGTAGAAAACAAGCACATTTAGGAGTCAGTACATAACCAGACTTTTGGCCCTCACACCTGTACCCAGTTGCTTATGCTGCATGATGAGATCAGATTTATCCATATTTTAGAAATTACATTTAGCTTAGTCGACAAAACAATACAAATGAAGACCGTCTTAAAAAACCTCTTGGTTTTGCAGTAAGCAGCCTGATTTCAAACTGACATCTTGGCCAAAGGTAAAATAAAAATCTTTTGTGTTCTCAGAAAAGTTGTTTCAGGACCTCCAATAAACTTATGTACACATCAAAGCACACAAGACAGATTCAGGAATGATATTTGTTTTCCAGATTTCACATTTGTTATTACCTTAAAACATACTCAGACAACATTTGAGGCATCATTGAATGTTTTTATTGTGTTTATTGGGACATCCATTTTTAGAAGTCATCGTAGCATCTGTTGGAAACACAGAACATAGTACAGTTAGGGTGTTGCTAGTTGTTACTTAATCCTGGATTGGATTTTAAAGTTAATTTTGATATTTTTTTCACAAGGAAAAAAAAAGTTGATTTCCTAAAGTTTAACTATAAATGAAGGAATTTGTGCATTCAGGTAATTGAAAATTAAGTAATTTCACTAACATCCAACCCATTTTAGCCACTGAGCCATACCAAACACCCATAATCTATTCTTGAATGAATTATTGACTATTATTGACAAATTACAGACTTTTTATTGAATAAGTTATTACTCATTATTGAATCATTGACAATTTACGCTCATGTTTGTGTTAACTCATGTTGCAACAAGGTCAGCAACTTTTGACTATTACTATGAACTATGTTAAACTTTGGAGGTGATTTATTTTGAAAGTCAACATCAGATGTTGGTCAACATTGTTGAGCAACATCTTGGGGTCTTCTAGAGTCAACCTGAAGTGAGAGTGGTCCCTGACATGGCAGAAAGTCATAGATATAATTAACAGCTTTTATTTATTTATTTTTCAGCTAATAACAACTTTTATTTATTTGTTTTTCATATTTTTCAGTTATACACAGCTTTAAAATATTTATTTTTCAAGTATTAAGAACTTTTATTTTCAGCTTTTATTTTGAAAAGCAACACCCAGTTGTTGTAAACGTGCACAATGAGAGCTGCTGGAGCCAGTGGAGGTTCACTTTACCTCAGTGTGTTACGACAACAACGAGAGAACGGTCGAAACTATCGTGACCTACAATAAACGTACTTCAATAAAATGCATAAGTGAAAACATAACATACTTTGTAAGTACAATAAACCATATTTCTTTGTCAAACATCGCAAAGAAACGTTACCTCATCAATAATCCTCGTGACTTTAAGGGTTACCCACAGCCAATCAGTGTTCGCCGCCGACAAACGCCTATTAAATACTGTTAGCCAATCAGTGTTCGCCGCCCATAAACGCCTATTCACCAGAAACGCCCACTTTTGGTCTGCAGAGAACCCCTTCTCTCTCTTACACCTGCAGCGTCCTCACACTTACTGCTAAGCTAACATGCTACAGACGTAGCTCTCTTCTCAAGTATCCTCCTAACATGAATATATGTTTATGATCAACCCCCTGGTCAACAACTGCCCACACTAAGCTTGCTAAACTGGCAAGCAAGCAACACAGGTACCTCCACCTGCGCACATTTTCTGCCGAGGCAAGAGGCAGGAAGGGACGGTGGAGAGTTGGAAGTAACCAAGAAAACCTGGAGTGGAGTTTTAGTAGCTTGAGTATTATCCTCCTAATCAAGTGGAATGGATTTGTTCACGAAGAAAGAGAAACTGCACCACCTGAATGAATGTTTCATAGTAAAAGAGTGTCTGTGTGTGTGTATGTGTGTGTGTGGGGGGGGGGGGGTGTCCAAATGAAAGTTTTTTTTAATGTGGGGGGTACTTGTCCCATTCACATATGGTTGCGACGCCTATGCTGTCAGGTAATTAAATCTTCTCCGACAGACATTCTAAATTCCGCATAGGCTACAGTGTGCTGTAGACAGTCATCAGGGGAGCGGGAGGAGGGGGTTTGGCTGTAGGGCACAATGGACTTGATGTTTACTGGTTCAAGTTGCAACATGTAAAAACTAAGGTGGATTCTTGGATTGGCACCTTGGCATGACGGCAGCTTGCGTCAGATGACGGATGGACTGATGACCCTGTTAATTTCAAAAGGTCTCAAAAGCCTAATGGCCAGCTTCTTGCAGGAGGATAACCATATTGTCCAGGTAGGAGACAGGTAGGAACAGATGTCCTTTTACCATCAACAAGTCTCTTATTCTGATCAGCAGTTCACAGCAAAGCTGTTTTAGTGTCACGCCATATCTTCTTACGTTTTATATGATGCTGGATGAAGGAAACTGAGATCTCAGGCTCCAGTAGGGGTAATAATGGAGGATGATATCCCAGGGAAGATTCATATGGGAACCACCCCATGGCAGATGAGGTGTATTCCACCCATGGTAACAGTGCTCCAATGGGCTGGATGATTTTCAATGATACAAGATTGACCTCCATCTCTTGATTTGCACACACACTGACTGTTCATTACATTGTCGATGGAAACCAGATGAGAAAACGATGGCCTCAAAACTATTACAAAGAGCCCTCCAGACATGAGAAATGAACTGGGGACCTTTGACACAATACTAGAGCCTGAAAACATTCATTACAAACTGGGCTGTTTCAAATGCAGAATACAAAATCAACCAGAGAGTGTGGGTAGTCTTAGAAAATCACCTGATAATGGTCAAGATGGTAGAGGGTGATAATCCAATTTTATATCTGCAAATGGGTGGCTGAGAATAGGGCAGGGGTTGTACCAGATCAGTGTGGGTTGGGTTTTGTTTATTCTAGGGGTCACCAACTTTTTTGAAATTGAGAGCTCCTTCAGTGGGGCCGAGTGACACAAAGAGCTACTCATTTGATCCAAACAAATTTGCATGGCCCACCTTTAATTTAATTTACATGTTATGTTTGTCATATGCTGGTTAAACACAAGGTCAACAATACAATGAAATGTTCAGGATAAGAACCGATTTGACTCGCCAACAACAAAAACAATTAACACATGCAATAAGGGTAGTAAAGTGAAATTTTTATTTTTTTTACAAGGTTTACATGTGAATATTCAATTCAGTTTATTTATATAGCACCAAATCACAACAAAGTTGTCTCAGGGCACATTACAGGAACATTCCCATACATAAAAGCCAATTAGTAAAGTTCTAAAGGAATCCAGCAGACAAGTTGAATCTTGGCTTCGTTGCAGTCTCCCATCCCGAGCAAGCACAGTGGCAACAGTAGAAAGGAAAAACTCTAACGAAGAAACCTCCAGCAGAACCAGGCTCAGGACAAGCGGCCATCTGCTTTGACCAGCTGGTTAGAGAGGACAGGAAGGAGAGACAGATGAACACAGAAGACATTCTATGTTTGTTTGTATACTATTGAACAGTACACAGAAGCAACTAAAAGTCAAGATCAGAAACAGCAAAGAGGTGTACAAGAAGAAACAGGAAAGCAAGCTCAAGTAGAAAAATACAAGAGGTCCAGGTGTACCTGAAAGACAAACACAATGTCAAGGATATTTAAAAAAAATAAAATAAAAATAAAAAAAAACACACTACAAATACAAAACAGGTTGTGCAGAGCAAGTAAAGACAGTAGCATAATGCAGAAATGTGGCCAGTTTGTCCTCCAGCAGTCTAAGCCTATAGCAGCATAATTACAGGATAGCTCAGGAAACCCAAGCCAACCTTAACTATAGGATTTATCAAAAAAGGAAAGTCTTAAGCCCAGTCTTAAAACTCAACAATTGTGATGATTTCTAGGCAGGAGACCCATTTGGTGCAGGCAGGCAGGCAAGACTCAAGGAATATAAATAAATAATTTATTCTTTACAAAATAAAGATGGCTGACAGGGCAGCAAACTTACATGAATCATGGGACAAGACACAGGACACAAGGAGCATAACAGGCATCACAGTGAGACAATGACCAGACAATGAGGGACACAGGCAAACAGACTTAAATACACACACTAACGAGACTAACACAGAACACCTGTGAAACATCACAGGTGCAGACATCAGAGGTGGAGCAGACAAATATAGAACACTAGAGAGAGAGAGAGACCAGGGGGAGAGGAGCTGCTGCCGGTCCGGAGTCATAATAAAGAGACACACGGGCTTTGAAAGAGGGAAAAGAAGGCTGAGTCGGTTGTGAGGAGGTGTGTGATGGGAGGTTGGCTACAGACGAACGACGAAGGCTTGGAGGAAATCACGATCAAAGGAGGAAACTTGGAAGAATTCAAGTCGGAAACTTTGGCGGTTGGCATAAACCAGTTTGTGAATGAATCGGGATGGCAGCTAAGGAGGTTGAAGAGGAGGATTTAGATAGTGACATGGATATAGGTAGTTGGACGCCTGCAACAATTAAACGGGGAAATGGGAAAAGCAATAATAATCAGGCGGATGGAAATTCAGTAAATAAAAGATATCTGGAAGGAAATAGCTCAGATGAAGGGAATAGTGGGATGCGTAAAAAGATCGTGAAAGAAGAAATCAAGATCATTTTAAAATTTAAAAAAGAAGATGAACATATTACTCTAAGCCCAATAACAATATCCAAGGAAATCAAAAGGAAAATAGGGGAGGTTGAATTGGCAAAAACCTCAAGGGATGGCAATTTACTTGTAATTTGTAAATCAGAAGACCAAAAAAGAAAAGCGTTGTTGGTTGAAACCTGTTTTGCTTTCCGATAAGCAAAGGTAACCACTGGACGTAGCGATAAGCACCTTTGCTTGCAGCCTCTCCTCCAAGGGGTCCGGAAGCTAACCTCAGCGCCGTGGTATTACCTACAGCTGTCTAAAGTAGCCTCATTAAGGCTGCGACGAGGTGATTCATCCAGAAAATTAACGACCTTCTATCCGTGAGTCACACCCTAATCTCACTCCGTTACCTTGATCTTCCAAGCAACAGGGATGGGTCATCTGTTCCAGAGAAACTCACGTTGTGGCCGCTCACCTCTCAATTTAGCGTTACAATTGTTAACTGTTCTGGTAATCTTTAGGGCCCTGGATGATGGGCACAAGGGTGTTGTCTCTCACTGGCTAGTAAACCTTTCAAAAACCTCCAATATTTATGTTGTTAAGTGAACCAAGCTTTACCATGTATTTGTTCAATAAGGATGAAATAATAGTCCAGATTTATACGTTTTGCTTTGCTTTAATCAACAATTTTCGCAGGGGTATAGCAACAGGCACAATTTTATATTGATTAATTTTCATGATTATATAGGATACACTTTCTTCACTTAAGTAAGGTAATGGAATCTTCCTGATGACTTCTGATCCCCAAGAGCCCTTGGGGATTCTGTGAACACTACCCTCACTCAGACCTTTCACACATCAAGCCAAAAGATGTTCTCTCTCAACTCCCTCATGAACCAGAAACACTTCCGAGCAAAACCCACTAGTACCCAGTTTAATACTCTTGAATTTATCCTGTATGCTATATTTCTAATCTGATGAATTAATTTATTTAGACCAGAAGGAAGGGGAAGTCCGCTTACCATGATTCTGAAGTATCCCTCAGAGAATCTTTGTGATGGCAAGAGGCATATTTCCCGTCTTCCAGGAGGGAAGTACGGGCCAACCCCAAAACAGAAGCAGCTTATGCCAAATTGAAGAAATCAGAGCTTTGGATGAGCCCGGGCCAAGCTTCTTAGAAGTAGGACACCTCTTCAGTCTGTTGCTGCAAGTGAAGACTTAAATCCAATCCCATTTCAGTGAGAAGGGAAGTAAATCCCAGCCTTGTCTCAAACCGATAAAATCCAACTTCTTTCGGGCTTCTCTGATCCTCCGACTGCTTCCTGCTTGTAGTTCCTTCTGCTCAACTCTTCGACTCAGCTTTGACCAAGTTTCATCAGTTCAATCTGTATTTAAAGACCCCTTTTCCCTCCTCCTCTTAAGGAGGGGTTAGAGGCTCTTCTTGGAAAATTACATCATCTTTTTTCCAGTAACTGTCTGTTGTTTTGCATCTCAACCGGTTCTATCCGGCTTTTAGGTATTTTCCAGAACTTGAGAAAAACAAGCTGGTTCCTGTTATTTGCTCAGAAGTGCGTCACCACAAGATGAGTTGAAATGAACCTCCTGACCTTCTGTTCTCTCACTATAGCTTCTTTAATTACACATGCTTTTCACTAATAGTTTAAAATAACTCATGCAAAACTTTTACAAAGGTTATACATTGATTATTATTCTCAGCTTGTCTTTCATGCATTCATAGCTGGCTTCTGTACTCTTTCTTCTGCTCAAGGCAAGTACAGACTTGTCTCACACAGGCATGTCCAGACTTGCCTATGGGTACATCAGGCCTCGGATCTTGCTCTTTTTACTTCAACACTTTCCAAGTAAAACACACAATCACACAATGGATTATACATTTCTTATAAATCAATGGTTGATTTCTTGTTGATTATTAGTAAAACACTTTTGATTACACATTATTATATTTAGCTTGATTTAAAGCAGAAGTTCAGTCCTTTTGTTTTCAGCTGCTGAGGAGAACTTGATCAGGCTTCACCTTCATTAAAGCTGGTTGTCCGTTACATCAACACTCAGACACCAGGTTTATCGACAAACCATATCCAAGAAAAGAGTGGAAAATAAAAGAGTATTAGGGGAGAACAAGGTAACACGAGGAGTTATTTATGGCATTCCACTAAATGAAGATTTAGAGAAAATAAAACGTAACATTCAGAATGTACAAGTGACAGGAATTAAAAGACTACTGAGAACAGTAAACAATGAAAGAGTTGACAGCCTGTCAGTAATGCTGGAAATCTCTGCCCCAGTCATACCAGTCAGAGTTATGATAGGATTTATCAGTTATCCAGTCAGGCCTTGCGTTCCACCTCCACTTCGGTGTTACAAGTGTCAGAGGTATGGGCATATAGCTGCTGTGTGTAAGGGCAAACAAAGGTGTTCAAAATGTGGTGGGGAGCACAAGATTCAGGAATGTGGAGACAATGTCCAGGAAAAATGCTGTAATTGTGGAGGACAACATAGGGTGACATACGGAGGGTGTGAGTGTAGGAAGAGGGCAATAGAGATTCAGAAAGTGAAAACTACAAATAATTTAAGCTATGCTGAGGCAGTAAAGAAGGTTCAAGAGAAAAAACAGGACACTGTTCAAACAGCGAGACAAGAATCAGACCAGCAAAATAAGAATAGTAGTTCAATAGAGTTTGACAAATTGATCTTGTTCATTGCTTATGTTATAAACTGCACTGACCAGGTTAAGCAAAAAACCGAAAAAATTAAAATCATTGTGAAGGGGGCTGAAAAATTTTTAGGAATAAGGAATATTTTGTGGGAACAAATCAAACAAAACCTTGAAGCAGATGGAAAACAAGCAGAGACAGGTGGAAAAACAACATGCTAATACTTCAATGGAACGCTAGAAGTCTAATTACAAATGGTCAGGAATTAAAAGGATTTATACAAAAAATTAAAATAAAACCTGAAATTATATGTATTCAAGAAACATGGTTAAAACCTATGCTAGATTTTATTATTTATGGATATAATAGTATTCGGAGGGATAGGGAGGAGGGTATTGGAGGAGGATGTGTGATATTCATAAAACAGGGATTGCCTTATAGAGTGTTAAATAAAGGAAAAGATCTTGAATACATAGCAGTTGAAATATGGTCAAAAGAAAATAGGTTTAAAGTAATAAATTTTTACAATCCTTGTAAAAAGTTGACTTAAAGTTTATTGGAGGACATAACATTACATCTAGATGGGAAAACGATATGGTGAGGAGATTTTAATGCCCATAATTCAATATGGGGCCACAAAACTGATGGGAATGGATTAGTCATAGAAGAAATAATGGAATCTAAAAATCTAGTCTGTATCAATAATGGAGAAGGGACAAGATCTAATATCAGAACTGGTACGGAAACAGCCATTGATCTTACTCTAGTTTCTGATTCATTGGCTGGGGTCTGCTCATGGCATGTAATTAAAGAAACTAATATTGGAAGTGACCATTTTCCAATAATGATTGAAGTAGGGTTTGTAGTGAACCAGATGACCTCAAATCTACCAGATGGACAGAGACTGTTATTTTCATTGATCTGAATGAGTCTGGGCCATCTGATGAACTTTCTTTCTTGAATTAATCAAGCAGAAAAGACAATTCTTTATAATCATTACTGTCTTACAAATGTTTTGATAATCAAATTGTGTTAGTTCACTCAATGCTTTACAGGTTGAAAAGAACTACTAATTTTTATTTTACATAAACAGTAAGTAATGATTTTTGTTCCTCATTCAGAGAAGAAATCACCTGAATATGCCTTTCTTGATTTTCTGTCTGAAATGAGCAAGCTGTCGTAAGTATGTGAAAGGTTGGTCTTCGGTCAACTAAAATGTTTACTGAAGAAGAAATGTCATGTTTAAACTTTTTCAGAAGATTACCAAGAGTAGACTCCAGAAAGTCTGCTGCTTCTGCAATAATCTTTTCTGTATGTTAAACAAGTTTCATTCTCTGACCTCGACTGTTGATAAACACCTTACGTCAAAAACACACCTCTTTCTGGTCCTTCCACGAATCAGAAAGCTCTAAATTGAACAGGAAGTCGACCCAAATAAAATGTGGCAACTTCTCAGTTCATGGAATAGAGAATAGAGAATTATGAATTCCAGAATTCCAAGAGAATGAGAGCTGACAACAGATTGAGAGTTCTGGAGAATGTGAGAGTTCCAAGATTGAGAATGCAGTCGGTTCTGAAAGCTTCAGAGCAATGAAGAATCCAGAGGTTTTTTGGGGATTATAATTCTGTTTTGAGCTAATCAACGCACGACTTTCTGAAGGTTTGGTAGCTCTCGACGGAGACGCTGAAACGAGTCAGAAAGGAACTACATCCAACGCTGATTCATCATCAACAGGTAGATGGTTCTATTTTGACCAAGTGTACCGTGAGAAGCTGAGATCGGACGGAGCGTGCAACTTCTGGTCAAACAGATTAAATTCCCTCACACATTTCCTCTGTAAGATAAATCTCAATTTAATCTTAAACTCTTCTCTCTCATAAATCAGTACAGATATTTTAGAAATATCTTAAGCAAAGTCCTCAAATCACCGCCGAGTGATTTGAAGTTCATTTTCTGTGAAACTGTCTGTTATTATTTTCATATTTTGCCAAATTAATGTAAATGTTTGATGTTAAACTTTGATTCTGAAAATAAATGATTCCATTCATTTGATGGGTCAAAGATAAACAACGTCTCTCGTTACATTTCTGTTAAATTCAATGCACGACATTTACAGTCAGAAAAATGAAGAACTCGTGAATATTGTATGCATATATAATTCATATATTTGTCATACAACAAGTGACACGTACCTCACGTGACTCACTACAACTGGTGGCCTCGTACGAATTTCATGAATGACTGTTAAATCCGTGTGTAAATTGATTTTACGTGTTGGCATGGTGAAAGAGTAACAGCTGATGAGCTGTAAAGTTTACGCAGCGGCTGAGCTGCGCGCTTGGAGCTGCACTCTGCAACTAAACGCTGCATGTTTAAGCGTTGGGCTGGCAATGTTTTAAAAGCTGAAATTGTGTCATAAGTCTTGTGTAAGCTGAAATGGTACGTCTGTTATGTGTAACTAGAGCTAATGAGCTGTGGAAGACGTTATTCTGTCTAAAAAGTACGAGGTTCTGCTTTAAGACCCGGCTGTGACCAGTTCGGTTCTGTTCAGTTTGAACGAGTATTTTGAACAGATGGATAAACGTTTTAAAAGCTGAGTGCCATCTCAGAACACAGTTAGAAGTTGTTTCGTTACAATTTTTAGCAGAAAAAGTGCATTTTGATGGTTTAAAAGACGAAAAAGTGACGAACTATTTTACGCTAATCTAACTTGCTAGTTGGAGAACACGCTTCCTGATTGGTTGAATTCGCTGTTGTGGAGCGCTTTCATTGGTTGAAGGTTTGACTGACGTGGCTACGTCACTTCCTCTCACCCTACGCTGCTGCCATTGGTGATTTCAGTCACGTGACCCGGATATGAAATTCATTTTCATAGGGAAATAAAATCTGCTTTTTAAAGCTGAAAAGTAACTTTAATGTGGTTTTGACACGCTGGTCAAGTGCTTCGAAGCCTGCTTGCTGAAATTTTGCTACGTTAGAGTTTAAAATTCGCCAAAAAATGATGTTTTTAAACAAAGCTAGCGATGCTAATTTTAAGCTAACAAGCTAACGACCGGAGCTTAAAACTATGCCTAAAATCACTAAAGGAACCTGAAATATTGTCCCAAAACACTCATGTTCAAGCTATAAAGTCTGATTGCAAAAACTTTTGCCACGTTTGTGTAAAAAATCCGTTCAGAAATGTTGATTTTGACCGAGTTTAGCCGAAGCTAACTTCAAGCTAAGCGGCTAACAACAGGATGTCAACCGAACGCCACAGGAAGTTATAGCACCCCTAGTGGACAACACAAAAAGTGACGGAGTTATAATTGTTGAGGAAATACTGACATCTCCTGGCGAGACGTGAGATCACAGATTTCACTTCGTTTTTAGGTAAAGAGTGAAATTAAACGTCTTTTTATTTTTCTGTAAGGCAAATTCTGAGTTAACAAACTTCCTCAAAGCTGAATAAAACACTGTTATCTTACATTTTAAAAAGTAATAGGTATTTATGCAAAGAAGCATTCACCAAAAAGTTTATTTCACTGTTAATCCTTTAAAAATAAGGTACAAAAATAAACATTAACTTTTTAAAACAGATACAGTTACAAATATTCACAGAGTTGAACAGTTTACTCATTTTGCTTGAAGGATAATACACGTTTAATTGCAAAATCACTAAATAAGAGTAAATTTATCAGGAAAAAGAGATTTTCTGTCTAATTTGCCACCTACATAAAATATCTCTCTATTTAATTTTAAATAGAAGCTATACAGGAGCAAATACAGTTTTTCTGAAGAAAGACTGATTATTCCTCATCATCAAATTCTTTTCTCTTTTCACCCACCTGGGTTGATGAGTAACTGTTTAAAATAGCAAATTTCTGGAACAGAACGGTTTAAAAAACATTTTAAACTAATATTGCTGTGAGACTAAAGAAAAATTTGCAGGTTTATAAAAAATTCAGTGTTTTAGAGTAAATACACTAAAAACAGCTTGGTACTCTAGTATCTGTGGAAAATAAGCACAAAAAGTAACACTGCTGAAAGAGCATTTACTTAAATATTCATGAATTGGGGTAAAACCTGAGAAAGGTACCCACATTTGAATAAGTTGACTTATAACAGTACTTCTGTGTAAACCCAAAGCTAAAATAAGTGTGAAAACTCATTGACTTGAATACAAATATTTACCTGTAAAATATCTAAAGCTTGCAACTGTTCAAACAGATAAATTGCTACACAGTGAAAACATGACAGGTGTGTTAGAAAAAGATTTTGACCCAAAAGGAATCACGGACTGCTTGGAGAATGCGTTCGCGCTTCTCGGAGCGTCCTTACATCCATATATAATCCAGACAGAGCGCATGAACCCAAAAGAGTTAGTGGACAATCTGAAGGAGGTTGCAGAAAGTGTGACCTCTGCAGAAATCACAAAGTCCAGTTATGAAAAGCTGGCTAAAATTGCAATCTTGCTGAAAGAGTCATTCTATAAGGCCGTTGAGAAAACTGATTACCTAAAACAAAGGTTAGACAGTGAAATAGTGTTTGCTAAGGAAATTGAAGAATACGTCCTTCAATTTAAACGTGAACACGAGGCCCGCATAAGACAATATCATGAACAGATGTCTCAAGAACAGCAAGATACAAGTACAGAAATTGCTTTGCTGAACAGCAAACTACAAGTACTTGAAGCATCACTATCGGAAGCAGAGGATAGAGAACAAGCGTACCAAGCCTCGCGTTCAGATAACGACGTGCTAAAAGCACAGTTACAGATCGCATTGAAGGAGCTGGACGCTTGCAAGGCAGACAAGACGGAATCACTCCAACGATGGCTGATTTTAGTAAAAAAATATCAGACATCACAGGAGGACCTGAAAGCTTGTGAGGAGAATTTAGCTACAGCTATAAACCAGATTTCTGATATGGGGCGGCCTGGTCTGAGACTCAAAGACGAACAGTATCAGGGTCCGAGACAGCCACGAACTCTCCAGTCAGATGCTGTTGCACCTCTTCCTCCTGACAACACGCCGTTACCCCCACCCCCACCATGGGCGGTAGGGACAGAACTGCACCAATATGTACCTCTTCCTCCTGACACCATGCCCCCACCCCCACCACCATCATGGGCGGTAGGGACAGAACTGCACCGATATGTACCTCTTCCTCCTTATCAGCCACCCCCACCCCCACCATGGGCGGTAGGGGTAGGACTTGACCAATCTGCACCAATCACGCATGTGAGACCGTTGATACAGTCTCCTTCAATGGATGATTTGCAGAAAGTCTCAAAATATGTACAACGTTTCGTTCCCGGCCCTATGGGGTCGGCAGGAACAAAAGCGTACCTCAGAGATCTGGATTTCAGATTGAGAGCTTATCCTAATGCTACGGCAGAAGATAAAATCAGTCTGATACGACTCACTTCGGACAGAGAGGTGTTCACCTTCATCGAGCGTCTGCCAGATGCAACGAGGAGGGATTACAACCTTCTGTGTGAGGCTCTGATCAAAGAGTATGACTCTTGCACGGGACCTGCTGGTTTTCCAGCCGCTGACAAGGTCACGCAGGGCAAGAATGAACATCCAAAAGTTTATTACAAAAGAATCTTCCAAGCTTATTTTGGTAACAG
>NC_056518.1:7090678-7097877 GCF_014905685.2 Nematolebias whitei | reverse complement strand
TATTTTCATTGATCTGAATGAGTCTGGGCCATCTGATGAACTTTCTTTCTTGAATTAATCAAGCAGAAAAGACAATTCTTTATAATCATTACTGTCTTACAAATGTTTTGATAATCAAATTGTGTTAGTTCACTCAATGCTTTACAGGTTGAAAAGAACTACTAATTTTTATTTTACATAAACAGTAAGTAATGATTTTTGTTCCTCATTCAGAGAAGAAATCACCTGAATATGCCTTTCTTGATTTTCTGTCTGAAATGAGCAAGCTGTCGTAAGTATGTGAAAGGTTGGTCTTCGGTCAACTAAAATGTTTACTGAAGAAGAAATGTCATGTTTAAACTTTTTCAGAAGATTACCAAGAGTAGACTCCAGAAAGTCTGCTGCTTCTGCAATAATCTTTTCTGTATGTTAAACAAGTTTCATTCTCTGACCTCGACTGTTGATAAACACCTTACGTCAAAAACACACCTCTTTCTGGTCCTTCCACGAATCAGAAAGCTCTAAATTGAACAGGAAGTCGACCCAAATAAAATGTGGCAACTTCTCAGTTCATGGAATAGAGAATAGAGAATTATGAATTCCAGAATTCCAAGAGAATGAGAGCTGACAACAGATTGAGAGTTCTGGAGAATGTGAGAGTTCCAAGATTGAGAATGCAGTCGGTTCTGAAAGCTTCAGAGCAATGAAGAATCCAGAGGTTTTTTGGGGATTATAATTCTGTTTTGAGCTAATCAACGCACGACTTTCTGAAGGTTTGGTAGCTCTCGACGGAGACGCTGAAACGAGTCAGAAAGGAACTACATCCAACGCTGATTCATCATCAACAGGTAGATGGTTCTATTTTGACCAAGTGTACCGTGAGAAGCTGAGATCGGACGGAGCGTGCAACTTCTGGTCAAACAGATTAAATTCCCTCACACATTTCCTCTGTAAGATAAATCTCAATTTAATCTTAAACTCTTCTCTCTCATAAATCAGTACAGATATTTTAGAAATATCTTAAGCAAAGTCCTCAAATCACCGCCGAGTGATTTGAAGTTCATTTTCTGTGAAACTGTCTGTTATTATTTTCATATTTTGCCAAATTAATGTAAATGTTTGATGTTAAACTTTGATTCTGAAAATAAATGATTCCATTCATTTGATGGGTCAAAGATAAACAACGTCTCTCGTTACATTTCTGTTAAATTCAATGCACGACATTTACAGTCAGAAAAATGAAGAACTCGTGAATATTGTATGCATATATAATTCATATATTTGTCATACAACAAGTGACACGTACCTCACGTGACTCACTACAGGTTAAATAGGCAAGAGGATGATACAGGGGAGTGGATGAAGTGGTCCTTTGGTAGAGCGAATTGGGAGAGATATAAAATGATAAGTGAAAATAAAATTAAGGAAATAGATATGAGTAAAGATGTAGATTCTATAAATAATCAGTTTAGTAACTTTATTACAGAAGCTGTACAAAACTCAATTCCAAAGAAATGTAGTAAAAGAAAGAATATAGTTCCATGGTGGACAACACAATGTGACCAGGTTATTAAATCAAGAAACAGAGCGTTTAAAATTTTAAAAAGAAATCATAGTTTTGAGAATCTAATCAATTATAAAAAGCTGCAAGCCATGGTCAAAAGAGTTATAAGGAAGACAAAAAGAGAATATTGGAGGAAATTTTGTAACTCTCTGGGAAGGGAAACAGAAATAGGGAAATTATGGAAGATGATAAACAGAATGAATGGTATAAAGAAGAATTATGATTATCCTGTTTTACTTAAAGATGAAATAATAGCAGTAACAAATGAGGAAAAAGCTACAATTTTGGCTCAAGCATTTATAAATATCCATAGTTCAAATAACATTAGTGAAGAGTGGAGGAAGGGAAGAGAATCTACCATATTAGGGAAAGAAAAGACAATAAAATTAGAAGATAATAATAATAATATCATTAATAAGTATTTTTCAATTTCTGAGTTAAGATATGCATTAATGAAAGTTAAAATGTCAACTCCAGGAAAAGATCAAATTGGATATGTAATGATAAATAAACTTAGTGAGTATTCAAAAGAAATATTGTTAGAAATATATAATAAAATATGGGAATGTGGGAAATTACCTAAAAGCTGGAAAGAGGCTGTAGTAATACCAGTTCCAAAACCAGGGAAGGATTGTGCAAATCCTGTAAACTATAGACCAATTGCATTAACATCATGCTTGTGTAAGATTATGGAGAAAATGGTAAATGAAAGAACAACATTTTATATAGAAACTAAGGGTTCCTTGGCTAAATATCAAAGTGGTTTTAGAAGGGGAAGGAACACTATGGACTCTGCCTTATGTTTATAACATGAAATTAAAAAAGCTCAGGTTAATAAAGAGAGTGTTCTGGCTGTATTCTTAGATATAGAGAAAGCCTATGACATGATGTGGAAAGAAGGATTAATGTTCAAACTAAGGGATATTGGCATTAATGGCAGATTATATTATTGGCTTGAAGATTTTTTAGTAGATCGGATAATACAGGTAAGGATTGGACAGACTTTATCAGAAAATTTTGATATTGATAATGGTATTCCACAAGGTAGTATTATCAGTCCATTATTGTTTTCAATTATGATTAACGATATATTTGAGGAAATAGAGAATGACATGGGTTGCTCTCTTTTTGCTGATGATGGGGCTATATGGAAACGTGGAAAAAATGAAAAATTTCTTGTTAAAAAGGTACAGAATGCAATTTATAAGATTGAGCAATGGTCTTATAAATGGAGTTTTAAATTTTCTGTTGATAAAACGAAACTTATACTTTTTACAAATAAAGTAAATCGGGAAATAAAATTGAAGTTATACAATCAGGACATTGAGAGAGTAAAACCATTCAAATTCTTAGGATTATGGTTTGATGAGAAACTGAACTGGACATTTCATATTCAAAAGGTTATAGACAAATGTAAAAAGATACTGAATGTAATAAAATGTTTAGTCGGATACGATTGGGGTGCAGATACACAAGCATTAAAATTAATTTACATAAGCCTTATAAGGTCAACAATAGATTATGGTTGTTTAGTATATGGATCAGCTTCAGACACAGCTCTCAGAAAACTGGATACAATTCAATACCAGGCTTTGAGATTAATCTCAGGTGCAATGAAAACAACTTCAACTTCAGCTCTACAGGTAGAGACGGGAGAAATGCCACTAACTTTAAGAAGGAGACAATTATCATTAAATTATTGGGCTAATCTAAAGGGACACAGTCAAAATCATCCTGCACAGGTAATTTTACAACAGTGTTGGGAGATGGACAGAGCAGACAACAAATTTCATGTCTTGAAAATAATACAGGAAACAAAGGAATTAGAAATACATCATTTAAAAATCAGTCCAACTGTGCCATTATCAATAATTCCACCATGGATTATACCTGAGGCCAATGTAGACTTAACTTTGTTACACAAAAGGAAATTAGATAAAACATTCATATGTAACTCAACAATAGTACAAGAGTACATAGAGAAATATTATGATTATGTACAAATTTATACAGATGCTTCCCAGAGTCCGTCAGGTGATACAGGAGTAGCAGTTATAATTCCAGAATTTAAAATTAACATAGGGAAGAAAGTGAATGAAGGACTCTGTTTATACTGCAGACATGGTTGCAATAATGTTGGCAATGGAATGGGTAGAAGAAACAAGACCTTTAAGAGCTATCATCTGCTCTGATTCAAGCTCATCATTAATCAGTTTACAAAGAAGTCACTCAGAAAGTCGTCCAGATATTTTGATAGACATTCAGCAAATATTATATCGGATTCAGATGATGGGGTTAATTCTTGTGTTTCTATGGGTACCAGCACATATAGGAGTGAAAGGAAATGAAATGGCAGACAAGAAGGCCAAAGACTCTGCAAAGGGAAAATAAATTAATGTAAGAGACTAAAAGTATTATTAAAAGAAAAATTAGAGAAAAATGGCAGAAGCAGTGGGAAGAGGATGTAAAAGGAAGATGGCTCTATAGAATTCAAACGAAGGTTGGAGAAAATAGAAGAGGTGTTAGAAGAAATAGATTACAGGAAAGAATAATAACTCGGCTACAGTTAGGTCATTCAGGACTTAATGCAACGTTACATATAATGGGGAAACATGACACAGGAAGGTGTGAGTTTTGTGGGGAAAGTGAAACTATAGAACATGTAATGTCTGTCTGTAGGAATTACCAGAAAGAAAGAACAGAAATGATAACGAGTCTTGAACGAGAAAAAGAACAGTATAATCTTTTACACTTATTAGGGAAAAAATATTTTGATGCAAGTCTTAAGATTATTTTTCGTTATCTAATAGTAACGGGGTTAATTAAAAGAATATAGTATTTTATTTTATTTTATTTTTTGCTTGCTAGTCCTGATTCACACTCCTTACTGGTGGTGGCGGTAATGCACCAAATGTTGTTTGCCAACCGCCATAAAAAACCAAGAAGAAGAAGAAGAGAGAGACCAGGGAAAGCACAAGTTCTACAACAATGTGTTAGCCTCATGGACAGAAACTGGAAGTTGGTTCCTTAAGAGAGGAGCCTGATAACTGAAATATCTTCCTCACATTCTGCTTTTGGAAACTCTAGGAACCACAAGTAAACCTGCAGTCTGAGAGCAAAGTGCTCTGTTAGGAAAATATGGGACAACATGATTTGTAATATAAGATGCAGCTAAATTATTGACAGCTTTGTAAGTTAGAAGTAAGATTTTGTGCAATGAGTTGTTGCTGAGAACTAGGAAGAAACTGTGTGTGAGTATTATGATAAAACTTTGGTAAGTCCGTATTTATTTAAATAAAAACTGTTTAATTAAATATAAGATCATTAAGAAAGTCCTAAATATTACTAACAAACTTTTTGATTCAATCAAACAAACTGGACGAGGAGACCTTGGAAAGCCTGGAATCGTTTGTGGACGAGTGTTTTTACAGCTTGGTCATGGGTAAACCTAAAGATTCATCCGGTGCTGCTAGCGATTCAGCTAACATCCCCACTGCTAAGCAGCATCGACAGGGAAGCTCAGACAGCGTTACGGCACCGTCTCCTGATAATACATGTTTAAAGGAGATATTGGAGTCAATTGACCGGAAGCTAACTAGCTTAGATGCCCGACTAGCGTTTGTAGAGATGCTACATAAAGAGTTTCAAGGCCTCAGGGAGTCTTTGGAATTCAGTCAACAACAGGTAGCATTACTTGCTAGTGAAAATCAGGAGCTGAGAGGAACGGTTAAACAACTCACCGAGGAGATGACGCTGCTATCCGGGGATAATAAAAAAATAAAAGAATCGATCCTGGATATCCAAGCCCGGAGCATGCGGGAAAACCTCGTCTTCTCGGGAATACCAGAGCGAGCGGACGAGGTCCCTGAGGCCTCCGTCCGTGACTTCATCCAGAACCAGCTGAAGTTGCCGAGTGACGCGGTTAAATCCATCACTTTTCACCGGGTCCACCGCCTCGGAGGTAAGAAGCCTGGGAACAATCGGCCGCGGCCGATTGTAGCTAAGTTTGAGCATTATAAACAGAAAGAACAAGTAAAAAGCCGAGGTAGGGAACTGCGTGACACGAACTTCAGCATGAATGACCAATTCCCTGCAGAAATTCTGAGTAGAAGGCACGTCCTGTTCCCGATTAGGAAGAAAAACATAAACGAGGGCAGAAGAGCTACTGTGGATGTGGACAAACTTTACATCAACGGTCAGCTGTTTAGAGATCCAGAGGTTACTCCCTGGCTCTATTAGTAATATAAATAAGGTAAGTATGATTTTAAGTTGCTAATATTACTTAAAATTTATTAGCAATCATATATATTCATATTACTTACCAGATATATATGTAATTGTTCAGCACAGCTCGGTTGGTGGGTTACACAGATGGTGGTGGTACACGGTGGCATGGCACTTAATATGGTAAGGGGGTTATTTTTTTATTTTTTCTTCTTTTATCTTTATGTGTTTATTATCATTTCACTTTCTTTTTTTGTCTCTATTTCTGACTCAACAATTATTAGCAGACAGGCACAAAGGCTTATATATATCCATATACATACATACAAATACCTCATAAAGGAATACATCCATGATTTACCTTCAAAAACAGCACTTAGTTTATCTATAAATCATAAATAATCAATCATTAAGGATTATGTTCTTATCTGGGTGTTTTACTGTTTTTGATAATGGGTGTGGTTTAATTATATTTTCACAAGCACAAGTATGGGCATCTTAAGGTTTGTCACATGGAATATTAATGGAGCCGGTAGCCAACATAAAAAAAATAGAATCTTTAGCCAGATTAAAAGATTAAAGGCAGATGTTGTATTACTCCAAGAAATTCATAAATTACCGTCAACTGTGGATGAGATAAAATCTCCTGAGTTTCCTGATGTATTCTCAGCCTGCTATAACTCAAGACAGAGAGGAGTAGCAATATTAATACATAAAAATGTGAACTTCACAATATTAGACACAGTTATGGACCCGCAAGGTAGATATATAATATTAAAATTATCCATACTCAGTCAAAAATATTGTATTGTTAGCTTATATGGGCCAAATGTGGACAATGCCGCTTTTTTCATGATCTCTTCTCTACTCTATCAAATCACATGGATTGCTCGCTGGTACTGGGAGGTGATCTTAACTTTGGTCTAGATAACAAAATAGACAGGCTGAATGCATAAGGAGCTCAACGCAGTAGGCAATCCATAAATGTAGTTAAACAGTACATGAGTGATTATGGACTCTGCGATGCATGGCGGTCTCTTCACCCTAATAGTAAAGAGTATTCTTTCTTTTCACATGTGCATCACTCTTACTCTCGTTTGGATTATTTTATAATCAGCAACTCATTGCTGACCAACATTTCAGACACTAAGATACACCCTATTGCTGTCAGCGATCATGCACCAGTTACTTTAATTTTAGATAATAAGAAAGAAATCCCCAAAAGTATAAACTGGAGATTAAATACCTCACTGCTTATGGATGAAGAATTTATACAATACTTTAAAAATGAATGGACATCGTATTTAGAGTTTAATGACTTGCCAGGTACATCAGCGTGTACACTCTGGGAGGCTGGGAAAACAGTTATGAGAGGGAAAATAATATTCTACGCAACAAACAAAAAGAAAAAAGAAAATAAACGTATTGAGGA
>NC_056518.1:7090304-7090578 GCF_014905685.2 Nematolebias whitei | reverse complement strand
TGGTTCACACTGCGCTCAACCACCTGGAGCAGAAAAACTCTCACGTCAGTATGCTCTTTGTGGACTTCACATCCGCCTTCAACACCATGATCCCCCAAACCCTGATGGGCAAACTATTCACACTAGGACTAAGCCCCTCCATTTGCAACTTGGTACTAGACATCTTAACAAACAGACCCCAGTTAGTGAGGATCCACAACTTCTCCTCTTCCACCATAACCCTCAGCACTGGCTCTCCTCAGGGATGTGTGTTGAGCCCCCTCCTGTTTACTCT
>NC_056518.1:7088966-7090204 GCF_014905685.2 Nematolebias whitei | reverse complement strand
TTGTGGACTTCACATCCGCCTTCAACACCATAATCCCCCAAACCCTGATGGGCAAACTATTCACACTAGGACTAAGCCCCTCCATTTGCAACTTGGTACTAGACATCTTAACAAACAGACCACAGTTAGTGAGGATCCACAACCTCTCCTCCTCCACCATAACCCTCAGCACTGGCTCTCCTCAGGGATGTGTGTTGAGCCCCCTCCTGTTTACTCTTCTCATGTATGATTGTGCAGCTACCCATCCAGGCTGTCATATTGTAAAGTTTGCAGATGATACAGCGGTGGTGGGATGCATCACAAACAATGATGAGTCCAGCTACAGGCAAGAGGTGGAACACCTGGACAGCTGGTGCAAAGAGAATAACCTTCACATCAATGTGAAGAAGACAAAGGAGATGATTGTGGACTTCAGAAGGAACAAACACACCTATACCCCCTGAACATAAGAGGATCTGCGGTGGAAGTGGTCTCTAGCTACAAGTACTTGGGTGTACACATGAATGACAACCTCAGCTGGAGCAACAACACTACCAGCCTGATCAAGAATGCTCATCAGAGACTCTACTTCCTCAGATGGCTGAGACGAGCTGGTCTGGGAAGCTCAGTCCTCACCTCCTTCTACAGGTGTGCAGTGGAGAGCATCCTGTGCTCCAGCATTAACGTGTGGCATGGAGGCTGCACAGCTGCAGAAAGAAAAGCCTTGCAGAGAGTGGTGAAGGCTGCACAGAAGATGTTGTAATCAGTCTCCCCACCATCACAGACATCTACACCTCAAGATGCAGGACGAGGGCCACTTGCATCATGAAGGACCCCACTCACCCAGCACACACACTTTTTCCCCGCTCCCCTCAGGAAGGCGGTTGAGGAAAATTAAGTGTAGAACCACTAGACTGAGGAACAGCTTCTACCCTGAGGCTGTTAGACTCATGAATCTCTAACCAGAATAATCACTGTGAAAATTCACATCATGTTGCTGATGATCTATTTCATGTTGCTGCTGATCTGTTTCAATGTTGCTGCTGATCTGTTTCAAAGTTGCTGCTGATGTGTTTCAATGTTGATGTGTTCATGCTTGCTCATCTGCTTACACAGACTCATGTTCATGTTTGTGCTGATGTTCGATGTAATGTTTTTATGCTATTAGTGCTTAGTGTTTTTTTTGTTGATGTTTTTCTTAGTTCATATTTCAGATGTTATTATTGTTTTTCTTTTACATTTTATTGTTGGATGTAACT
>NC_056518.1:7088672-7088866 GCF_014905685.2 Nematolebias whitei | reverse complement strand
AGGCTTCCACGCCACCCGCTGCAGCCCTCCAGGCTTCCACGCCACCCACTGCAGCCCTCCAGGCTTCCATGCTGCAAGCCGCAGCTCCCCAGGTCTCCTTGACTCCTTGTATTTTCTCTGGTCCCTCGTGTCTTTTCTCTCTGGTCTCTCGTGTCTTTTCTCTCTTGGCCCTCGTGTCTTTTCTCTCTGGGCCC
>NC_056518.1:7073082-7088572 GCF_014905685.2 Nematolebias whitei | reverse complement strand
AGGCTTCCACGCCACCCGCTGCAGCCCTCCAGGCTTCCACGCCACCCGCTGCAGCCCTCCAGGCTTCCACGCCACCCACTGCAGCCCTCCAGGCTTCCATGCTGCAAGCCGCAGCTCCCCAGGTCTCCTTGACTCCTTGTATTTTCTCTGGTCCCTCGTGTCTTTTCTCTCTGGTCCCTCATGTCTTTTCTCTCTTGGCCCTCGTGTCTTTTCTCTCTGGGCCCTCGTGTCTTTTCTCTCTGGGCCCTCGTGTCTTTTCTCTCTGGGGCCTTGTGTCTTTTCTCTCTGGGCCCTCGTGTCTTCTCTGTGCCCTCGTGTATATTTTCTCTGGTCCCTCGTGTCTTTTCTCTCTGGTCCCTCGTGTCTTTTCTCTGGTCCTCGTGTTTTCCTCGGGCCCTCCACCCTTGCAGTGCCGCCCTCCACCCGCCCTAGTCCTTCGGGAGGGGAGTTTTGTGGGGAAGCCTGGAGGCATCCTGGGGTGGGGGGGTACTGTAAGGATGGTACTTTTCTGTGGCCCGGTTTGTGTCTGTTTCCCTCGTGCTCCCTCATTAGTTTCCATTGTTACCACCCGTGTCTCGTCCCAGCTGTCTGCAATTATGTCTCGTCTTGTCTCTGTATATAAGCCGTCTGTTCTGTCTTGTTCATCGTCGCGTTGTCTTCGTTGGGTCTCTGGTGTCTTCCCCTGAGTCTTCCTGGTTCCTCGAGTCTCCCGTGTCTCCCGTGTCTCCTGAGTTTCCCGTGCCTCCTTCCTATGTTCATGTAAGTTTTGCTGCCCCGTCAGCTTGTTATTTTGTACTTTCGTTTATCATTAAAATCCTATTTTTGTATTTCTGCCGAGTTGAGTCCCTGTTCTGCACTCTGGGTTTGCTCCAGACCACAAATCCTAACAAAACTGGAATATATCAGATATATATGATTTAAACCATTTTAGATTTGTTCCTGTGTAGTGAACTAGGCCTGATGTCAAAACCTTGACCTTAAGGACCTTATGGGACAGAACTTGTCATTTCATTGATTTGCATCCAGAAATACAGGTTGACCCATCCTGAGACTTTCTTTCTTGAATTAATCAAGTGAAAGAAGACTACTTTCGATTATCATTACTATTTTACAAATGTTTGATAATCAAATTGTGTTAGTTCAAACAATGTTTACATGTTGAAGTGAACTACTCATTTTTAAATCAACTGTGAAACAGTAATAATGATTCTTAATCCTCATTCAAAGTGAAATCAAGTTGGAATACGTTACAGAGTAATGATTCAATTTCTTGATCGTCTGTTTGAAGTGAGCAAGTGTGTAAGTTGGTCAAAGTTCAAGTTTCGGTCAACTGCAAGTTTACTGAAAAAGAAATGTCATGTTTAACTTTTACAGCAAGATACTGGAGAAGTGACTCCACGAAGTCTGAATTCTTCATAACAATCTTCTGTCTGTTCTTAAACAATCTTAATCTTTTTCCTTGACTTTTCATAACACCTTACATCACAAAACACACCTCTGTTTGGTCCATTCGACCAATCAGAAAGTCCTCAAATGAACCGGAAGTGACCCTTCTTAAAAGGTGCAGCACTTCCTAGTTACAGCAGTTCCAGAGTTCATGAAGGCTGGAATTCAGGATGCTGATGAAAGAAAATCAAGCTGAACCAGAGAAGATCTGGGAATTATGAAAGTCTGTTCTGGATGATCTCACGACTCCCGAGGTTTAGCTGTTCTTACGGAGACGCTGAAAAGTGGCTCGAAGTGGAACTTTACGCCGGAACTGACATATCTTCAGAAAGGTAAAAAGTCGATCTTCAACCAAAGTGTACCGTTGGGACAAGCTGGTCCAAAGGAGCGTGCTGTTCTGGTTAAAACAGACAAATTCCCTCACACATCTCTCTCAAGATAAACTTCATCTTTCCATCTTTAAAACTCTTCTATCAAGTAGAAATTAATCCAGATATTTTTAGAAATGTCTAAAGCAAAGTTTTCAACCACTGCCGTGTGGTAATGCCTGTTGTACTACTGGAAGTGAGAACAATCGCTGTATTGTTTACTTCCTGTAAAACTGATTAATAAGCTGTTGTTATTTTCAATTCTTGCCAATTAATGTAAATGTGTGATGTGTTAAACTTGATTCTGTTAATAAATGACCCACTGTCGTTGGTGAGTCAAAGATAATTAACGTCTCACGTCCACATTTTATTAAAATCAGATGCACGTCATACAGTCCAGAAAAATGAAAGAATTCGTTTAATTTATGAATATATCAGCATATGTTCATCTACACCTGTAATCCCTATATCATATTTTTTTCAAGCCTCTGTAGTAAAATATTGTGATCAACTTTATCAAATGCAGCACTGAGGTCTAACATGCCAAGATGGCCGCGCTCAGAGCAGTTGCAGCTTCACAGGCTCCCGGTACCATTCCAGTTTTTAGAAGTTTTGATATTGACTCTGTGCCTGACTCCGCGCGATTTATGCGTGTGAACTATAGCCAAACCGAACTGATGAGAATAGGAGCGGATTTGCCACGAAATATAGCAGAAATCAGCAACAAACTCAAAACTACGCTCGGCAGAATGCAGATCTTAAAGTCATCTTCCTGGAAGCTGCAGCAGAGGCATTCCAGTGGGCAGAAGAGGAAGCGCTGCTCCCGGCTTAAGAGGAGAGGATGCCGGGCGGGGGTTATGGTGAGGCTACGAGCTAACGCTAAAGCCGGTAAACTCCCCATGCCGTCTCTCTTTCTGTCGAATGTCCGCTCGTTGGACAACAAGATGGATTTATTTCGTCTGAGAGCGGGCGCCTCAGAAGAGATGAAGAAGTGTGCAGTGCTTTGCCTCACGGAAACGTGGATTACAAGCGAAACGCCGGACACAGTCTTCCAGCTGGATGACAGACTTTTTTTTTCAAGCGGACCGCTGCAGCGAGCTAACGGGGAAATCACGGGGAGGCGGAGTGTGCATTTACGTGAGTAAAAGTTGGTGCACAAACTCTACTGTTGTAAATAGCTCATGCTCGAAGGCTTTGGAGCAAATAACAGTGAAATGTTGGCCACATTATCTACCCCGAGAGTTCACGGTGACTTTCATCTCTGTCGTCTAAATTCCTCCGGACGCTAATGCTAATGAATCACTGCAGGAGCTTCATGATATCATCAGCTCGCTGCAGAACAAACACCCCGAGGCTCTTTACGTGGTAGTCGGAGACTTTAACCACGTGAATCTAAAGAACTGTCTCCCAAGCTTTAATTAACATGTGGCGATTCCGACACGTGGAGACCACACGCTGGCCCGTGTTTACACGAACATAAAAGATGCATACAAAGCCGAACCCCGCCCCCACCTAGGACTGTCAGACCACATCTCAATCTTCCTGGCTCCTGCTTACATGCCCCCGCTGAGACGCTCCAGACCGGTACAAAAGAAAGTTAAATGCTAGATCCAGGACAGTGGCCCCATACTGAGAGATTGTTTTGACCAAACAGACTGGCAGGTTTTCAGAGAACCTGCTGAAAATGGAGGTTCGCTTGATCTTGACCAATACACATCCTCAGTTCTGGGTTACATTAGTACATGTACTGACACCGTCTCCACTATCAGAAATGTTAAAAGCTACCCAAACAGAAAACCTTGGCTGAATGGAGAGGTGCGTACCCTGCTGGAAGCCAGGAACACTGCCTTCAGGTCTGGAAACTCAGAGGAGCTGAGTAGGACAAGAAAAGAGCTGGTTGCTGGTATTAAGAGGGCCAAGGCCACATATGCACAGAGGATCGAGGGTCAATTCATCTCACAAGACCCTCGGAGCATGTGGAGGGGCATTAAGTGCATAACAGATTATAAAGGAAGGAGTGAACAATGCCCCAAAGACCCATCTCTGCCTGATGCCCTCAACAAGTTCTATGCACGCTTTGAAGACCCGAACAGACCACCCAGCACCAGACTCACCTCACCACCGGATGAAGAGCATCTCAGCGTGACCTCAGCAGAAGTAAGGAGTACCTTCAGGAGGATTAATCCGCACAAGGCAACTGGCCCAGACAACATCCCCGGAAAAGTGTTGAAGGAATGTGCTGATCAGCTCTGTGAGGTGCTGGCAGACATCTTTAACACCTCACTTACCCTGGAGACAGTTCCCACCTGCCTGAAGACTGCCACCATCATCCCAGTCCCAAAAAGCTCTACAGTGACTGGTCTGAATGACTATCAGCCAGTGGCCCTCACCCCGATAGTCGCTAAATGCTTTGAAAAACTGGTCATGACTCGCATCAAAACAACCATCAACATCAACGAGGACCCTCATCAGTATGCATACCGTGAGAACCGATCAACAGAGGATGCCATCTCCTCTGTGGTCCACACTGCGCTCAACCACCTGGAGCAAAAAAACTCTTACGTCCGTATGCTCTTTGTGGACTTCACATCCGCCTTCAACACCATGATCCCCCAAACCCTGATGGACAAACTATCCACACTAGGACTAAGCCCCTCCATTTGCAACTGGGTACTAGACTTTTTAACAAACAGACCACAGTTAGTGAAGATCCACAACCTCTCCTCCTCCACCATAACCCTCAGCACTGGCTCTCCTCAGGGATGTGTGTTGAGCCCCCTCCTGTTTACTCTGCTCACATATGATTGTGCAGCTACCCATCCAGGCTGTCACATTGTAAAGTTTGCAGATGATACAGCGGTGGTGGGATGCATCACAAACAATGATGAGTCCAGCTACAGGCAAGAGGTGGAACACCTGGAGAGCTGGTGCAAAGAGAATAACCTTCACATCAATGTGAAGAAGACAAAGGAGATGATTGTGGACTTCAGAAGGAACAAAAACATCTACACCCCCCTGAACATAAGAGGATCTGCGGTGGAAGTGGTCTCCAGCTACAAGTACTTGGGTGTACACATGAATGACAACCTCAGCTGGAGCAACAACACCACTAGCCTGATCAAGAAAGCTCATCAGAGACTCTACTTCCTCAGAGAGCTGAGGCGAGCTGGTCTGGGAAGCTCAGTTCTCACCTCCTTCTACAGGTGTGCAGTGGAGAGCATCCTGTGCTTGAACATCAATGTGTGGCATGGAGGCTGCACAGCTGCAGAAAGAAAAGCTTTGCAGAGAGTGGTGAAGGCTGCACAGAAATCTGTCGGAATCAGCCTCCCCACCATCACAGACATCTACACCTCCAGATGCAGGAAGAGGGCCACCTGCATCATGAAGGACCCCACTCACCCAGCACACACACTTTTTGCCCCACTCCCCTCAGGAAGGAGGTTAAGGAGCATTAAGTGTAGAACCACTAGACTGAGGAACAGCTTCTACCCTGAGGCTGTTAGACTCATGAATCTCTAACTAGAATAATCACTGTGAAAAACCATATCATGTTGCTGCTGATCTGTTTCATGTTGCTGCTGATCTGTTTCAATGTTGATGTGTTCATGCGTGCACATCTGCTCACAGACTCATGTTCATGTTTGTGCTGATGTTCAATGTTTAATGTTATGAGTGCTTAGGGTACATTTAGTTGATGTTATTCTTAGTTCATGTCTTAGATGTTATTACTGTTTTTCTTATACATTTTATTGTTGGATGTAACTGTGACCCCGTGTGCATAATTTCGCTCCACCACATGTACCACATGAGGTGCGAATGACAATAAAGAAACTCTGACTCTGACTCTGACTAACAGGACCAGTATAGACACAAGTCCATTGTCTGAGGCCATGAGAATATCATTAGTGACTTTTACCAGTGCTGTTTCTGTGCTATGATAAGCTCTAAACCCTGACTGAAACTCTTCAAACACATTATTTCTTTGTAGATGTTCACGCAACTGACCTGCAACTTTTTTCTCTAGAATTTTTTAGATGAAATTTAGATTAGATATAGGTCTATAGTTGGCCAGAATTTCTGAATCAAGGTCAGACTTCGTAAGTAAAGGTTTAATTACAGCAATGAAACAAAATCTAACAGTATCATTTAAAATTGTCTATGTAACTCTAAATGGAATAATTAACCTTTTAATTTTATTTTATTTTGAACAACTTCAATTTAAGTGTGGGGTATTTATTTTATACAGGCTGTACCTAAATGCACTGTGAAGTCAATATTTAAAACTGTGTAGAATAACTTGCAATAACTAATTTTAATGCTCAGATGTTTGTGACTGTGGGGATAAAACAACGCCATAAACTAACAAAAAAACAACAACTTTATGTAAACAGTTATATCCCATTGTGATCACAAATTTATTTTGCACAGGAGATCTCGCCCTGAAGACAGTCTAACCTCCTTCAAGTCTTTATCCTCATTATGTTGTTGCTGTCCCACAAAATCTTGTAAGACTCAGTATTTGTTCTCTTGTACTTATCATGAACTAGAATCTGTTTTTAGTCCTTACAAACGTTGCATAAAACCACATTTTTGTCATGGTCATTCTCGACCTGACTAACATGTCACTGAATTCATCAGCTTCATTAGATTACACAATAAAAATAAGGATAGCTTTTAGGAACACAGGGTCAAGTGAGAGGAGTGAGTAAAAATATCTCTTTTGGTCTCACTACCGGTGAAAGGAAGAAGTACGTGTTGTACAGCTAAAAAAGCAGTGAGTCATAAAGCAGGGTTAACTTTGATCACATTATTCTTGAAATAGGTTGCATCTAAAGCAGAACCAGATGAAGCAGATCAGCTTACACTGACATGCACCTCATTGTGTGCACATGTTGCCATATGTGTGCATCAGTTTATGTCTTTGTGCGTACACTTATTGTTATATTGCTTTGGGAGAAGTGCTGTATTTATTGATTTTGCCCATTAAAATTTGAAGTGAATTGTTTTATGATAATGTTTACCTCTGAAGACAGTTTTGGGAACATCCTAGGTGTGCATTTACATTCTTTGTTAAAAAGCCTTGGGCGAAAGATGAAACCAACATGGTGGGATGCTAAATCCCCCAAACCTTCAAGACAGAAATATATGTGGTGAATAGCTCTCCACCAAGTTCACGTCAATCTAATTACTGTTTTCTGAGTTAACAACTCGTCAAAAATTCAGCAGATAGAGTACATCAGAGGCTATCTGACCACTGAGCTGAAGGGTCAACGTACATGAAAGAAATCATCAAACACAGTGAGAGAGGGAGCTGGAAATGGAAGCAACCGTTTATGTGTTTATGTTCCTGTGTGAGAGTACAACACACTCCTGTGAGATTTGCTGAAATGGTATCCTATAATCATCATTTTTACTAGGATATTATCCAGATTTTTATCCTTAGGCTCCTGTAAATCTGCCTGAAATGCATCAAAAAGGCCAGACTAATACAACAAACACCAAGTCAACATGATTAGAGAGCAGAAGAAAACAATAAGAAACAAACGTCAAGTGATTTATTTACTTGCTGTTTCCAGAAGTCAAATTCAATAGCCTTTTTTTTTTCAGAACACACGTAAAAATAAAAAAAAGAGAGCGAGAGAGAGAAAAAGAAACAACATACAACAAAATCCCCTCCCACCCCACCCTTCCCACACTGGATAAGCAACACAGACACAAAAGAACACATAACAGGCATTGACATATTTTCAACGTAAGACTTAAATGGCTGACAAGAGTCCCAAAACCTCTCAACACAACCTTTCAGAGTATAACTAATCTTTTCCAGATGAACATGATACATGACCTGTATCCATAGGCATCACAACAATTATATGTGAAGGGATGTGTCCCCTCCACATCAAAAAAAAATGTTCATTTGCCCCCCCCCCCCCCCCACGCACACACACACACACACACACACTTTTACTATGAAACATTAGTTCAGTCAGCACTGTTTCTCTTTCTTCATGAACAAATCCATTCCACTTGAATAGTAGGAGAATACTCAAACCACTAAAAATCCACTCCAGGTTTTCCTGGTTACCTCCAACTCTCCACCGACCTGCACTGGTTTTCCTCTGCGTCTCCTGCCTCTGCAGAAAATGCGTGCGCACAGGTGAAGGAGATAGAGGTACCTCTGTGTTTCTCGCTCGCCAGTTTAGCAAGCTTAGTGCTAGCAGTTGTTGACCAGGGGGTTAATCATAAACATATAGGAGGATGTTTGAGAGAAGTGGAGCGCTACGTCTGTAGCATGTTAGCTTAGCAGTAACTGTGACGCTGTAAGACTTTGCAGGTGTAAGAGACACTGTGTGTTCAGGTGCATTAAAGTTGAAAAGCCTTTAAAACCTCACACCTTATGGTTATCAATCTTTGTGAGAAACATCATTTAGATGAGTAGTGTTGAACACAAGTAAAAAAATCTAGTGGTGAGTTTTTTTTTATTTCTCTATAAACACAAATAGTGCCGATATGAAATGCATTAAAATTCTAATGTCTTTAAAACAGCTGAATTTACACAAACTTGGTGAGAAGCATGCTTTAAACGGAATTAAAGTAAGGAAATCTAGATGAAATGTTGCTTTTTTTGTAAACTAGTGTACAATTTTATGCACACTGGTGCATGTGCACGCGTGCACGTGCACCCCCCCCCCCCCCCCACCCCCCCCCACCAACACAAAATTGTGTTTCCCCCCCCCACATTACAGATGCTTCTGACGCCCATGCCTGTATCATGTGCATGTTCTAGAATTGTGCTGCTCAAGGTGGCTGCATGTTGGAGTAGCTCTGTTACTTTCATTCTAAGATATTGCTTTTGATAACTTTAATTCCTTTTCTTATCTGGATGTAAATTGCTTTTTTGGATGATTATTTACTCTGGTATCAGATGCTGTGCAGCTGGAAGGATTTTACTACAGAAACCTCTTTACTTTTGGACATTTTTTATGATGCATAACCATAACAATAAGGTGGTTTTTAACAACCGGGAGCAGCTGATTTAAGCCCCCAGTATATTCCCGCGTACGTACATACGCAGAGGTACGAGCGTACCCCCCAGGGCATGTCCGTGTAAAGCTAAATTTTTACGACCGCATACGCGTACGCGGTGTCGCACAATAAACTGCCCGGCAACGGACTGTTTTGTATGCGACACCAATGTATTAAATTCCCCTTCTTCATCCCCGATCTGGCCTTTTCTTTTGTTTTGTTTTTGCCAAGAGGCAAGTGATCTCTTCCTCCTCAGTTGATGCAATGACTGAAATGATGAGAAATGAAGGAATTTGCCACGAGCAAATTAAACTCAGGTCCAGAGTGGCTGCAGGAGGGTCTGGAGATTTCCTGGTGAGCTGGTCTGATGTGTGGGCTGCAGAGCTACCGCTCCCTGTTTTTTTTTAAATTATTTTTTAGATCTTTTTATTAACAACATATAAACACAGAACACCACTGTGGCTGCTGTCAGCGCTCGTTTTTTTCTCTCAACCTGTCAATCGTCAACCTCAATTTGTCCCGAAGGTAAACGCTCATCTGTGAAGCTGCTCTGCAGCTGCTCGGGGTGTACGCTGGCGTCTGAAGTCTGAACCCTCTGCATACAGTACATGCGTACGTACACGTGAACAGACGTACACGGCAGTATACTGGGGGCTTAACATCTCAAAAGCTCAAATAGAATCTCAACTACAGCCCCAAATCACAAATAAGTTGAACAGAGGCGCCATGGATGCAGAGCAGGAGCAAAGAAGAGGAAGAGGAGAATGAAGTTCAAACCATCTCTTCCATTGATCATTCAAAAAAAAAAAAAAAACTTTATTAATCCCAGAGGGAAATTAAGTGTTGTCATAGCTCATCATCCTGGTTTCATTCAAGAGTTGTTAGATGCTGATAGCTGATGGCAGGAAGGATCTCCTGCAGCGAATCCGAAGAATCTGGCAAAAGATCCATCCACCCAGATCCAGCTTGCTGTCAGATCCAGCGGGCCTCTCGGTCCTACTGAGCAGCAGGACTGTCCGAATGCCGGGCACAATTCCTCCCTGAGCGATGGTCACTCCTCCCAGCAGTCTGCCGAGCTCCTCATCACCATGGACAGACAGCTTAAGGTGCCGGGGGACGATCCCGGTCCTCCTGTTGTCACAAGCCAAGTTTCCCACCAGCTCCAGGATCTCGGCGGTCAGGTACTTGAGCACCACCATCAGGTTGGCGGGAATTCATCCATGGCACCTCCTTTCCAACTCATTTGGGATTTGGGACTGTAGTTGAGGTATTTGAGCTTTTAAGATGTTAATCGGCCGCTTGTGGTTGTTAAAAACCACATTGTTGCCATGGTTACGCATCATAACAAATGCCCAAAAGTAAAAAAGATTTCAGTAAAAATCCTCCCATGTGCACAGCATCTGATACCAGAGGAAATAATCATATGAAAAAGCAATTTGCATCCACAAAAAGAGGAATTAAAGCCTTCATAAGCAACAACTCATAATGAATGTAACAGAGCTACTCCAACATGCAGCCACCCCGAGCGGCGCAATTAACATGATGGGCAATGTGAGATTGCTGGGAAACAAGTTGGATGAACTTCAAGCCCTAACAAGGACCCATCCAAAGTATCGGGAATGCAGTATGTTTTTCACTGAGACATGGCTGCAGAATCATATCCCCGACTCTAGCGTTTTTTTTGCCAGGCTTTCTGACCATACGAGCAGATAGATATTTAAAGAGGAGTGGAAAAGGGAGGTGGGTTGGCAGTGCTTGTGAACAACAGATGGTGTAATCCAGGACGTTACTATGAAGTGTCGTCACTGCAGTCCAGATATTGAACTGTTAGCACTAAGTTGTCGTTCATATTATTTGCCTAGAGAGTTCACCAGTGTTATTTTGGCAACTGTTTTTGCATTCCACCCAATGCTGTTGCCAAGACTGCATGTGATGTCATTAGCTCCGAGGTTGCTAAGCTACAGACACAACACCCTAGTCTATTTGTTGCAATATCTTTTAATCATGTCTCTGTCTCTGATACACTTCCAAAAATTGGTCAGCTGCTCTACCAGAGAAAACAAAACGCTGGACTTGTTTTATGCAAATGTCAAGGATTCATACATCGCTAAAGCAAGACCCCCTCTTGGCAAATCAGATCACAATCTTGTGTTTCTATGCTCAGAATATAAACCCCTTGTTCAGAGACAACCTGCAATAAAGAGAACAGTGAGAAAATGGTCAACGGAAGCTGAAGAAGCCCTGCAGAGTTGTTTTGAGGCTACAGACCGGGATGCACTGTGCCAGTCACATGGAGAGGACATCAATGCCATGACTGAGTGTGTGACCGACTATATAAACTTCTGTGTAAACAACACCATCCCCACCAGAACAATGACATGCTTCCCCAATAACAAGCTCTGGATCACCATTGACCTGAAGGAACTGCTAAACCAGAAAAAAGAGCCTTCAGGGAGGGAGACAGGGAATTATTGATGAGTACACAGAAGCAACTAAAAGTCAAGATAAGAAACAACAAGGAGGTGTAGGAGAGCAAGCTCCAGCAGAACAAAATCAGAGAGGTGTGGTCAGGGATGAAAAAGATCACAGGCTTCAAGCAGAAGGAGGATCAGAAGGATGGAAGCCTGGACAGAACCAATGAACTGAGCATATTCTTCAATAGGTTCAGTTCAGGAACAAGTTCAGCATCCTCCTCTCTTGCCTACAGCCATACAGACATACCACCCTCCTTTGACCCAAGGCTGTCCTGTCACACCTCAAATATTGTATCTACCACCTGTAGTGAACTAGGCCTCCGACCACAACCTGTCTCTGAAGACCTTCATGGGACAGGAACTGTTATTTCATTGATTTGAAGCCAGAAATACAAATTAGCTAATCCAGAGACTGTTTAATTGTATCTTGAATTAATCAATTGAAAGAACACTCTTATTTTTTTTATTATCATTACTATTTTAGAATATCTTGATAATCTAAGTGTTTTAGTTCATACCATTTCTAAATGTTGAAGTGAACCACTCATTTTAAATCAACTGTGAAACAGTATTAATGATTTTTAAACCTAATTTAAATTAGAAATCAAGTTAAATGTCTATTTACAAAGTAATTATGCATTTTGATCTTCTGTCTGAATGAGAAGTCAGGGATGTCGGTCAAAAGTCAGAAAGCAAGTATTAGAACGAAGTGTCTTGTTTTTAAACCTAGCAGACGGTAAATAACTTCAACTGGCATCTGCGTTTGTCTCACTTCGCCATAACATTTCTCTGTCTGTACTAATTGTTCCTAAACATTCCTGCAGCCTCTCTTGACTTTTAATAACCCACTGCCATCACTGAAACACCCCCCTGTTGGTTGTTTCAACCAATCACGAAGTACCAAGTGACCGGAAGTGAGGACTCTTTAAAAGTCAACACTCCTGGAACTAGTCAGTCTTTGACCGGAGTCTTCCTAGAGTCTTTCATGGAGTCTTCTCGAGTCTTCTGAGTCTTCATTCTTTTTCATTCTTCTTCAGTCTTTGACTGAAGTCTTCCTGAGAGTTCCTAAGGAACTTTAGATTTAATCAATAGCTGATGGATTTGACCGTGAGACGAGGGTCAGTCCATCCCAGCCCGAGTTACAGCACCTCGCTGTGAACTCACCCGGGCGTAACGCCCTACAACTTCTAAGGAAGCTTATTCTGTTGTACGGAGTAAATCGTCACAACTTCTGACAATGACCAGCCGCTTTAACCGGAGACGCTGGAAAGGTTGCGTTGAAATGGACCCTGTACCGGAGCTGATTCATCTTCTGCAAAATGAGTTGTCACGCACCGAGTGTACCGGGGGTTTGAGCTGGTGTTGGAAGAAGCGTGCTAATTCTGGTCAACAACATACCTCTTCCTTCATCCATCTACTTTTAACTCATCCATTCCTTCCTTTAAACTTTTTTATTTTGCCAGTAATCTAGATGCCTTCAGTAATGTTCTGTTGTCTTGTTAGTAAAGTGTTGTGAAATAAAGATTGTGTTCCTTGTTGAATCTGACTCCCACTTCTTGTTTTACTTTGAAATTGACCCACTTCCTGTTTTACTTTGAAGAGGCTCCCACATATTGATTTCTCTGTTGAAGTCTGTTCCTGTTTACATAATGTGACACGATGTCTCACACTTCTGATTGGTTTGAAACTGGCCAATCCCATGACAGCAGGTTTGAGAGCGCGATGAAAAGTTAGTTTTGCTGTGTGAAGAAACACCCTGTTTTTAGACAAAGAAAAATGCGGTTTCTCCTCAAAGCGGCAGCCAGACGGAGCAGAGATGGTCGACTTCAGATTCCTCCTTAACAAGGTTGTATCGTATAGATTAAATGGATGCGCATCCAATTAATTATATGTTAAAATAATGACTGCATTTAACTAATCCACTGTTTATGCTTGTGAATCTGTGACTTTCTTTGCTTATTAAATATTTGTAAACTTGAAGGTGCGTTTGTCGTATTCTGAGTGCGTGTCTTGACTCCTGCAGGATGAACGGTAACAGCAGAGCTCGGGTGGAGAAATAAGAGAAAAAACACAACATAATGGAGGTCCCACCGAGATTTGAAAAACAGTTACCGAGTCCATCACACTGATCTGCGGCGCGCCATAAAGAGAAGGTAAGCAGAGCCAGTTGATTACGAAATCTGTAAATTGGGCTTACTATAGGCAAATTTGCTCAGTGTGTGTGACTCCCAAATAAATAGTTTTAAATACAGAAGTTTACGTCGACGGTAAGAATAGATAAAAGTAAGATAAAGTAATAAAACCAGTCCCAGATAAATCACGCAGTAGTCGAGCCCACCAGAGATCGACGGGTCTCTGGACCAGAGGGGGTGGGGTTGTAGGATAAATCATTTATTCGCCGTCATCCCTGTAACTCTGAGACTAAGTTGAACTGTAAACTTGTTAGGTTGGTGTCTAACTGAAAACAGTGTTAATTTAAACTTACTTAAAAATTGGAAGTTCATTAAGTAAGTGTGGGACTGGGTGGAATAGTAATTAATTAAATACGACGCACGTACCGAATAGATTAAAATAAAATCAGCACTAATAATTAGATTTGTTGAATAAAATAACTTATGATCTGTGGTGGGTATAAGAGGTCACAGGTTCACAACTATGGCTGTCTTCTAAGATATTAAAAGGGAAGTCAACACATTTTGTTTTAAAAAAAACAAAAAAACAACAACAACAGTTTCAAGGGTGACCATTGTGATATTTCTGGCGTCTGTGACTCGCGTGAATGTTGAAATAAGTGGTCAGTATCTTGTTTGTTTATTTTGTTGTTTGTGTCTTTGTCAAATATAAGACCACAGTATGAATGTGTAGAAAAAAAGAGTTCCAGAGTTAAAAAAGTTCCAGAATTTTCCAGTGACAATAAAACAAAAAGGTGTGGTGTGTGTCTAAATTTCCTGAGAGAATGGACACAGAGGCGCAGCGTGTCATGTTACAAAAGTGCAAGCAGGAAAGTTTTAAACCGGTAAAGGAGCAAGCTGAAGTTGTGGGACAAGCACTAGCGATGTTGGAATATAATAAAAAGCTAAAAAAAAGCTCTCGTGAAAAAATGACAAAAAATAGAAAACAATGCTCAAGAGGGCCAGGATGTAATATCTTTAATGTGGGAAAAGATTAAAGAATGCTCGAGAGATGAGGATAAGTTTGACAAGCAAAAAAGAGAGGCAAACGCCCTGCAGAAAGGTAAATACAGAAAATTAATGAGGGAGGTTAAATATGAAAGAAAAGAGTGGTTGAAATTGGTCTTTGTGGCACAGGGTGTGTCCCATTTGTTGAAAAAACAGCAACTTATAGAGCAGCCTAAAACAAAGAGTGAGGAAGTGGGTAGTTCAGCTCCCCCTCCTTATAACTCAAGCAGCAATCAGTCAGCACATCCCCCCACAGGAATGTACCCTATATATCACATAACAGATGGAATGTTACAGGTGGGGGAGGTCACTGACACCCCCTCGCAGCTGAGGGAGGAGTCACCCATCCCAGTTAAAACAAAACCCCTTGTAGCACCAGAAATGAAACCGTGATTTAATTATTTTTTCTTCTCTGCAGCTGGAGATGACAGAACTTTGGAGTGGGAAGATGAGTCTAATTAGGCCCACAAAACATAGAAGGTAGCATTTAACTGCATACAGCATCCATCTGAGTTTTGATCAGGACTCTCGAGTGCCGGGGGCCGGATCGGATACAAATGTGTTCAGGTGGGCGCTGACGTTGGGTCTGTGAAACTGACCAATGGGACGGTTCAAATAAGTTGTCAGTCGAACACAACTGACACAGCAACAAAGAACTTTTCAGCCAAGTAACGTGACTTTTCAAAGATCTAACAGTCCAAGAGCGAACTGAACTAACTGTCCAGAGGGGGTCCTGGAGTTTGTCCACAGCGAGAACATCCAGTCAAGTCTTGCTGTATGCTGAGATATGAACTGCTGCACAAAGCTGAACTGGTCTCCAGACAGACGGTGACGAGTCTGGGGACTGAAAGGCTGAAAGAAGAACTGGTGGTCACTCTGTCCAGGGTCACTAACATCAACTGCAGCCTCACGGAGGTGTCAACCCCACATTTGGTCTGTGATGGTCATCTATGTAAAGTTCGTACTTATGTACAAAAAGTAGGTCAAGTCTTATAAA
>NC_056518.1:7055835-7073072 GCF_014905685.2 Nematolebias whitei | reverse complement strand
ACACCGAGACCCCTTGCATCCACCTAGTGGTGCAGCATATCATTACAATCTAGGCACTTTGGGGGTCGTGATCAAAAACTGCAGCTGGCTTTGATAATGATCACTCACATTGACTCATTTTAAAACAGGTGACACAACATGACACAGACGTACTGATGTGGGAGTGCTAGACGATTCACCTGCTCCAACTGCTCTGAGATGAAAATTGTTTTACCTCAAATGCTCTGCTAAGGGTACAACACTTTCACCAGAACACAGGGCGTCCATCTTACATCACCTGAAGCCCGTCACTGTACAAGACATGTTATCCTTTTTAGGTTTAATTGGGTACAGCAGACACTATATACCTGATTATAGTGAACTCACCACTCCACTCAGACAGATGGTAAAAGATCAAGGTAACAGAAACCTGAAAGCAACACTTGTGTGGAACACAGATGCAGAACATGTGTTTATTAAACTGAAGCAACTCTTGTCCAGAGCAGCTGATTTGGCTCTGCCTGACTACTCCGCCCCGTTTTTTCTTGATGTTTCTGAAGCAGAAAACACTGTTAATGGTGTTCTGTTTCAGAAAAAGGGGGGTGGTAGACAGGTGTTGATGTACGCAAGTGTGCTGTTGGATGGTACTGAGAAGCGTCATCCAACATGTACACAGGCAGCGGCAGGTCTGGCAAGGATTGTTTCAAAAACAGCACACATCGTCATGGGACACCCACTACACATCCTAACGACACACAACATAGTAGCGTATGTTAATTCTGAGCTCTTTACAATGACATCCTTAAAGCAAAGACGCATGAGCAACATCCTATCAGAACCGAATTTATTGTTCCTGCATGAAGGCATAAACATGGCAGATGGTATGCAAACAACACAGGCACATGATTGTGTGCAAAAAGTGTACGTGGAGGAACGCATTAGACCTGATTTACAGACTGAACTCATACCACATTCAAATATACTCTACACAGATGGTTGCTGCTTCAGGCTTGAGGATGGGTCTTTGAGATCAGGATTTGCTGTGGTACAGCAGAATGGTGATGAGTACGAGGTACTGAGCTCAGGGCAGCTAGAAGGTCATCAGTCAGCTCAAAAAGCTGAAATTCAGGCAGTCGTTGAGGCTTTGAAAATGAGCAAAGGAAAAGAGGTTACAGTGTACACAGACTCTGCGTATGCTTATGGTGCAGTTCATGTTCAGTTACCACAGTGGAAAAGAGCAGGTTTTCGAACAGCAGGTAACAAACCAATTAAACATGAGGAACTCATTAAGGATTTAGCTGACAGTTTGATGTTGCCAGCAAAAGTGGCGGTTGTGAAGTGCAAAGGTCATGATGTTACACAATCAGACACAGCGGAAGGAAACAGGCAAGCTGACAGAGCAGCCAAGATAGCTGCTGGCTATTTGCCAAGAGTCCAGATGGTGACAGTGGAAGAGGAATGTCAGAAAATGAATCATTGGGATGAGAAAAATGTAGCAGAGGCTCAGACTACAGCCTCCCCAGAGGAAAAGACATTATGGTTTAACAGAGGAGGTCAGAAAAAAGGGGAGTTTAAAGTATGGATAGGACCGAATCAGAAGTGGATCTTGCCTATGACTTTAAAACAGGCAGTATTTCAGGAAGCACATGGATTAGCACACGTGGGATGCAGACAAATGCTAAAGAATCTTCAACAATGGTGGCACCCTCATCTAAAAAATATGGTAACATCATATGTTGACACCTGTACTGTTTGTTTAAAGTACAACATTCGACCTACAGTAAAACCTAAACGAGGTTCTTTTCCTCTCCTGCACCGACCGGGACAGGAGGTGATTCTAGATTACACTGATATGTTGGAACCTGTTAAAGGGTTCAGATATGTATTGATGTGTGTTGACGCATTTACAGGGTGGCCAGAAGCCATACCTGCAAGAACAGAAGACAGCAAAACAGTGGTGAAGTTTCTGATTAACCATTATATCCCCAGACACGGTTTCCCAGGAAAAATCAGATCAGACAATGGCACACATTTTAAAAACACAGATCTGCAGGCTGTGGAAAAAATGTTAGGCCTAAAACATGCTTTTGGAACCGTGTACCATCCCCAGTCTCAAGGGAAGGTCGAAAGGATGAACCAGAACATAAAACAAAAATTGGGCAAAATCTGTGCACAGACTAAATTAAACTGGGTGGACGCATTACCTATAGCATTAATGACAGTGAGAATTTCTGTTAATAATGGAACTGGCTTTTCTCCCTATGAGTTAACTACAGGTAGACCCTTTCTTGGACCAACCGTATGCTCACTGACCAGTGAGGAGGACCGTAAGATGGACCATAAGGTATACTTTGATGAGTTAAAAGCATTAGTGTCTAACTTTACTCAGCAGGTCCACCACAAACAGAGCCTGACAGAAAGACCAGAGGAACCTGGTCTCCCCAACGCGGAGTGGGTCTTGCTGAGGGTCATTAAAAGGAAGTGGCAGGAGCCCAGGTGGACGGGCCCCTATCAGGTGACAGAGAGAACGTCCCACGCAGTCCGCCTCAGAGGAAAGGGGGACGTTTGGTACCACTGGAGCCAGTGTGCACCGGCCTCAGAGCCAGGAAGAGCGAGAGAGCTGGCAGAAACCATCTAAAGTCGTAAAACTGGACATTCATGTCAAGGTAGACCAAAGCAGCCTGGTGTAGTTGCGTGCGGGCCCTGAAGGACTTTGTTTGAGTGGGTCACCGGGTGCTGGAATAGCCACATTTAGTACAGACACCTAGAAAACGACAAAAACACGACATCTTAGAGTCTCACACTTCACGAAGAAAACTCAGAGACATAGGAGGAACGGTCTCTGAGCACCCCAGGGTATGCCCTGAGTACTTGTGATTGTAACAATATTGTATGACGTGTACTAACCATTTTTCTCTTATCTTTTAATTGCAGTTTTGATTTAGAGCGCATCCATTTATTTACTCAGCTTGAAAGTGATAAGTATATTCAGTTTGTAACGTTAAAAAGAAATATCTATAATCAATTATAAGCAGTATATTAACAGAGTGGTATTTTGTATTCATTTTGTGTTAAAGGAACTGCTTGCCTGGCTGTCTGCTGAGGAAGTCGCTGTGCGAGACATCTTCATTTATTGAGTACAGTTTCTGTTTACAAGATCAAAATGCGGTGGCCACCAAAGCACGGGGTGATAGGGATAGGTGTTTTGTCATCCATCGTGTTGTCACTCATTTTCTCTTTTGAATATTTCTGCATCATTCCCAGTTTACCAGAGTGTGAGCAGACTGGAGCAACTAGCTCCAACTTCTCTGATGGCTGTACAAAATTGAATGGCTCTAGACATGATTTTAGCTGAGCGACAAGGAGCGTGTAGTATGTTTGGTGAGTTATGTTGCAGTTTCATACCAAATAACACGGCGCCTGACGGTAAGGTCACTAGGGCCCTAGAAGGCCTGCGCACCCTCTCAAACGAGATGAAATCCCACTCTGGTGTAGATAATCCTCTTGATGAATGGCTCCTCAAAGTGTTTGGCCCCTGGAAGCAGATGATTGTGTCCATGTTGATGTCAGTTGCAGTATTTGCAGCTATTTTAATCACATGTGGATGTTGTTGTATTCCCTGCCTGAGATCCCTGTCAGTACGTCTTATCACTTCCACTTTAGAGAAGCATGACCCTGAAATAGCTCGTCAGCTCCTAATGCGCAGAGGTTATGAACTTTCTGATTTTGAGATGCAACCACGCCGGCGCAGAGAAGCATATTCTTCCGCTTGATGTCGACCTCTTTAGATGAGGTCAAAAGGGGGAATTGTTGTGAAATAAAGATTTTGTTCCTTGTTGAATCTGACTCCCACTTCTTGTTTTACTTTGAAATTGACCCACTTCCTGTTTTACTTTGAAGAGGCTCCCACAGATTGATTTCTCTGTTGAAGTCTGTTCCTGTTTACATAATGTGACACGATGTCTCACACTTCTGATTGGTTTGAAACTGGCCAATCCCATGACAGCAGGTTTGAGAGTGCAATGAAAAGTTAGTTTTGCTGTGTGAAGAAACGCCCTGTTTTTAGACAAAGAAAAGTGTGGTTTCTCCTCGAAGCGGCAGCCAGACGGAGCAGAGACGGTCGACTTCAGATTCCTCCTTAACAAGGTTGTATCGTATAGATTAAATGGATGCGCATCCAATTAATTATATGTTAAAATAATGACTGCATTTAACTAATCCACTGTTTATGCTTGTGAATCTGTGACTTTCTTTGCTTATTAAATATTCGTAAACTTGAAGGTGCGTTTGTCGTATTCTGAGTGCGTGTCTTGACTCCTGCAGGATTAACGGTAACAGCAGAGCTCGGGTGGAGAAATAAGAGAAAAAACACAACAAAAGCGTGCCAAGTTTTTATTAATCAGAACCAGATCAGCAAATCAATGTGTACATGTTTTGATGTTAAATTTTGATTCTGTTAAATAAATGACCACATTTATTCTGATGGCTCAAAGAAAAATGGCGTCTCATGTCACTGATTAAACAATCCTCACATTTATCTCGTCACATGGCATTAATTTAACTCGAAAAAGAAAGAAGCCATTGTATTTAAATAATTAATATTCTTTGTGCTTGTACTAGCTTTAAGAATAATTAATTAGTAGTGAAGAGACAGTTAATCTGTCCCCACATTCACTACACACCTCAGTCATGGGCCTTTCTTCTTCTACATGTTGGTCTTCAACCAAATCTGAATATGCTGATACCTCCTTTGCCTCCCCCCTCTGCGTCTCTAGAAGTCAGGTAAGGAAGCAGCTGGAGAGACTGAACCAGAATAAGGCTGCAGGTCCCGACGGTGTCAGTCCCAGAGTCCTGAAGGTCTGTGCAGAGCAGCTCTGTGGGGTTCTGCAGCACCTCTTCAACCTTAGCCTGACGCAGAAGAAGGTTCCAGTGTTGTGGAAAACATCATGCCTTGTTCTAATACCAAAGAAACCTCACCCATTAGTCCTCAATGACTATAGACCTGTTGCCCTGACATCCCACATCATGAAGGTTCTAGAGAGACCTCTGTTGGCCCACCTGACTAAACGAACAAGCACATATCAGGACCCACTGCAGTTTGCTTATTGGCGTGGACTTGGAGTTGAATATGCCATCATACACCTACTTCACTTTTTGGCACTTTATTTTCTTACTCTTATTGCATGCTTTAGTATTTCTTGTTTGTTTCCAACAATTTTCAGTCAGGTCATCTGGACAGTTTCTTTTTTTGTGCTGAAACATTTCACCTTCCATCCAGAAGGCTTCATCAGTCAAGGAAACACACAACACAAAACTAATTCTTCCCCCAACAGCTTACTCCAAAGTGGAACAAACCAGTTATGTTTGTGCTAAGATGGTCTCTTTGGCACGCCCCCTCCTCCTTGTTGCAGAAATATTCAGATGATTCTGCAAGAAGCAAGAAGCTGAGTACAGGGAACTGGTGGCCCGCTTTGTGGCATGATGTGGAAACAATCATCTCATTTTGAATGTGAACAAAACAAAGGAGATGATTTTAGATTTCAATTCAATTCAATTCAGTTTATTTATATAGCGCCAAATCACAACAAAGTTGTACCAGGGCATTTTACAAGAACATTCACATACATAAAAAGGCCATTTTCAGGAGAAACAAGAACAGGTCCAACCTTATTTCCATCATGGGAGAAGAAGTGGAGGTGGTAGATAAGTATAAATACCTTGGGGTTCACCTGGACAACAGACTGGACTGGAAATGCAACAGTGAAGCTGTCTACAAGAAGGAACAGAGCAGACTGTACTTGTTGAGGAAGATGAAGTCCTTCAATGTTTGCAGCAAGATGCTGCATATCTTCTATAAGTCTGTTGTAGAGAGCGCTATCTCTTCTGCCATCATCTGCTGGGGTAGCAGCACCAGAACAAGTGACCTTATAAAAGATCAATAAGATCATAAAGAAGGCTGGCTCAGTTCTGGGGACTCCTCTAGAACCTATGGAGATGATGTACAAAGAATTATTCTTCATAAAATGAAGAACATTATAGACAACCCTCAGCATCCTCTTCATTGGATGTAACTGGGACCCCGTGTACATAATTTCGCTCCACCACATGTACCACATGAGGTGCGAATGACAATAAAGAAACTCTGACTCTGACTCTGACTCTGATCAGACTGTCATACAACAACAGAGTGTCTTCAGTCAGAGGCTTCTTCAGATCTGTTGTAAGACACACAAGAGATCCTTTCTGCCCATAGTCTTCAGCATCTAGAACAACTCTTTAATGAAACCAGGATGATGAGTTACAACAACATTTAATTTCCCTCTCGAATTAATAAAGTATTGTTTAATTGAATTGCACTGAATTGAATTGAATTGAATTGACTTCTCTTATCCAGTGTTCATATGCCGGGAATGCAGATCCTTCCATCTGCATAAAATAAGTCTACTGGCTAGAAGAAAGCCAAAAGCAATCATATTCCTCTTGCACTTGCTTAAGGATGCATCCACAAGGACCACCCCAAACAATGAAATGAATGTCCTGATACATGCTCAATAATCCAGGTAGAAAAATCCAAAAAAAGTTCAATCTGGTCCTCTGGACATTCAAAAAACAAGAAAACAAACAAAAACAAAGCAAAAGAAACGTTTCGTCTCTCATACAAGAGACTTCCTCAGTCTGATGTACTGTATATAAGAGACTGAGCTGAATACAGCACCTCAGACTGAGGAAGTCTCTTGGATGAGAGACGAAACATTTCTTTTGCTTTGTTTTTTGTTTTTTTCTTTTTCTTGTTTTTTGAATGTCCAGAGGACCAGATTGAACTTTTTTTGGAATGAAATGAATGGTGACGGTGCACAGTTTTTCCACCTATTCCAGAGAAAGCATCAAAATAGATTGCCAGTAGATCTTTGGACAAGTCCAGATTGTATGTAAGAGCATTGCTGGAGTTTGTTTACAACAGTTACAGTACATGCAGGATCCAGGCGTTTTAATCTTGGACAGTTTGTCTTTGGACCAGTGCAGCCGGAGTACCAACTTGAATTGAATTCCAGCATGTCTCAGACAGATTGAGGATGAATGTTTTTAATGATCTTTCACCAGAATGAGTCTGATATGGATTCCTCTAATTCTGTTTCCCATTTCAGGTTAAGTGAGTCCAAACTGGTCTCATGGTATGAACTGAGCAGTGTATAGATCTTGCTGAGGGCCCCCTTAGTGTCAGACCTGGACTCCAGAATTTTAATCACAAAATGTGGGATATAAAGGAAAACAATCAAAGTTAGACCCCACAAAATACCTCAATTGCAGATGTCTGAAGAACTGTGACTTGAGGATATTAAACTTCTGTACCAGCTGCTCAAAAGAAGCAAACATATCATCAACATAGAGATCACACGGTGAATCTACTCCATTCAAGTCCCAGGCATCCAAAGATGTATCAGTTACTGAAGGAGTAAACGTGATTATTTGACACACGTGCCACAAACAGTAACTCTGCAGAGTCAAATGTCCTCCTGAACTGATTGCAGATCTTGACTGTCCAGATCACAATTGGGTTAGAAGTATAAATTGAAAATGACTGTTTGAAAGGCAACTGGGAGCAAAGTAATGCAGAGGGGGAACTGGCTCTAATTGAGGTCCTCTCCATAGCCACTCAACTGAATCAGAATCAGCTGTATTGTCATCGTCATTGGGAGCAGGGATATCCTTTCTTAACCAGTATAATACATTTCTGATATTAGCTGCCCAGTAATAGTGCATGAAATTAGGAAGTGACATGCCTCCCAGACTATGGGGCAGGTACAAGATCTTTCTGGCAATCTGTGGACACTTTTTATTCCAAATAAACACTGATAGCTGGCTGTTCAGATTGGAGAAGAATAATTTAGTAAGGAAAATTGACAGGTTCTGAAAAAATACAGAAAGTTAGGTAGATTATTGTAGCATGAAGATGCGCTCTCCTAACTATGACCTTTGACCCGTGAGTGTCCTCCAAACTCACTATAAACTGTATTCTTTAAAGTGCTCTAAACTTGAATAATGTCTGATGTTTTTCACACATTCCCTGTCCTTGGATATGAGACACCTACAGTCTGACTAATGTTTACCTTTATTTTTCCTATAATATTTAAGCAGGAAAAATCAAATCAATAATGAGGTTTGTTTTATTTATTATAATAAATGTGACCATGATTAATGTTGTTTATTGTTTTCAATCATTAGAATGAAATTGTATGAAATAGGTTCAGGTTCAATAGGTATGAAATATGTCAGAATCAGAATCAGTTTATTATTGCCATGTCAATGAACGAGGTTCACAAAGTAGGAATTTGCTTCGACATAAGGTGTGAATAGTAATAAAGTAAAAATAAAGTAAAAATGAAGTAAAAATGAGAACATTACATAATACATAAGACCTGTGTACACCCAAAAATAAAGTAAAATTAAAAACATAACATAAACATGTGTACACCCATACAATATAAAACAATAAAAGAGCTTAGAAAACAGTACAGATGGAGTATTCAATTATAATACAGATGTAATGTGACCAAAGCAGAAATTATGAGGTAGCATTATGAGTGTTCAGGAGTCCAACAGCAGAGGGGAAGAAACTGTTCATATGGCAGGAGGTTCTGGTCTGAATGGACCGAAGCCTCCTGCCTGAGGGGAGTGGTTCAAACAGACCGTGTGCAGGGTGAGCAGGGTCAGCTGTGATCCGACCTGCTCGCCTCACAGTCCTAGAGACGCACAGGTCGTGGAGGGATGGAAGGCTGCAGCCGATCACCTCAGCTGAGCGCACAACGCGCTGCAGTCTCAGTCTGTCCCTGGCAGTGGCCCCGGCGTACCACACCGTGATGGAGGAGCTGAGGATGGACTCGATGATGGCCGTGTAGAACTGCACCATCAGCTTGGCCGGCAGCTTGGCCTTCTTCAGCTGTCGCAGGAAGTACAGTCTCTGCTGGGCCTTCTTGATGAGGGAGCTGATGGTCGGCTCCCACTTGAGGTCCTGGGAGATGGTGGTGCCGAGGAACCGATAAGAGTTTGCAGTGGTGATGGGGGGTATCATTACAGGTGAGGGGGGGCAGAGGGGCTGTGGCTTTCCTGAAATCCACAATCATCTCCACTGTCTTCTGGGCATTGAGTTCCAGGTTGTTGCTGCTGCACCAGGTCACCAGCCAGTCCACCTCCCTCCTGTATGCAGACTCATCACCGTCCGAGATGAGCCCGATGAGGGTGGTGTCATCTGCAAACTTAATAAATTTCACAGAGTCATGGCTGGAGGTGCATCAGTTGGTGTACAGGGAGAAAAGCAGGGGGGAAAGCACACAGCCCTGTGGAGATCCTGTGGTTACAGTCCGAGTGTCCGAGACAGCTCTCCCCAGCCGCACGCACTGACTCCGGTCTGTCAGGAAGTCTGTGATCCACCTGCAGGTGGAGTCAGGTACATGGAGCAGGGAGAGCTTGTCTTGGAGCAGAGCAGGGAGGATGGTGTTAAATGTGGAGCTGAAGTCCACGAACAGGATCCTGGCGTAGGTTCCTGGGGAGTCCAGGTGCTGCAGGATGAAGTGATGAGCCAGGTTTATTGCATCATCTACAGACCTGTTGGCCCTGTAGGCAAACTGCAGGGGGTCCAGGAGGGGGCTGGTGATGGACTTGAGGTGAGATGAAACCAAGCGTTCAAAGGTTTTCATGACTACAGACGTGAGAGCTACAGGTCTGTAGTCATTTGGTCCTGTGACACGTGGCTTCTTGGGGACAGGGACGATGATGGAGGACTTGAAACAGGCTGGGACGTGGCATGACTCCAGAGAAGAGTTGAAGATCCCTGTGATGACCGAAGCCAACTCTCCAGCATAATGTCTCAGCGTGGAGGGTGACACAAGGTCTGGGCTATGTTTGTCTATGTTTAACATATTTCTCTCTTCTGTTTTTCAGAAAAATAACTTTTCCTTCAGACACCTGTTGGCTTTTTGAGCTGGAGCTGTTTACTTCAGAAGAGAGCCATAATGTTCCCTAGTTAGCTAAACTATCTTCTGAGAACTGTTGTTTTGCACAAAGTCTCTTTGTGTTTGGACAAGCAGTTAATCTTTGGACCCCGATCCTGATGTAGTTCATTTTGGGCCCCATCCTGGTGGTTGTCTGAGGTCCACTCCTCATTTATTACTGAACAAATAAATGTTTGTTCAATTACAATTTTTTAGAAGTAAATAGAAGTTTAAGTAACTACAGAAGATTAACCGTTTTTTCACTGCAAGACCTACGTTCGCAGCTTGAAGTCTAAGTTGGCTGAAGGTTGCAATGGACCATGTACCTTTAATACTTTAATAAAATCCATTAATCTGTCTCCGCCCTTCTCTCACACCCCGCTCCACAGCCATCCTTGTTCACAGTCTTGTGACTTCTCGGATTGAATACTGCAACTCCCTTCTTTATGGCCTCCCCAACAAATCTCTCCAGAAGCTGCAATTGGTCCAGAACTCAGCTGCCCGTGTCATAAGTCAAACCTCCTCCTATAATCACATCACTCCAGTCCTGCAGCAGCTCCACTGGCTCCCGGTTAAATCACGCATAGTCTTAAAAATTCTTCTTCTCACTTTCAAAGCTATCCACAACCTTGCCCCTCCGTACCTATCTGACCTCTTACAAATCTCCATACCCTCTCGCTCTCTCAGATCCTCCTCTTCACTACACCTCCATGTACCCTCTGCCCACCTCTCCACCATGGGGAGCAGGGCCTTCACCTGCTCTGCTCCTCATCTCTGGAACTCTCTACCCCCTAACTTATGAAACACCACCTATCTTTCTCTATTCAAGACTGCTCTGAAAACACATCTCTTTAGACTCGCTTATCCTTAACTTTGCTGTATGTATTTTATATTCTTCATGCATTTTATATTCTGTATGTATTTTATATTCTTTATGTATTTTATATTCTTTATGTAATTTATTCCTCTTGATCTTTGTTCTTACTGTAAAGTGTCCTTGGGTGTCATGAAAGGCGCTTTTTAAATAAAATTATTATTATTATTATTAAAACATTGATTATCCATGGATTTAATTAAGGCTGCAAAGCTCCTCCCTTGTGTAGTTTACTCCTTGTGTTCACTAAATAATTAACAATATCAGAGTAACTTATCAGTGGCAACATGTCATTGTGGTCTGACATGATTTCTTTCTCCACCTCATATGGGTAAACTCTGACTGCAGCTATTTAAAGCATATATCTTTCTCTTGCGCCTTGGTCAAGAGTATCAATATACTTAGCTTTGTACTGTCTGTAAGCCATCTTGAGCGAATGCGGTCCAGCGTGAGCCTACACGGGCTGAGGAAACGTGGTATTGCGCAATACTGGTCGTGTGTGGGAACTATGTATAACAAAATGTCTTATAGACCACTGGGTGTACTGTAATTATTGAAACTCAAAGTAATCACTATATGTACATCTAAAAGTAACTTTTAAAGTCAAACCAAATTAAAATGGCTTCCTTAGGCAAAATGCACATTGTTGTTGCCCAACATCTTGACATTACCTGATGGAGTTAACTCAGTTTGCAAAATATCACATTATGGGACACATCCATCCATCCATCCATTATCTTTTACCCGTTTCTTCCATTTTGGGTCATGGGGGTCGTCGGTGCCCATGTCCGGCAATCACTGTGCGAGGGGCAGGGTACACCCTGGACAGGTCTCCAGTCCATCAGGAACACATAGAGACAAACGAGACAAACAACCATTCACTCTCTCACCTAGGGACAATTTAGAGTTACCAATCAGCCTAACATGCATGTTTTTGGTCTGCGGGAGGAAACCGAAGTACCCGGAGAAAACCCACGCATGCACGGAGAGAACAAGCAAACTCCACCGAGAAAGGCACCCAGACTGAGATTTGAACTGGGGACCTGCTCGCTGAGAGGCACCAGCTCTACCAGTTGTGCCACTGTGCTGCCCATCATGGGACACATTTCAAAGAAATTTTCAGTAAACAAAAAATGGCTGTACAAGTGATTAACATTTGTGTCATATTTGCAGTTATTGTTTGACCCCAAGTGGCAGACGGAACAGAAACAGACAGAGTTATCAAAAGTAATGTGCTTTATTTACAGGTGCAGGTGCAGTTGGTTGTAAAGGAAGAAGGGGCATGGTGAGTACTTCTATTGAAAATCCTTCAATGAGTAGAAATGGTGGAGTGCCTTACTGAGTTGAGTCTTCGTTGATAGGTGAGTCCGAGGAGGAGTTTCTGGTTCCGACCGGGTTCACTACTGAGAGATGAGGTGAGTACCGTTGGAAAGGATCAGATTTTGTTGAGTGGATGGTCGTTTCTTCAGGCTGAATGTCTTGAATAATTTTTGGGACACTATCAGGATGAGTAGAGATGCACAAAAAGCAATTGGCCTAGGAAGGCTTAGTGGAGTCCAGGACTTGGAAGTCGCTGTAGAAAAAAAATCACAAAGACATTTAGCAATCAAATACTAAGGACTAACTGTAGCAGTCAATTAACATTTACCATAGGTATGATAATGTCCCAGCACCGAAGGAGTGTCTGGTTGAGGCTTTTATGCCCCCCCCCCCCAGAGTCTTCCTGACCTGTACTTCAATAACTAGCAATAACAGTAACTAGCAGTAACTAGCAGTATGCTAATATCCTCTATTCCAAAAAAGTTCAATCTGGTCCTCTGGACAATCAAAAAAACAAAAAACAAAACAAAGCAAAACAATCTAGAAATGTTTCGTCTCTCATCCAAGAGACTTCCTCAGTCTGAGGTGCTGTTTTCAGCTCAGTCTCTTAAATAGCACCTTCTCAGAGTGGATCAACCAGTTTGCTGCTGACAACCAAAACCAGCTGATCACATGCTCAAGAAGGACCATCAGCCTAACAATGGGTCATTAGCACACTGATGGCTGTTTACTACTCACAGAGGGCTGAGTGATATTAGCAATCACAGCATTGTAAGAGGGGGACAGTTGAACCCGGAGGCCTCCACCCCTGTTTAATGATGGACAATTTCTTTTCACAAAGATGGCCTCCTTTACTCCTCTTTCAAACCATCGTTCCTCTCTGTCCAGGATGTGAACATCTTCATCCCTGAAAGAGTGACCGCTGGCCTGGAGATGAGTGTAGACCGCAGAGTCCTGGCCTGATGATGTTGATCTTCTGTGCTGGGCCATCCTTTTGGCCAGTGGCTGTTTTGTTTCCCCGATGTAAGACTGATCACAGCCCTTCTGACACTGAACAGCATACACAACATTACTCTGTTTGTGCCGGGGGACTGGATCTTTGGGATGAACCAGTCTTTGCCGTAATGTATTTTGGGGTTTAAAAGCCACTGGGACGTTATGTTTAGAAAATAAACGTCTCAGTTTCTCTGATACCCCCTCAACATACGGAATGACCACTGGTCTGGGTCTGGGTTCCTCCTTTTCACCTGTTGGCTGACTGGAGTCCTGTTTGGGTTTCTTCTCTGCTTTCAGGAAGGCCCAGTTAGGATATCCACATTGCTCTAGAGCCTGTCTTGTGTGGGATTTCTCCTTCTGCCTGACTCCCGAGTTAGTGGGGATGCTGTCTGCTCTGTGATACAGAGTCCTGATGACTCCTAACTTGTGCTCCAAAGGGTGATGGGAGTCAAACTGCAAATACTGGTCTGTGTGGGTGGGTTTGCGGTACACCTCGGTTTGCAAATGTCCTCTATCAGAGACTGAGACCTCACAGTCCAAGAAAGCCAACTTGCCATTTTTTTCATCTTCTCGTGTGAACTTGATGTATTTATCCACAGAGTTGATGTGGTCAGTAAAATGTTGGACTTACTGAGATTTAATTTTAACCCAGTTGTCGTCAACATACCTGAACCAATGACTTGGTGGTGTCCCTGAAAAGGACGTCAAGGCTCTCTTTTCTACCTCCTCCATGTACAGGTTGGCAACAATAGGAGAAACTGGAGACCCCATAGCACACCCATGTTTCTGCCTATAATATTGCTCCCCATATGTAAAGTAGGTTGACTGTAGGCACAGTTTCAAGAGTTGACACAGTTGTTCTGTGGAAAGCGTGGTCCTGCTGCTAAGAGTGGTGTCTGATTTTAATCCTAAACTGACCACCTCTACTGCATCATAAACAGGAATGCACGTAAAGAGTGATGTGACATCAAAAGAGACCATTGTTTCATCAGACTCCATGATGACATCCCTCACCTTATCCACAATGTCCATGGTGTTCTGTATGTGGTGTTCTGAGCTGCCAACTAAAGGGATGAGGACAGACGCCATATATTTGGAAACATTGTTTGTTTGTTTTTTCTTTTTTTGATGGCCTCCCTTCTCCCCTTACAGCCATCCTCTCCACACCATTATTATGAAATATTTATTATAGTGACTATCTAGTGTAGTTTTTTTTTTTTTTTTTTTAATAGGATAGAAAGAAAGAAAAGACAAAGTAAGACTCCAAAATATAAGAAATATATACAAATAGAGCACACGTCAAAACACCCGGCCACTGTCTGTTCACCTGCAAAGAACATGACAAAACACAGCAACAAAATACATATGTATAAAGAACTTAAAATATTCATGGCTTTGCAGTAAGTTTCCATAAATATATATACCCATACCTACGCCTATATACATACATACATACATACACATGAATATACACTCACATACATATCTATATATCTACATATGAAGCCTACATAAGCATCCCTGCTTCTATTTGTGTGTGGTTGTGAGCATGCATAAGTGTATAAGGCTTCTCTAATAGAACATTTATTAGTAACTGTGAAGCAGCAGAGACCCGACCCCCAAGACCAGAGGCAGACGAAAAAGGGGGGACCAGAGCCCAAGACCCCAGGAGGGACCCCGACCGTGGAGCCCCCAGAGCCACCCACACAGGACGAACCACTCACCCACCCCCCAGAACGGACCACAGGGGAGAACCGGAAGATCCCCACCAGCAACCACATACAGTGACCCCCCGGGGCCAACAGCGACAAACTCATAGGCCTCCGTCGGCACCCGCCGCACCGATGTAGGTCCAGGTCCAGGCACCGAGGCCCGGGCACCGAGGACTCACACCTCCCAGGCCAAGGCCTGACAGGGCCAGAGGACCCGAGCCCCACCAGGCAGACACCAGGCCGAGCCGACACACGCCCAAGCGCCCAGCCCCCGATACCAAGGGCCCCAAGCGTGCCGGCAGGCAAGGGCACACCCCACCAGGGGGCCGCGTGATAGGGGCGCGATGCCAAGCACCCCCAGTTGTATCAAAGAGGGGGCAGTCCGAGTCTCGGCCTAACAAATACCCATTCATACACAGACACAATCAGACTATCCCAACCTCAATCTCACATTCATTCACTCAAAGACATACAATAACGATACATTTCATTCTTATTCCCGATACACACTCTATACCCCCCAGGTCCAAGACATGTACCCGCCCTCTACAGGGGGCAGCCCATGCCCAAACCCAGGAGGTAAACCCATTCATTCTTGAGCGGAGAAGAGCCAATACCCCAGACCCGGCCCAGGCCATGCCCCACCGACAGGACACCCCCCCACCATGAAGAGGACACGCCACCGACCACCCCCACACACCGCCAACAACCAAGCACGCACCCCCAGCCGACCGCCCGCCAGGCCCCGGCAGCCACCCCGGCCAGCGGGCCAACCATGGCACCCAAGAGCCAAGCTCAGGGGGTCCAAACAACCCCAGGGAGAGCACAGCGCCAGCACCGCCCATGGCAACCCCCAGACCCTGAACCCCCACATAGTCCTGGTCAACACCCGACGGCCTGCCCTTCTCCCGGACCCCACCCCCGGAATGGCAGTCAGGGAACTAGGTGGGTAGGAAGAGGAGAAAAAAAATAAATAAATAAATAAAAATAAGACCCCGACACATACACCCCCACCCCTAAATGTGCTGTTGATGTGTGTTGTTGTATAGTGCCATTAAAAAGGAAAGAAGAAGGAGCAAAGGCTGGCATGGTGCCAGTTTCCCCTCCACCCCAACTCTATCCAAACCCTAGTGTCTAAATGCAACCGTTGTAAGTGAGCACAGGCACAGGGGGTGAGAGTAAGGTCATCCCACCACCCATAGCCATGTGCCCACCTCAAATTCCTATATATGAATGTCATGAGGATGTTATGAATGAATGTCTAAGGTGTACAATAAAATTGAGTCCCAGGTGGCTATGGTCAACAAAGATGTAAAATTGTTGCAGCACACCCGAGCCCAAACAACCCTAAATGTATGGAATTGAAATGAAGAGGGTGGAGGTGCATGGTGAGGGATGGGGAGAAATAACTGTGAGAGCAAATGCTCCCACAGGGAGTCAGCTCCCACACTGGCCCAACAGCCCCCCCCCCCCCAGCCCCCCAAGGTCCACCCAGGGATTGAGGCCAAGACACCTCTCCATCTGGACCGACCGCCAGGCCCGCTGAGCTCCAGACCAGAGAGGGACAGAGCCCCGAGGGCCGCCAGAAGCTGCACCAGCAGCCTACACACCCGAGGGCCACCAGGACCCCCACAGACCGCAGTCATCCCGCTACCAGATGGAGCCAAACCCCACCAGGACGACCCGGCCAAGAGCGCCCGCCCAACCGCCGACAGTGCCAGGAAGCACCGGGAGCGAGCCCCCACAACAGGAAAGGGGCCAGCCAGCCGGCCATGCACAGTCCCGGGCCGCCCCCAAGGACATCCACCCCATCCCCACCCCAGAAGAAATACTACACCCACCCCTCATTCGGACATCTCTCAAAACACATAGCACACTAGACACCTAGGCTGGGTCAAACTACCCCCTCCTAGGGGCCACTGGTCACGCCCCCAAACACCCAACCCCCCAGCCCATGACCCACAACCCACCAGCGAGCCGAAGGCCCCCGCCCAGAACCGGGCAACAGAGCGCAAGCCGGCCCAGAGCCCGGCAATCCGCCCGCCAGAGCCCAAGATCCCCGAACCCCACAGGCCCAAGCCCGGGGGCGACAAGCCCCCAGAACCCCAAGCCCCCGCGCCCACCCCGAACCCACATCAGCACAGCCAGGCTACCAGATCGGTGACCCACGACCGCCGCCATAGACCACCTGTGGACCTGCATGCAGCCACCAGCAGATATCCCCCAGAACCACCAAGGCCCTCCCCAGAGGGAAAGCAGTGCCCCCCTGCCCAGGTACCCCCAAGAGCCCAGCCCCCGGTAACCCCCCCGGGGCCCCAAACCCGTACACCCACCTCCACATCAACCCCAAGGCCCCACAAGGTCAGA
>NC_056518.1:7054544-7055735 GCF_014905685.2 Nematolebias whitei | reverse complement strand
ACCCCCAAGAGCCCAGCCCCCGGCAACCCCCCCGGGGCCCCAAACCCATACACCCACCTCCACATCAACCCCAAGGCCCCACAAGGTCAGATCCCAGACTACCCACCCTCACTATGTAACGGAGCCGATCAAAGGAGCCCACAGAGATTGATCCAATGTGTTGGCAGATGCTGTTTCAAGACTAATATGATCTAACAGAAGATTTTTATACTGATTAATGCTAAGATTATTTTTATTTTTCCAATTCAGGAGTATGGTTTTCTTTGCGATGCATAAGGCAGTGAAAATCATGCGACATGTATTTTTTTCCAGGGTAACATCTTCCAAGATAGCCAATAAGCAAACAGACGGAGAGAGTGGAATATTACATTTCAGACATTTAGACAAGTCTTCACAAACCTGGACCCAGAACCTCTGAACGGGTGGGCAGAACCAGAGTGCATGGATATAATCATCAGGAATATTGCCTGTGCACTGTGAGCAGTTGTTAGATGATGTAAATCCCATCCTAAACATTCGCTGACCTGTATAATGTACTCTATAAAGAACTTTATACTGTATTAATTGTAAGTTGGAGATTCTAGTCATTTTAAATGTTCTTAAACATATTTGAGACCAGGTGTTTTGGTCAAAATTGATTGATAAATCTGACTCCCATTTTGCAACAGGTAACATTATGGAGTCATTGATTCTAGACAATTTCTTGTATATTTTAGATAATAATTTGGGAGATTTAAGATTAAGGAACTCTAACACACATTTTGGTGTTTCTAACAAAGTTTTATTAAGCTTAAATTTCTTTTTTATGATAGACTTAATTTGTTGATATTCTAAGAAGTATTTATTTTCAATGTCAAATTGTATTATTAAATTATTAAATGGAATAAAGTCTACACCTTCATATATGTGTTCCAGACGTTCAAATCCCTTGACTCTCCAACCTGGGAAATTTAACATATTATTTTCTTGTAGGATGTCAGGATTGTTCCAGATGGGTGTATGTCTACAGGGGAGTAGTGAAGATTTTGTCATTTTCAAATACTCCCACCATGCTGTCAGAGAAGAGCTAATACTGATGCTTTTAAAGCAAACATGTCTTTTTATATTTGTGCTAATAAACGGTAGATCTGAAATCTTAATATTATTGCATAAAGTTTGTTCTATGTCTATCCAAGTTTCATCTAATGTATT
>NC_056518.1:7031261-7049544 GCF_014905685.2 Nematolebias whitei | reverse complement strand
GTGCACCTTCCTTTGTCTGCTGGGAGAATGATGATGTTTTTGTCCTTGCTAAGAGTGGTGAGTGCATCCCTCTCCTCTCTACTGATGTTGGAAAGTGGTGGTTTGGCATTGCTGAGGCAGGATGAAACTTTGATTCTGAGCTGTTCTGCTTCAGCTTCTTTCATTTTGTTGTTGCGGATGGCTGATTCTGTGGCTGTGATCATCTCCACCAGAGGAATTCTTCTTGGTGCAACCGCAAAGTTCAGTCCCCTGGCAAGAATCTCTGTCTCTGGCTGGGTGAGCTGTCTGTCAGATAAATTCTTCACCCACTTTTCTGTCTCCCTGGCATGTAATTGACTACTGGAGTGTTGTCCTAGACTGAATGTGTTGTTATTGGAATAGTGATGGTGTTGATGAGTTATTAGTAAGTTAAACTTAGTAAGTCTGCCCTCTTCCTTGCTGTTTTCTCAAACTCTCTTACTAGTTTGAGGCAATCCAGGCCAAAGTGATTCAAAATATCCTGATGCTTTGTGGACTTGTGGACTTTGTGGATAAGGTGAGGGATGTCATCCATTGTTAGGCTGATGGTCCTTCTTGAGCATGTGATCAGCTGGTTTTGGTTGTCAGCAGCAAAATTGGTTGATCCACTCTGAGAAGGTGCTATTTAAGAGACTGAGCTTATACAGCACCTCAGACTGAGGAAGTCTCTCGGATGAGAGACGAAACGTTTCTACATTTTTTTGTTGTTTTGCTTTGTTTTGTTTTTTTGAATGTCCAGAGGACCAGATTTAACTTTTTTAGATTTTTCTACCTGGACTATTGAGCATGCATTAGGATATTTCTTTTGAGAGAATTTCTAACTGCCCCTAGAATGTGAAACCCCACACCCGTCTTTGTTCAAAACAAGTTACCCCACATTACTCGATGTCCAATACAAATTATGTCATACTACCACACCCACCTTGTCTCTATGTGACAACACATCTATAATGAAAGGGTGTAAACACCATAAACGGATTACTTTACTTGACTGTAAACCCACCATAAGTAAATAAGTAATTTCCCATTTCCACACCTGGAAACGCAATTTTTTTAAAGGGACCTTTCTTACACACAGATGAGGCAACATACCAAAATGTTAGTTGATATTTCAGTTTTTTTCAAGCTATCATGCTCACAACATTCACAGATGGACAGTCAAACAGTAATTTCAATTCCTCCTTTCTGCTCTGCAATGGGGGACAAAAATTAGGGCAAATGCCTCTCTGAAGTTTTCAAAAAGCGTTCAATACAAAAACAACTGGACATTATTTGTGACAGAAGACGTTCCGCTCCTCATCTGAGGAGCTTTCTCAATTCAAACAGCAGTGAGTGAGAGATTCAGGTTATAAGTCTGAGTGAGATAACACACACACACACATATGTAGATGGGCAATTCACACCTAAACACCTTAACAGTAGGGGTTTCTTAAAGTCTTTGTTACTCTAATTCACAGACGAGGCCCCTCTGTTCCCATCAAATGTGAAAACCGGATGGGAATCAGTCTTAAAGTTGCATTATAGGTTTTTGAAAGTGGAAATCTGAGGCCTCCTCCTCTGTTAAGAAACGGCTTTTCTCTTTTTACATAAATTGCTTCCTTCACCCCACTCTCAAACCATTTGTGTTCTCTGAAGTACTAAGTGAATAAAGAAAAAAGGCAGATAAAGGTATAAACAATTTTTTCTATGAATACATCCATCCATCCATTATTGTTACCCGCTTCTTCCATTTCGGGTTGCGGGATTTACTGGTGCCTACATCCAGCATCACTGTGTGTGATGGCTTGTTTGACAAAGAAGAAGGTATTGGTATTGATTTTTGAAAATAGCTTCTACTTAACCACAACTTACTTAACATTTGTCTCCTTTTCCTGCTGTAGTGGTTAACTCACACAAATACACAGACTGGCTCATTCGCCCCGGACACTGGTCCAGCCCATCCCATAAACTCCAGGGGCTATAACCTGTGATCCTGTGGAAATGTTCTTTGAGAGCCACTGTTTTTACAACTGCTCCCACTCCTCTGTCCACAAACATGCAGAACCACAGATCACACACTGCATTGCACATTAATTAGTTCACATATAAACACAGGCAAGACAGTGTACAACAAAATTAAAAGTTCAGAGTTAGGCAAAGTTATATTAATATTTCATTGGACTCTCAAAATTTAGTTGGTGTTTTCTGGCTCCATCTGCTGAGTTAATTATGCCACTTCAAGTGTTGCGCTAAGCAGAGCATCTGCCAGCTGATCCTACTAATTATAAAGTTATGTGAGGAAGCTGAGTTCTCAAACATTAGATTCATCAAAATATTGAATAAATATGGAATGAATTATACCACAATTGGGCCAGTAAAATCTATGATTTTTAATTTTTTGCACAAGTCTGATCCTCGACGCTGCCTGTCAATTAGTCCAGCAGGCTCGTCAGCAACTGACCAGTGGACAATCTCAATTTGTCCTGATGTGAAATGCCCCTTACCTACAGGAGCTGGAGGGGTGTGGGGGTGTTAGGATGCATGAGAAAAGTGGAGTGTTCTAAAAAACTAGTAAGGTAAGAAAAGATCCTGCATTTATAAATAAATAAAGTGCTATGTGTTTTCATCTTTGTATGTTCACATACAAAGACAAAAATGGCTCTCTGCATTTAACCCATCACAACTGGGATACACCCAGGTGGAGCAGTGGGCAGCTATGTAGGCACATGGGAGCAATTTGGGATTACCGGTAGGTGTCCTGCTCAGAGACACCACGAGATGTGCAATGACCAGAGATTGTGACCAGGACCTTTGGGTCCCGGGTCGGGTGCCCTACCCTACACCATCTCGACCCTATTTTAATGGGCTACACTTATAAATCACACAAAGTGTTTAAAAGTAAATTATAAATGTGATCTGGGTTGACACCACTCACTCAGCATGTACACTTTTTTCCCCGCTCCCCTCAGGAAGGAGGTTGAGACGCATTAAGTGTAGAACCACTAGACTGAGGAACAGCTTCTACCCTGAGTCTGTTAGACTCATGGATCTCTAACCAGAATAATCACTGAAAAATCACATCATGTTGCTGCTGATCTGTTTCCTGTTACTGTGTTCATTCGTGCTCATCTCTTCACACAGATTCATGTTTGTGCTGCTGTTCTGCGTATTGTGTTTATTGTTTTTATGCTATTAGTGCTTAGTGTATTTTAGTTGATGTTTTTCTTAGTTCATATCTTAGATCTTATTACTGCTTTTCTTTTACATTTTATTGTTGGATGTAACTGGGACCCTATGTACATAATTTTGTTCCACCATATGTACCACATGGGGTGCGAATGACAATAAAGAATCTTTGAATCGCTCTGACTCTCTGGCCTTTTGACATTTGTGTGCCTAAGTGTTGTGTTGTGTGTCCATTCCGGCATCAGTGGTGGTCTCACACTGCTATTTGCGTTGCGGCATGGTTTGGTTTACAAATTAAGCACTGCCTGCAACCCTTCATAAGGCAGACTCTCCTCTCAGTTCTCAGGTAAATCTTTGGTCACACATGGTGGATGAACCTGCAACCTTTGTGCTTGAAAGTATAGGAAATACTAACCTTATCCTGTCTCTTGCAGAAATATATTTGTGCTCCTGGATGCACCTTTGCTCCTTGAGATCCTTGGAAACTCCTTGCCTGCTTCACGCCTGCTCTGTCTGTAACATTTTGAAAACTTGTAATTATTGGATTTAGCCTCCTTTGTCCTGCTGGCCTGCTCTCAGACACAATACCTACTCATCTCCTCAACTTCCACCTGAGCATAGAACCAAAACCTGCCAGTGCCTCTCAGAACCTGGACAACAAGCAGCAGCACTACTCCTGGTCCTGGTCACTCCCTGAAAACCCTAAATATAAACTACCATATTTTTCAGCCTATAAGTCATAGTTTTTTTTTGTTGCATAATTTACATGCCTATTTGACATATTTGGACTGATGCGACTTACAAGGTGGTGCAATGTGTACAGTGGAAAATACGGTACTTACCTTTGCCTGTGTGAATTTCCTATTCTGAGTTCTCGTTTGAGTTTAAACACTAGCAAAATGACAAAAGATGCACATTCAATGGTTACTTTCTGAAAGTTTCATTAAAATCAGTGGAATTACAAGATATTTGGTAACAAACATACAGGCATTTAAACTGTCCTCTACATTTGACTTTCTGTAGCAAATCACAATTATGTTAAATCCATATGAAGGATATAAAACCAGTTGTTGCACAGTATTAAAATATTTCCTTCTCTTTACTGTTATTCGGCTCAACAACACTAAAATCCATTGGTGCAAATGATTAACAATAGGTGTGTACATGGAATCAATAATGATTCCAGTCCCTTCCAAACAAAACAAAACCCTTGCATCAACACATTTTCTCATGCTACTTTTGTTAAAACAAGACAAAACAGACAAAACTGCTCCACAAACAACCTGCGCAAGATGAGGAGGTGGCCTTGAGCTTATCTTCAGTGAATCATAACAACGATACATAATAAAACTGAAAGACTCATGATATTTATGTTAGCTCTAAGAATGAGTGTTGTGACTGATTAAAAAAATACAGTATGTTCAATGTCTATCAAAAAGACAGAATTATAGCCATTTTTCTGTGTCAAATGGCTGCAGTGGCCATGTTAATGAGACTGACTCCTAAGCTTCATCAGTTGTAAAGGCAAGTATTATGTGAAAACAACATCTGTTGAGTGGTTCACAAACAGACACAGAAATACACCCACTCTATAGTGTCTGTGTTTGCCTTTCAGCAATGGGCTATAATGAAGTACAAAAAGTCTTAGAGGAGAGATTTATTCCACAGTTTTATCAAAAGTTCTCATCTGGTTTGAATAAAGACCCCTTCGACCCACCAGCCCTAATTTATGATAGTGCTGGAGTCAACCTCCAGATGTTGGACTCAAACATATAACATTCCAACTACCTCTCTACAAACTGCCCTGACACACACACGCACGCACGCACGCACGCACGCACACACACACACACACACACACACAGAGAAGTTCAAAGCTGTGCTAGTCTGCAGGTGGCCAGAAACAACACGCAGCAGCAGGACGCTACAGTCCAGTTTAAATTCAATTTATCCACCAAAGACTGTCCACAAACAGAAGCTCTGTTCCAAATTTCAGCTAGAACTGATTCAAATAAAACGAGAGAACTCTCTGAAAATATTGCATGAAGGCTGAGTGCTGAATGACTACCAACATTTGCTGAAGAAGCTGAAATTGGGTTTATTAAGCTAAAAGAACAATACTGGCTGAAAAATAAAATAACAATATCACAACTAATAGGTGCAAAACCCAAACTAAAAGTAGCAAACCATTAGCTAAATGCATCAAATAATTAGCTAGATGCTTCAAGTGGAAAAAGGTTAGATAACAGCTAAAAGTAACAAAAGGGTTCATCAAAAGCTTGAAGTAGCAAAGACTAGCTCAAATCTAAAAGTAGCAAAAATCATTAGAACTGTAAAAGTAGCACAATAGAGCAAGAATACAGTTTGAAAAGATGAACAATGTTTTTGAAGCAAATTAAAAGATTTATATGTATTTCGTGCATTTTTTTTTAGTTTCTCTCCATTGGCTCCCTGTCAAATCCATAACATAATTCAAAATCTTACTTCTAACCTACAAAGCTTTCAACAACCTAGCTCCATCTTATATTACAAATCTTATTGTTCCATATTTTACTAACAGAGCACTTCGCTCTCAGACTGCAGGCGTATTTGCTGTTCTTAGAGTTTCCAAAAGCAGAATGAGAGGAATGTCTTTCAGTTATCAGGCTATCAGGCTCTTGTGGAACCGACTCCCATTTTCTGTCCGTAAGGCTGACACATTGTCCAGTTTTAAGCCTGGGATTAAGACTTTCCTTTTTGATAAATCCTATTGTTAGGGTTGAGTGGGGTCCTTCATGATGCAGGTGGCCCTCTTCCTGCATCTTGAGGTGTAGATGTCTGTGATGGTGGAGAGGCTGACTCCAACAGACTACTGTGCAGCCTTCACAATTCTCTGCAAAGCTTTTCTTTCTGCAGCTGTGCAGCCTCCATGCCACATGTTGATGCTGGAGCACAGGATGCTCTCCACTGCACACCTGTAGAAAGAGGTGAGGACTGAGCTTCCCAGACCAGCTCGTCTCAGCCGCCTGAGGAAGTAGAGTCTCTGATGAGCTTTCTTGATCGGGCTGGTGGTGTTGTTGCCCCAGCTGAGGTTGTCATTCTGGTGTACACCCAAGTACTTGTAGCTGGAGACCTTTTCCACCACAGATCCTCTTATGTTCAGGGGGGAGGACGGGGTAGGTGTGTTTGTTCCTTCTGAAGTCCACAACCATCTCCTTTGTTTTCTTCACATTGATGTGAAGGTTGTTCTCTTTGCACCAGCTCTCCAGGTGTTCCACCTCCTGCCTGTAGCTGGACTCATCGTTGTTTGTGATGCATCCCACCACTGCTGTATTATCTGCACACTTTACAATGTGACAGCCTGGATGGGTAGCTGCACAATCATACGTGAGCAGAGTAAACAGGAGAGGGCTCAGCACACAGCCCCGAGGGGAGCCAGTGCTGAGGGTTATGGTAGAGGAGAAGTTGTGGATCCTCACTGACTGTGGTCTGTTTTTTTTAAGAAGTCTAGGACCTTCCTTTCCATTCTCACCTTCATGCTTGCTCAAGATGAGAGTTCTGTGATGGAGTTAAATTCAAAGCAGTCTGATCCTCAGATAAATACTTTGTTAACTTACTTTTGATTTATGTGAATGTTTCTGTTCAGTGCCCTGAGATGACTTCTGACTTGGCACTATGTAAATAAACTGAACTGAATTTAATTGAATTCTGTGAGGAATTAAAATACATAATTTGAAAAGTATTTTAGTAAAAAAGAGATGTCAGAGTTATGGTACTTGTTTCAAAATTAGCTGAAAGTCCTGATATAAAATGCTAAAATGGAAGAAAATTGTGTTGCTCTAACAATACCAGTATCAGGTTCAATACTAGGATCAAGTACTCATACTTGTACTCATAAAAACACCACAATACTTAGGACCGGTACAATTTCTGTGCTTGGTGGTCTCATTTCCTGTTCCACTTTGGAAGTAATTTAGGACAAAAAATAAAAATGTAAATAAATTCGAGATATGTTAAAATGAACAGGTGATATTAAGAGAGCAAAATGTTTGCTGTGGTCCTAATAAAAGAAATATGCTTTTAAAATTATGTAAGGTTAAAGTACTAACTCATTAACTACTCAGTATTTTTGGCATAGTGGTTAGAGTAGGTAGACCTGTGATCGGAAGGTCGCCGGTTCAACTCCCCATTCCGACAACATCAAAATGTGGGTGGAAGAGATGAAACACCCACACCTGTCTCCACCCTCATTTGCTCCACACTGTGCCCTTGAGCAAGGCCCTTAACACCCACCCACGGGAGGCTGTGGCTGAGTGGTTAGAGCAGTCGTCCTCCAATGCAAGAGTTGGGGGTTCAAACTCCAATGCAGTCACATGCCGAAGTGTCCCTGGGCAAGACACTGAACCCCTCATTGCCTCCGATGTGTGTCCCATCGGTGTATGAATGTGATAAATCACTGATTAGTCTCTTTAGAATGATTTGTTCAATTAGCTTTGTAGAGATCTAGTAGAGTGCTGTATGAATGGGTAAATGAGGGCACAGATTGTAGTGTTGTAGATGAACATATGCATGAGATATATTCATAAATTAAACGGATTCTTTCATTTTTCTGGACTGTATATAATGTGCATTGAATTTAGAAATGTAACGTGAGACGTTAATTATCTTTGACTCACCAAACGACAGTGGGTCATTTATTAACAGAATCAAAATCTAACACATCACACATTTACATTAATTGGCAAAATATGGAAAATAACAACATGGCTAATTTTAGCAAGCTGTACAATTTTGATTACCCACACGGCGGTGGATGAGAACTTTACACAGACATTTCTAAAATATCTGGAATGATTTCTACCTGATAGAAGAATTTTAAAGATGGAAAGATGAAGTTTAAAGGGAGAAAAAGATGGGTGAGGGGGTTTGTTTGTGTCAGCATTCAGGACGGCACTCTCCGGGCTTTTCTCAGCTTCTTCCCCAGTACACTTAGGTGTTATAAATCAACTTTTTACCTGGAGATGTCTCCACTGGTACGAAAGTCCATTCAACGCACCCTTTCAGCGTCTCCGTAGGAACAGCTGTGAATCGTCCGAAGTAGTGACGGTATTCCGTCCGACACAGGTTCACCTCACGAGTGGACTTCACATGAGTGGAGTCCGTCAGAGTTCCACCCAGAGGTGGAAGATGTTATAATCCCATAAGACTCGGAAGAGCTCTGTGGTCATGTCAGGATCTTCCTGTTTCCCAGCACGAGTTGCAGCGACTGAAGCCGGAGCCTGAAGCGACTGGACTTCTGCAACTCGACTCTCGACCCGACTGGAAACTCCACACGACTCTCGACACTGCTCGACTGCGTTGAACTAGGAAGTACCGACATTTTAAAGAGCTCTATTTCCGGTTCATTTGGGAGTTTCTGATTGGTCAATATCGACCAGACAGGGGTGTGTTTTGTGACGTAAGAGGTCACTAGAAGTCAGAAAAACAGCAAGAATGTTATGGAACAGATTGAAAATGTTTTAGAGACAGAGAGAGAAATGTTTGGACGAGTTGGCGGAAAAACAGGTGCCAACAGGTGCCAGCTTCTCTATTTACGTCTGAGAGGATGTAAAAACACGACAGCTTGTTTCAACAACTGGTCTGCGTTTGACTCCAACCTTGGACCACTTACACTTGCTCATTTAAAGACAGAAAATCAGAAAATGCATAATTACTCTGTAACAGACCTTAACATGAATTCTAACTTTGCATGAGGATTAAAAATCATTATTACTGTTTCACAGTTAATTAAAATGATTAGTTCACTGCAGCATCTAAAATGGTTTGAACTAAAACACTTTGATTATCAAACATTTGTAAAATAGTAATGATAATAAAAAAGAGAGTGTTCTTTCACTTGAATTTTCAAGAAAGAAAGTCTCAGGATGGGTCAACCTGTATTTCTGGATTCAAATCAATGAAATGACAGTTTCTGTCCCATATGGTCCTTAAGGTCAAATCCTGACCTTAGGCTTAGTTCACTACAGTGTAAAGCGCTTTGAGTATCTCAATAAGATAGAAAGGCACTATATAAGTACAGTCCATTTACCATTTACCACCATCTGCTCCCCCTGGGCGGCCTAGATAGCAGCTCTCTGCTCCACACAGAGAGAGGGCTGTGGTAGCTCGGTGGTCTGTGGTTGTGTCAGGAAGAACATCCGACGTAAAAACAATTGCCAAGTTTTCGTACGACTTAGTTTGCTGTGGCGACCCCTGAAGAAAGGAGCGGCCGAAAGAAAAATATTATAAGTAACTAAACGGAAGTACTTGTACTTTAACAATAATATAATATAAAACTTTATTGTCATTCAAAAGTGTACAGTGCACCATGCAAATTTAAAGACAATTTTATTTAATTTCTCCACAGCAGTGTAGGAGTACATAATTTACATGAATTTTATAGACTTTGGCGTTTAGGAATGGCTGTAGTTGTGCTTGTGTCTGCGTGTGTGCGTGTCTGTATGTGTGACACGATCTGTCCCTATGTCTGTCCTCTTTGTGTTTCTGTCTTTTCCTTTTCTGCTTATTGTGTTGTGTCATTCTGCTCCTTATGCATTTGACTCAGTGTTTTCTGTCAGTTCTCACACACTCCTCAGCCTGTCTCTCCAGTTTAATCAGCCACACCTGTTTCCAATCTGTGCTATCCCAGGTGCTCTCATCATCTCTCTCTCCCCCAGCCCTTCTCAAACTTCTCTTCCTTACCACTCTGCATCTGATCATTCTGTTCTGCTCACAGATGACCCAGTCCTCTTCTGTCTGTCCTGTTCTAGTGTTTCTGATGAACCGTTACATCTTGTTCCTCTGTTGCCTGATTTTTGCTCTTGTAAGTTTTTGCTGCATTGCCAGCCTTTTGCTTTTGTTGTTTAATATAAATTATTTTTATTTTAAACTCCTGCTCCCCTCACCTGCCTGCAAATTAGTGACCAGAGTTCAGCAGTCTGATAGCTCATGGGATGAAACTGTTGCAGAACCTAGTGATTCTGGTCCTCAGGCTGTGGTCAACAGAGTAACAAGTCCATATTGTGGGTGAGAGTTGTCTCTTTTAATTTTACTGGCTCTGATCAGACAGTGTCTGAGACCAATGTCCTGGATAGATTTGAGGGTTGACCTAAGGATCTTCTCTGTCATTCTTACCACCCTCCTCAAATCCTTCCAGTCTGCAGCTTGTGCTCATTCTGAAAACAAACAATCAAACAAACAAATAAACAACAACTACAACAACAAAAACTATGTTGAGTCACTGCTAGTAAAACATATGAAAAAGTACATGGATATTGTAGTGAACTTAACCTGATGTCAAGACTAAGCCTAAGGTCAAAACTCTTGACCTTAAGAACCTTGTGGGACAGGAACTGTCATTTCATTGATTTGAATCCAGAAATACAGGTTCACCCATCCTGAGACTTTCTTTCTTGAAAATTCAAGTGGAAGAACACTCTCTTTTCTATTATCATTACTATTTTACAAATGGTGATAATCAAAGTGTCTTAGTTCAAACCATTTTAGATGTTGCAGTGAACTAATCGATTTTATTAACTGAAACAGTGTGATGATTTTTAATTCTCATGCAAAGTTAGAACTCATGTTAAAGCTGTTACAGAGTAATTATGCATTTTCTGATTTCTGCTTTTGAATGAGCAAGTGTGCGTTTTCCAGGGTCAGGAATCGAAGCAGACATGTGTTGGAACAACTGTCTTGTTTATATCCTCTCAGACGTCAACAGGGGGGTTTTGGCACCTGTTTTTCAAACTCGCCAAAACAAAACTCTCTCTGTCTGTGAGAACATTTCTGATCTGTTCCATAACAATTCTTGCTGTCTTCTAACCTCTTATGTCACAAAACACACCCCGTCTGGTCGGTTCTGACCAATGGGAAGACTCCCGAATGAACCGGGAAAAGAGCTCTTTAAAATGTCGGTACTTCCTGGTCTACACAGTTCTGTCGGGTTCTGTTCAGTTCTGCACGGAGAAGCCCAGTTCTGTTGGTTGGAGAAGTTCGGCGGCGCGGACAGTTCTGATATGTCCTAGCCCTGTGCAGTAGCTGTGGGAGCCGGGAAGACCCTGACATGACCACAGAGGTCTTCCGAGTTTCATGGGATTATAACATTTTCCACTGAGGTGAGCTTGTGTCGGACAGAATCTCGCCGCTACTCTGGACGAGTAACAGCATCCTACGGAGACGCTGAAGGGTGCGTTAAACGGAATCTCGCCTGAGACATCTCCAGGTAAAAGAGTCGATTTCACCACCTAAGTGTACTGTAAGGAAGAAGCTGAAGAAAGCCCGGAGAGTGCCGTTCCGTTTAACACTCTCCCTCAAACACCATCCTTACTCCCTTAAACTTCCTTCCCATCTTTAAATTCTTCTCTCAAGTAGAAATTCTTCCAGATATTTTAGAAATGTCTGTGTAAAGTGCTCATCTACCGCCGTGTGGATAAAAAGATCATAATTGTACAGTTTTCATAAATGTCTGTGGTGAAGCAACGGAAAAATCATGGCCGTATGATTTTTCCTGATTGATTGCTTTTGTTGTTATTTTCATAATTTGCCAAATTAATGTAAATGTTTGATGTTAAACTTTGATTCTGTAAATAAATGACCGCATTCATTTTGATGGGTCAAAGATAAATGACGTCTCACGTTTGCATTTCCTTAAATTCAATGCACGTTTTATTCAGTCCAGAAAAATGAGGAATCCGTGTTAATTGATGAATATATCTGAGCATCTGTTCATCTACAATATCATACAAAAAACCAAGGACAAAATAATGTTTAGGTCTTGCAAAATATACTGAATGATGCATGTTAGACAAACAATCATTTGATTTTAAATTTGTTGCAAACCCTTATATCAAAATGGTAAATGGACTGTACTTATATAGCCCTTTTCTATATTAGCAAGATACTCAAAGCTCTTTACAACACAGTCTGTGCCCTCATTTACCCATTCATACAGCACTCTTTCTCTACTACATCTTTACAAAGATTAATTAGAGCTTTATCACATTCATACACCAATGGGACACGCATTGGAGGCATTGAGGGGTTCAGTGTCTTCCCCAGGGACACTTCAGCATGTGACTGCTGGTGGAGTTGATCCCCCAACTCTTGCATTGAAGGATGACTGCTCTAACCACTCAGCCAAAGCCACCACATATCAGTGTTCATGCTCAATAATCCAGGTCCGGAGGACCTGACTTTACTTTGTTGGATCTTATACTTCTTATTTCGGGTTTTCTCTCTTTCCCTGGTTAGCCTGTCAAACATAACAAATGTAATCAAAGTGACAGGACTCCTATCACTTTTCGTTCATCGGTCCATCCATTCCACTTGTTCCGAAGTCAGGTCACGGGGGCAGCAGCATGAGCAGGGAGGCCCAGACATCTCTTTCCATAGCCACCTCCTCCAGCTCTTCTGTGTGGACTCCAAGGCGTTCCCAGGCCAATTAAGAGACATAGCCTCTCCAGCGTGTCCTGGGTCATCCCCGGGGTTTCCTCCCAGTCGGACATGCCAGAAACATTGCCCTAGGGTGGTGCACAGGAAGCATTCTTATCAGATGCCTGAACCATCTCTACTGGCTCCTCTCGATGTGGAGGAGCAGCAGTTCTATTCCAAGTCTCTCCCAAATAACTGAACTTCACACCCTATCTCTAAAGGAGAGTCCAACTACCCTATGGAAGAAAGTAATTTCAGCTGCATGCATCGTCAATCTCATTCTTTTGGTCACTACCTAGAGTTTGTAACCATAGGTGAGGGTAGGAACATAGACCGACCAATAAACAGAGAGCTTAGCATTAAAGCTAAGCTGTCTTTTCACTACAATAGACCGGCATAAAGTCCACAATGCTGCAGGCGCTACATCAATCCGTTTGTCAATCTCATGCTCCATTCTTCCCTTACTCGTGAACAAAACCTCAAGATACTTGAACTCCTCCACTTGAGGCAGAACCTCACCCTTGACCAGAAGAGAGCAATCCACCTTATACTGATTGAGGCCCATGGCCTTAGATTTGGAGGTACTGATTCTCATCTCAGCTGCTTCACACTTGGCTGCGAACCGCTCCAGTGAGAGCTGAAGATCCTGGCACAATGACACCAGCAGGACCACATCATCTGCAAATAGCAGAGAAGGAATCCTGAGGCCACTGAATTGGAATCCCTCTGCCCCCTGGCTGCACTGAAAAAAACTGGTCCATAAAAGTTATGAACAAAATTTCGGGCAGCCCTGGTGGAGACCAACTCCCACCCTGAAGGGGTCATACTTACTACCAGCAATGCAAACCAAACTCTCATACCATTTGTATAGGGACCAAACAGCCCCTTAGCAATGGGCCCCCGATCCCATACTCATGGAGCACCCCCCACAGTGTACCTTGAGAAGCATGGTCGAAAGTCTTCTCTAAGTCCACAAAACACATGTATACTGGATGGGCAATCTCCCATGACTCCTCGAGAACGGTAGTGAGGGTAAAGAGCTGATCCAGTGTTCCATGGCCAGGATGGAACATGCATTGATCCTCCTTGTTTCAGACAGGTCAGGGCAGGAGTGAACCCAGTTGAGCAGGGAAAGAGTCGGGACTCAAGGATACAAAAATAAATACTCTTTAATAATAAATCAAAAAAGGCTGACGTGGCAGCAACTTACAAAAACAGGGAACGAGGAACAGATCAGACTAGCAGGACAGGACAATACCCAACGACGAGACAAAGGACAAGACTCACTGACAGGCTTAAATACACAGACAAGACAGGACGTGATCACAAACAGCTGAGAACAGAAGGAGAAATCAATCAGGATTAATGACACAAGGGTACACAGACAGAGAAGGCCCACAAGATGGTGCCATCCCTACAATCCATCCTTGTCACTCCTAAGGAGAACCTCAACATTTTCATTTCTGCCACTTCCAGTTCTGTCTCTTGACTTTTTGTCAATGCCACTGTCTCCAGACCACAAAACACAGCTGGTCTCACCACTGTCTTGTAAACTTTTCCTTTGACCTTTGCTGACACAATTTTGTCAGAAATGACTCCTGAAACTTTACTCCATCCATTCCATCCTGTTGGACTCTCTTTTTCATCTCTTTACCACACTCTCCATTTTCCTGGACAGTGGATCCCAAGTACTTGAAGTCCCACACCTTTGTGACCTCTGCTCCTTGTAACCTCAATTCAGTTCAATTCAGTTTATTTATATAGCGCCAGTTCACAACAAAGTTGTCTCAGGGCACAGTACTGAAACATTGACATACATATAAAAGCCAATTTGTAAAGTTCTCTATCTAAGGAAGCCAGCAGACTTGTTGAATCTTTACTTCATCAAATTCTCCCATCCTGACCAAGCACAAAGAAGACAGTGGAAAGGAAAAACTCCCTTTTAACAAAAATAAACCTCCAGCAGGACCAGGCTCAGGACAAGCAGCAATCTGCTTCAAATGAGTGGGTTTGAGAGGACTGGAAGGAGAAACAAACAAACACAGAATGGCAGATTCAGGTGTAGGTGCAGGTGTACCCCCAATTGGAAGAAAAACAAAAAAAAATTTTTAGGATAGAAATAATTACAAATACAAAACATATTGAGTAGAGTAAGTATAGACAGTAGCATAGTGAAGAAATGTGGTCAGTTTGTCCTGCAGCAGCTAGCCTATAGCAGCATAACTAGGGTATAGCTCAGAAAACCTAAGCCAACTCAAACTATAGGATTTATAAAAAAGGAAAGACTTAAGTCTAACCTTAAAAGTCGACAATATGTCCACCTCACGGACAGACACTGGAAGTTGGTTCCACAAGGGAGGAGCCTGATAACTGAAAGCTCTGCCTCCCATTCTGCTTTTGGAAACTCTAGGAACCACAAATAAACCTGCAGTCTGAGAGCGGAGTTCTCTGTTAGGACAGTATGGAACAATAAGATCTGTAATAGAAGATGGAGCTAAGTTGTTAAGAGCTTTGTATGTTTGAAATAAGATTTTGAATTTTATTCTGAAAAGGACATGGAGCCAGTGGAGAGAAGCTAAAACTGGAGAAATATGATTTCTCCTACTAACTCTCATTACACAACATTAAATTGGGGGAGTGGTGGCGCAGAGGTTAGAGAAGTGGGCCTGTGATCCGAAGATCGCCGGTTCACGCCCCGGCCCTGACAACATCAAAATTGTGGGCGGGGTAGGTGAAACACCCACACTTGCCCCCACCCTCATTCGCCCCACTCTGGGCCCATGAGCAAGGCCCTTAACCCCCACCATGTGCTCCCCAAACAGGGAGAAAATGAGTTCTCGTGGCTCAATGAGACTACCTGTATAAATAAAGGCTAAATGAAAAAATGGAAAAAAAAAAAACCTCCATCTGTTGTCTACCAATCCTTCAAACTTGACAGACAATACAGTGAAAATTGTTTATTTTCCATTTGCTTTAACATGTTTCTCTTTGACTTATTGTATACAGGTCCTTCTCAAAAAATAGCATGTTGTGATAAAGGTCATTATTTTCCATAATGTAATGATAAAAATTTAACTTTCATATATTTCAGATTCATTGCTCACCAACTGAAATATTTCAGGTCTTTATTTGTTTTAATACTGATGATTATGGCATACAGCTCATGAAAACCCAAAATGCCTGTCCCAAAAAAATAGCATATTTCATCCCACCAATGAAAAACAAGTGTTTTTAATACAAAAAAAACCCCCGCCAACCTTCAAATAATCATGTTCAGTTATGCACTCAATACTTGGTCGGGAATCCTTTTGCATGAATGACTGCTTCAATGCGGTGTGGCATGGAGGCAATCAGCCTGTGGAACTGCTGAGGTGTTATGGAGGCCCAGGATGCTTCGATAGCGGCCTTAAGCTCATCCAGAGTGTTGGGTCTTGCGTCTCTCAACTTTCTCTTCACAATATCCCACAGGTTCTCTATGGGGTTCAGGTCAGGAGAGTTGGCAGGCCAATTGAGCACAGTAATACCATGGTCAGTAAACCATTTACCAGTGGTTTTGGCACTGTGAGCAGGTGTCAGGTCGTGCTGAAAAATGAAATCTTCATCTCCATAAAGCTTTTCAGCAGATGGAAGCATGGAGTGCTCCAAAATCTCCTGATAGCTAGCTGCATTGACCCTGCCCTTGATAAAACACAGTGGACCAACACCAGCAGCTGACATGGCACCCCAGACCATCACTGACTGTGGGTGCTTCACACTGGACTTCTGGCATTTTGGCATTTCCTTCTCCCCAGTCTTCCTCCAGACTCTGACACCTTGATTTCCGAATGACATGCAAAATTTGCTTTCATCTGAAAAAAGTACTTTGGACCACTGAGCAACAGTCCAGTGCTGCTTCTCTGTAGCCCAGGTCAGGTGCTTCTGCCACTGTTTCTGGTTCAAAAGTGGCTTGACCTGGGGAATGCGGCACCTGTAGCCCATGTCCTGCACACGCCTGTGCACGGTGGCTCTGGATGTTTCTACTCCAGACTCAGTCCACTGCTTCCGCAGGTCCCCCAAGGTCTGGAATCGGCCCTTCTCCACAATCCTCCTCAGGGTCCGGTCACCTCTTCTCGTTATGTAGCATTTTCTGCCACACTTTTCCCTTCCCACAGACTTCCCACTGAGGTGCCTTGATACAGCACTCTGGGAACAGCCTATTCATTCAGCAATTTCTTTCTGTGTCTTACCCTCTTGCTTGAGGGTGTCAATGATGGCCTTCTGGACAGCAGTCAGGTCAGCAGTCTTACCCATGATTGCGGTTTTGAGTAATGAACAAGGCTGGGAGTTTTTAAAAGCCTCGGGAATCTTTTGCAGGTGTTTAGAGTTACGTCGTTGATTCAGATGGTTAGGTTAATAGCTTGTTTAGACAACCTTTTCATGATATGCTAATTTTTTGGGACAGGCCTTTTGGGTTTTCATGAGCTGTATGCCATAATCATCAGTATTAAAACAATTAAAGACCTGCAATATTTCAGTTGGTGTGCAATGAATCTGAAATATATGAAAGTTTCGTTTTTATCATTACATTATGGAAAATAATGACCTTTATCACAATATGCTAATTTTTTTGAGAAGGACCTATATATTGTGAGTTAATTTTTTTCTTAATTACCGGTAAATTTTTCACACAGTGACTGCTGGACATGAACATCAGTGACTCCTGTGACCTGAAAAAAAAAGAAGGCATTAAAGATAACGGATGGATGGAATTTATTTCTTATATTTACAGTTTCTCACTTTTTTCCTTTTCTTTTATGGTTATGTGAGAATTTCCCCAGTGTAGGACAAATAACTTCAGTTGTGACTTGGCACTATATAAATAAACTTAACTGAATTGAGACATTTGAATAGTGAATGCTTGAATGTTTTGCTGAAAGATATTCAAGTGGGTAGGAGTTACACTGTGTAGATATAAAGAGGGAAGAAAGTCCATGCTCAATAATCCAGGTATACAATCCAACCATGTTCAGTCAAGTCATCTGAACAGTTTCTTTTTTTTGTATATTATGTACACACACACACACACACACACACACATATATATATATATATATATATATATATATATATATATATATATATACATATATTGTCGATAAATCTGGTGTCTAAGTGATGACGTAACGGACAACCAGCTTTGATGAAGGTGAAGCCTGATCAGTTCTCCTCAACAGCTGAAAACAAAAGGACTGAACTTCTGCTTTAAATCAAGCTAAAAATAAAAATGTGTAATCAAAAGTTTTTTACTAATAATCAACAAGTAATCAACTATTGATTTATAAGAATTGTATAATCCATTGTATAATTGTGTGATTTACTTGTTAATGAAAAGGGTTGAAGTGAAAGGAGCAGATCCGAGACCTGATGTAACCATAGGCAAGTCTGAACAAGTCTGAACATGTCTTAAGCAGAGAGAAAGAAAAAGAACAGAGCCAGCTATCAATGCACAGAGTTCAAACTAGGAAGATGGTTAATATATAACCCTTGTAAGGTTCTGCATAAGATATTCTAAGCTGATAACGAAAAAACATGTATGAAGAACATTATAGTAAAAGAACAAAAGGTCATCAGGTTCATCTCGACTCATCATGTGGTGACGCACTTCTGAGCA
>NC_056518.1:7008560-7026261 GCF_014905685.2 Nematolebias whitei | reverse complement strand
TGTATATGTATATATATATGTATATGTATGTGCGTGTGTGTGTGTGTGTGTATAAGTGTGTTGATTTGGTGGTGGTCATTTTGGATTTTGACTTGACAACACAGTTTTTGATCGTGAACTTTCCAGCACCTAGTTGCATCCCCACACCAAAATGAAAGTTGCTTATTTTCTAAGTTATCCCGCTCACAAGGTTTCCATATATAGCCTACATATATGGTGGCATCCATGTTTGATTTTGACACTGCAACCCAATTTTTGAAAGGAACCTTTTTAAACCTAGATTTAGTGACACACTGAAGTGAAAGTTGGTGCCTCACTTATTTCTCAAGTTATCATCCTCACAACATGCATGTGTGGACAGATGGACAGTGGTACAACTACTTTAGCACCATCTGCAAAAACTGCTGAAAATGTTGGTTACATACTGTAACCCCAGACTCTATGAGTATAGGCGTAGCCCTTTAAGACTGTCACTAGTTGGTTTATCCCGTTGCGCTCAGCGTTGCACTGAAAACTTTAGTCCACACCCACCTGCTGTGTGTGGGCCTCACCCCCGGTCCGTAAAAATTACGGTGAGACCGGGTAATTGGCTCCCATATAGCTTTTTTTCTTCATCCATTGGGAACTAGTGAGGCCCAGCGCTTAAAGAGCTCCGCCTATACTCAGAATCTGGGGTTACAGTACGTAACCAACGTTCTATTTCGTATAGGCTTCGCCCTTTAAGACTGTCGCTAGTGGCTTAAAGGCAAAGCAGGATGTAATCTATGCCTCACTGGGTCCATTCAGACACAACATGAAGCACCTGCTTGCACAAAAAAAAACATTTCATCACTCAGCCTTCTGTGTGCGTAATTACGCGCTGTGTAATTGCGTGCTCCATGTGCAGGAGCGCACCGGAGAAAGATCTCTGGTGAGGAAAAAAAGGCTGAGATAGCAGACCTGCTGCTGTGAATAGGAACAACAGAGGATACGAATTGTAACAGTGTAAAGATAAACAGAGCAGACCAACAGCTCCTCAGGATGAACCAGTTAATAACCATAAAATCAGCAGTCATGAACTTGTGACTGATAATACATATTTGCCCCACTCCCCTCAGGAAGGAGGTTAAGGAGCATTAAGAGTAGATCCACTAGACTGAGGAACAGCTTCTACCCTGAGGCTGTTAGACTCATGAATCTCTAACTAGAATAATCACTGTGAAAAACCATATCATGTTGCTGCTGATCTGTTTCATGTTGCTGCTGATCTGTTTCAATGTTGATGTGTTCATGCGTGCACATCTGCTCACAGACTCATGTTCATGTTTGTGCTGATGTTCAATGTTTTTATGGTATGAGTGCTTAGTGTATATTTAGTTGATGTTTTTCTTAGTTCATATCTTAGATGTTATTACTGTTTTTCTTATACATTTTATTGTTGGATGTAACTGGGACCCCGTGTACATAATTTTGCTCCACCACATGTACCACATGAGGTGCGAATGACAATAAAGAAACTCTGACTCTGACTCTCTGACTCTGACATATCTCACACTGCGACTGCATGCAGGCAGGTATGAACTCAAAAGTGAGGCTCCATGAAACAAATAATAATCATTCTGTCAGAACCCTGAGAACAGAATGGGTCATGGAGAAAGTAGAAACATCACATAGATAAAAAAACGAATAATTGAACATGGCGATGACCAGGCAGCCGCCATACAAATATTCTCCACTGTCATCCCTCCAATCAGAGCCATGGAGGACGAAAACCCTCTGGTGGAATGTGCTGAGATTCTCTGGAGGATCCAGTCCAGATGAACTGTAAGCTTCAGAAATAGCCTCACACAACCAGTGTGAGAGGTTCTGGGGGGATAGAGGACGTCCTGAAGAGCTGTCCCAGTAATGCATGAACATACGCTGAAAGCGGCACAAAGCAGCGCAAAGCAGCGCAAAGCAGCGCAAAGCAGCGCAAAGCGGCGCAAAGCGGCCGTGTGCACCACGTAACATGAAAAATGTGCGTATGGGACAGAAGGAGATGAGATGTTGCTTCCTTCTCAGAATTATGAGGAAGAGGATAAAAACCCATCCAAGGTTATCACTCTTGATCTGAATGAGCTTGTGATGCTTTTCAGAGCAGGGTTAAAATGCAGTAAAGCTGAACTGCCGTCAGCTTGAATTCTGAGACATGAGGGAGTAACAAAGAGAGCAGATAATCACTCAATCTCTTTGTCGACGTCAGAACTAACAGCAGGGCTGTTTTAAATGACAGAAATTTAAGTAAAACCTGATCTAAAAGCTCAGAATGAGCTTTGATCAGAGTGTGCAGGACCATTAGGTCTCAATGTCAAGCTAGTGGACGTGACACCAGTTTGTGTCTCCGTAACCTTTCAGGAAACACTTCATCAACGGGTGATTAAGAACTGTTTTGTCACCGAAGCCCTTGTGGCAGGAAGAAATAGCTACAGCATAAGTTTTAATTGTGCTGAACACTAGATCTCTGTCCATCTGCTGCTGCAGAAAGGACAGCATGCCACCTAGTGGACATGAGATGGCCTCCATGTCTTTCTCTGCACACCAGCTCTGAAAAAAACTGAACACTTGATGTGTACAGCATTGTGGTGGAAGCAGCTCGTGTACCCTGAACGTACGCACCACATCCTATGGGAGGCCCATCTTTTATAAAGGGAACTGTTCAGTGGACAGACCCAAAGATGCTGACCTATTGCTGGATAACTCCTGATTGCTCTTCCTGCCTGGAGGAGAGCACCCCCACAGCCGACCCGATATCAGTCGCTGCAGATTTGGGAACCACGGAGCGCATATGTGTTCAGGAGCTACGAGGATGACTGATGGTTCTTCCTCCCGGACCCGGTCCAGGGTCCGTGATATCAGCAGGACTGCAGGGAACGCATAAAGGAGCATTTTTGGCCATGGGCTGTGAGTGAAGGCGTCCACTCCTAACGGTGGGTCGTCTTGTGGGCTCAGTGAGAACCATAATTGACACTGGGCACTCTCCCGTGTGGCGGACAGATCTACTGCTGCTCGGCCAAAAACCTGCTCCAATCCGAGAAATCAGCTCGGGATGGAGGCTCCAGTCTTTGTGGCGGGGACCGCCCCTCGACATGATATCCACTCGCCTGTTCAGGAACTCTGGGAAAGTACACTGCTCTGATGGAGAGCAGGGTCTGTGTGGCCAACACAACAGCTGTTTTGTGATGCGTAACGGGCTGAGTGCACATCTCCCTGATGGTTTATGTAAACTGCCATCATTTGTTGCCTGTGTGGATCAGAACATGCTGATCCCGCAACGGGGCAAAATGCTGAGTCATGTTTCAAACCGTGAAAAACATTCTAGCACATTATGTAAAATGACATGTGGTCCAACCACTGCTTGGGACAGACACATTCCTCCCAGCTTGACAGGAATGTGTCTGTGAAAAACTGAGACGTGTGATGTAGGCCTGCTGATGGGAACTCCCTCTGACAGAATGAGGGGGTTTGACACGGCAGAGCTGGGTTTGACACGGCAGAGCTGGGTTTGACACGGCGGAACTGAGCTGACAGAGCTTCGGCTCTCAGCTGTGGTAAACGGTTCTCATTGTAGTTGAGTTTAGCTCCACTTCCAGATAAACAATCATCTGGGACGGACAAACAGAAGTTTTTCCCAGTTTATAGAAACCCCAGGTTTAGCAGGTGGAACACTAGCATTTTGGTCTGTGCGACAGCTTTCTAACTAGACCGAGCTAATAAGAGCAGATCATCCAGATAAAAATAATTCTTATTCCTGCCATGTGTAATGACTGCCGAGCCGTTTCTACGCATTTCAAGAACGTGCGTGAGGTGTTTCAGAATGATTGAAATGTGAAAATATGTGCTCTTCAGATCTATGGAGGTGAAAACAGGTCGTTCTGGTGAAGTTCTTCAGCAGCTGTTTGTCAGCATGTGGAATTGTCTCCCCATGATCGAATTGCTGAACATGAACAAGTTGAGAATGGATCTCATCCCTCCAATTTTTTTTATCAGAACCAGGAAGTAGTGGGGGAAACCCCCCCCCGTATTTTCCTCTCTGTTGGGAACTCTGGAAATCACGTTTTTCAGCAAAAATTCCTGGACTTCTGACTGGAGAGACAAGCTCTGTTCTGGAGAAGACAGAACTGTCTCTATAATCCCTCTGAACCTTGGGGGTTGAGCTGCAAACTGTAGCGTGTAACCCCTTCTGATTACATGGTCCATCCATCTGTCCAGGGAACACATTCGTTGCCACTCTGAGTAACGCTCGGTGAGCGGGCACGCGTTTGCGTTGTGTCATGGTTCTCATGAACATCAACCAGACTAAATCATCCTTACTACCATCACCCACTCTGGAGATTCTCTGGGGGAACCCAATGGGGGCTCTGACAGAAAAAAGGCTGTATGTGTACCTCTGTGCTGGGCCCAGGCGGAGGTCTCACATAGAGCTGAGGTGAGCCGTCGCGCACCGAGAGGAGGTGCGAGTGCTTTCTGAGTGAGATGCCATTTCGGTGGAGGTTGCAGCTGTCATGGAGAAACACATTTACTCCCGCTGCGCTGTGAGTGGGCAGAAAACAGCAGAAATTAAAAATGGGCTCTGGCTGAAAAACGAGGGATTTTACCGGACTCGGTCTGCTGAAAAAACATAATTTTAGCTGACGTGGCAGACAAGTGTTTTGTGATATTTACTGAACTGCGGTGCCATTTAAAACACTGTTTAGAAGTTACTGGCTCATTCTGTGTGGTGAATGTGTGAAGAGAGGCAGCTGTGAGCTCAGCTGATCTGACAGTCTCAGATGAAAAAACTTTACTTTCAGAGGTATATCTGTTTTATATCAAAAACATACATCATCAAAAAACACATACCTTTCATTCAAGGACCTGTTACCTGGTGGAGGGGGCCGGCAGAGGAACGGGGTGTGAAGTCGCTGCTGCAGCTGTGGAGCGCCTCTGGTGCTGTTGCTGGCCAAGGTGGTCCCTCCAGCAGCTGGAGGGGCAGATGGACTGTGACGTCACCAGATGGTGTACAGTCTCTGAGACCTCCTTGGACCTCTGCGATTTCTCAAGGATGGGCCTGAAGTTGGCCCCAAACAGCACCTCTGGGGTGATGGGGCCCTCCAGCAGGACTTTCTGCAGCCTCTCGGACAAGGATGGCGAGAGGCGGAGCCAAGTGGTCCTCTGGATCATGGTCATCCAGGGACAGGCAGATCGCAGAGGTGGCACATGTTTATGATGACATCAGCAGCTTTACAGAGAGAGCTCTTTGTCTCCTCAAGCATGTCTGCTTCCTCCAGCCTCTTCGAGATGCTGTAGGCCAGCAGGGCGACATTGTTGTTCGCTGCGGCCGAGGGAAAACCACCGATCGGTAAAACCACCGATCGGTAAAACCATCGATCGGTAAAACCACCAAACCCTCCACTCTGGAGATGGAGGCGAAGGTGGAGACGGATGTCTTCAGCTTGCCGGCCAAGCTGCAGCCTCGTTCCAGTGTGATGTCACAGCTGGACAGCGAGGTCAGATGCGGTCAGGACGACGAGCCGGGACGGAGCCATCCTTGCCGCCATATCATCCGATCAGGGCGGAGAGAGGCGAGGGACAGAAAGTCCTTTGTGTTAACATCCTCCTGGATTATGTCGGGCAGCTCCGAGAGGAGGGCGCCAACGGTTGGGAGCGGTGTGGTTACGACATGGGAAGATTCTAGGTGGCTGAGCATCCGCTCGGCCACTCGTCTTCCATCACTACGCTCTCCAGGAGGGAGGGGGCAGCTCCGCATTGCCTTTCTTGGAGGAATCATTCGATTCACAGTGTGACTCTGCGTCAAAGAAGGCGGTGGCGTCATCACCCACATAGCGTCCCGCCACAGAAAAAACCACTCAGCGGAGCTGCTGCCAACAATGCTCTTTTTTGAGGGAATCATCCGATTTACCTCGAGAAAAAAAAACACGTTAGAAAAGGCAGTGGCGTCGTCCAGCGAGTAGCGGCCCTCTACGGAAAAACATTAAGCGGGGCTGCTGCTAACATTGCCTTTTTTGAGGAAATCATTCGATTACCGCAAGGACGAAACACGTTAGAAAAGGCGGTGGCGTCGTCCAGCGGGTAGCGGCCCTTCACGGAAAAACATTCAGTGGGGCTGCTGCTAACATTGCCTTTTTTGAGGAAATCATTCGATTACCATGAGGAAAAAACATGTTAGAAATGGCGATGGCGTCGTCCAGCGGGTAGCGGCCCGCCACGGAAAGCACTCCTCAGTGCTTACCTTGAACAAGGCTGTTTGTCTGCTTCTCCTCTGAGAGGAAGAGCTCACCGAGACGGCAGGAGTTTGGCATGGTGGAGACCCAGGCATCCTTAGCAAAGGTTGTGCCGGTCAAAGCTGGACAACCTTTCCTTCTTCGTTCTTCTGACAGTGCTAGCTAGCTGGCTGAAGAAAAAAATGGGGAGCCGATTACCCGGTCTCAGTGTAATTTATACGGACCGGGGGTGAGGCCCGGTCGGCGTGCACTAAAGTTTTCAGTGCAGTGCTGAGTACGATGGGATAAACCCACTAGCGACAGTCTTAAAGGGCGAAGCCTATACGAAATAGAACCATCCATCCATCCATCCATCCATCCATCCATCCATTATCTTTTACCCGCTTCTTCCATTTTGGGTCTTGGGGGTCGCCGATGCCCATATCCAACAATCACTGTGCGAGGGGCGGGATACACCCTGGATGGGTCGCAAGTCCATCACAGGGCTATGAAAACCAACCATTCTCTGTCAATGATGTAAGCACATAGGAACCTGAATAATCATACAAGTAATGCGGTCTTGAAATAAATTAGGCTAAAGTGTTTTAAAGGAACACTTCAGATCTTTTGAAGTGTGAGTCTGGAATTATTATTGTTACCTCAACTGTTGTAATTAGCTCTTTGATCATCCTCAATTAGGAAAAATAAATCTTCAATTTCAAGTGTTAATGGTTAGTCCATGTGGAGCCAAGGCCAAAATAAACTTCTGCCATCTAAAAACAATTTTAATCTTCAAAAATTTTATAGTGCTGCAAAATTACAAATCTATGTCTGTGATTTTTGCATTTTTTTGTAAATGGAAATAGACTGTACTTATATAGCGCCTTTCTATCTGATCAAGATACTCAAAGCACTTTACATTACAATCTGTGCCTCATTTACCCATTCATACAGCACTCTACTGGATCCCTACAAAGCTAATGGAACAAATCATTCTATTGAGACTATTCAGAGCTTTATTACATTCATACACTGATGGGACACACATCAGAGGCAATGAGGGGTTCAGTGTCTTGCCCAGGGACACTTTGGCATGTGACTGCTGGTGGATACGAACCCCCCAACTCTTGCATTGGAGGACAACTGCTCTAACTATTCAGCTACATCGTACTCAGCCGTGAGTACCATTAGCAAAATATATCACTAACAAGAGGCTGTAGATCAGACAATTTTACAGATATTGGGCTACAATTTGGTGTGGTAGTACTTAATAGTATTCCCCCACACATAATCTGAGTACAGCATGTGAACAATCTTTACTTAAAACTTTGACCCAAAAAAGTTCAATCTGGTCCTCTGTACATTCAGAAAAACAAAAAACAAAACAAAGCAAAAAAAATGTAGAAACGTTTCGTCTCTCATCCAAGAGACTTCCTCAGTCTGAGGTGCTGTTTTCAGCTCAGTCTCTTAAATAGCACCTTCTCAGAGTGGATCAACCAGTTTGCTGTTGACAACCAAAACCAGCTGATCACATGCTCAAGAATGACCATCAGCCTAACAATGGATCATTAGCACACTGATGGCTGTTTACTATTCACAGAGGGCTGAGTGATACTAGCAATCACAGCATTGTAAGAGGGGGACAGTTGAACCCGGAGGCCTCCACCCCTGTTTAATGATGGACGATTTCTTATTCTTATTTAAGAGACTGAGCTGAAAACAGCACCTCAGACTGAGGAAGTCTCTTGGATGAGAGACGAAATGTTTCTATATTTTTTTGCTTTGTTTTGTTTTTTGTTTTTCTGAATGTCCAGAGGACCAGAATTAACTTTTTTGGATTTTTCTACCTGGATTATTGAGCATGCATCAGGATGTTAAAACTTTGACATTAACTCTTGGTATAAACCCTAGTTCGTTGGCTAGCAAGACCTTTCATGAACCACGGAAGTACTAATATGACAACGAAAATAGTGCACCAGTTTGCTTAGTGAAGCTTGTGAAGCACTATACATATTTTTAAAACTTTGACATTTTCACAGACATATGCAGATAAGCAGAGTTAATCACATATAGTTTCCATAAAAGCACATAGTCCACACAGATGCTATGGTCTCTCAGTTTCATGCTGCTTTGAGAAAATATGTCCAACAGTTACAAAAAGGCCCCTTCTTTGCATGTCCCTACCTCACTGTTGATGTATGCAGTGTGGAAAACAATTTTCCATAACTTTCATCCCCAAAACTGAAGTATGTAACCATTTCAAGCTGGTTTAACTCCCATCAATCAGACAGGATTCCAGCAGCTTTGCAGTCTGGATAAACAGGTTTGGAGTCCTGTTGACAATCCCAAATTCACTTTCCACATGAGCTTTGAAAGCGACTGGAGTACACGCTGGAATTTTACCATAATGTCACAAAGCCTGCTAGCCTTCCAAGGTGACGCCATGGGTCACTTCCTGAGAAGTATCAGTGTTGCTGTAGGAAGGAGTAAATATGAAAAATGAAAAACTGTAACGTGCAATGGAAGTAATTAATAAAAAATCTGGACAACTTGCTTTTTCTGTGATTTAATGCTGGCAAAGGAATCGTCTTGGTTGAAAAAGATGACTTTTGACTGCAAACACAGTTTTTATGATGAATAAAACTGTGTGAGAAGCATCTTCAAATAAATAATAAAGTGAACCATTCAAAAAATACATCATGATTGCAGTTTTGTTTTTAAAAATGTTCTGTTTGACATCAAATGAAACCTTTTGAAATATCAGCCTCCAACGACCAGCATAAATCAAAAAACTGTTCTTTCACTGCCATCTACTGCATATCTGACAGAATGCCACTGAAAACAGGAAAAAGTGCTAAGAAAAAGCATCTGTCTATTGCAGGGGTGCCCAACCTTTTTTGAACCAAGAGCTACTTTTGAAGTTGGCAATTTGCCGAGAGCTACTCGTCCAGTCTCATTATCAACAAACATAATTTTTCATCAATCCCTACTCCTCACTTCTTTAAAGTAAATAAAACAGAACGTGATGTGTCTATAGGAGACAACTTTTTATGCAAGCTGTATAAAATAAATGTGTCTCTACCTTAGTGGGACTTCTGACACTGAGAGGAGGAGGCCAGGGTCTCATAAGCTGGGCAGTATGAGGTGGTTGCGAGGCGCAGGCAGGTCTCCAGATGATCATCATTCATTGTGGATCTGTTTTTGGACTTGATGATTTTCATGTGTGAAAAACCAGACTCACACAGGTAGGTAGATCCAAAAAGTGCTGTTAAGTTCAAAGCACATCTTCGGATGTTAGGATACTTTTCTTCTGACAGCAGACTCCAGAACTCTCCATCCACGCCAGGTGATGCTCTGGATTTGATCCCAATGTCATTTTGCAGACTCAACACCTCATTTTCAACACCAGAGCTGTCCAGCTGAAACACGGACACCAATTTGGACACAATGTCATCCACATCAACATTTCCAAAAGGATAACACATGTAGCTGGTAACAGGCTCGATGGAGGAAAAGTCAGTAAATCGTCTCTCAAATTCTGCTGAGATGCTCTGAACCTGCTTAGAATAGTGTGCACTGTCCAGTTGTGGGACCTCTTTCCCTTGTGCCTCCATGTGTGGGAAGTTTCGCAGGTCCCTGCGTTGCAGCCGACTTGTGAGCAGTTGCAGCCTGCTTTTGAAGGTGCTCACAGAACTGATCATGTGGATTATGTTTTTGTCCTTCCCTGAAGCTCCAAATTCAGTTCATTGAGCAGGCTGGTGAGATCTGTGAGGAAGGCTAAATCCAAAAGCCACTGGGTGTCCTCTAGTTTTGAATGTTCACCATGATCTGACAGCTTCAGAAAATCCCTGACCTCAGGCAACAGCTCACTGAATCTGTCCAGAAATTTACCTCTGCTTAGCCACCTGACGTCCATGTGCAGCAGCAGGTCTGTGTGGTCTGCTCCTGCCTCCTCCAAGTGAGCCTGGAACAACCTCCTCTGCAGACTCCTGGCCCTTATAGAGCACACAGTTTTCATGGCAACATCCATCACTTCCTTCATGTTTAAAATCTTCCCACACAGGGCCTGTTGGTGGATGATGCAGTGATAGTGCAGAATGTCTGGGAAAGCATCATTCTGTTTGCAGAGTGCAACAAATCCACTGGTGTGACCAGTCATTGCTGGAGCGCCATCAGTTGTTATAGAAATTAGTTTAAAGAGGGGCAAGTTGCTTTTATTAACAAACTCCATAAACACATTAAAAATATCTTCTCCTCTTGTGTGTCCCTTCAAAGGCAAGATGGTGAGCAGCTCCTCTTTTGCACTCATGTCTGCAAAGGCCATTCTGATAAAAACACACAGCTGGGCTACATCCACCATGTCTGTCGACTCATCAAACTGAAGAGAAACACTCACATTGTTCCACGTCCTTTTTTAGCTGCTCCTCCACATCCACAGCCATTCCCTCACATCGCCGTGTCACTGTTTGTCTGGACAACTGCACGTCTTTAATAGCAGCTACGATCTCACTTTTATTTTTAAAATCATGAAAAAGCGCATCTGCAGCCTCAATAAACGCTTCTTTCATAACTTGTCCATCGCTGAAAGACTTCTTATGTTGAGCCAGGATGCGGCTAACACGGTAGGAAGCTATCGTAGCAGCTTTACCTTTTGTGCTGGGCCGAGTGAAGACTGATTGCTGGGCTGCAAGCTTGCTTTTTTAGCTCCCGCACTTTCTGAGTCCGTAAAGAACTTTTAAGAGGGAAATCTGTCTCAAACCGTTTGTGCATCGTCTTGAAATGCCGCTCCAAGTTACACTTTTTGGGTAAGGCAACGCTCGAATTACAGATGAGGCAAATGGACTTCGAATTAGAATAAACAAAAAAATACTCCTCCTCCCACTCTGTGTGAGAATAATAAGTTTTTGTTTGCTTGTTCGCTAGTTTTCCATCCATGTTTTCTGCGCACCGACATTAACTACTGAGCCTAAAGTCTCGTGAGAGCACTTTGTCACTGCACCCAAAACTCGCGAGACTATGTCTGTGAGAATACAAGTCAAGGCTTCGCTTCGCGGGCGACTGGGAACCAGCAGTCGCCCGCGAGCGACTGGTTGGGCACACCTGGTCTATTGTAACAGGCGTGAGGAAAAGAAGAGTGATGATTTGCTTCAAGCTAGAATACTTTTGATTAGTCAGAGGAAGGTGGCTCCTTGGTTCTGTTCTGAGTTACCCACTTTAAAACACACATCTAGAAAGCTGGAAAGAAATGGTGCTCCACTAATGGAAGAGTTTTATTTAATTTGGAGAAATAGCTTGCTAACAAATAAGAAAGCTATCTAAAAAGCTAGTACTGTATATTAGTCATCTTTCTGTTCTGTGCCCTGAGATGACTTCTGTTTTGACTTGGCACTAAATTGAATTTAATAGATGAGAATAAAAATAACCTCAGGTTTTTGGTCAGTAGACTAACAAAAAGTCCCACCTCTGTTGAGCCATGTATCCTTACAGCTATAAATATTTACGATATAATCAGATCCCTTATAAATAAAATTATCTCATTTAGGGCGAACATTCAAACCATCCTTCCTACAATTGCCTCCAATTCCCTGCCAGATGAGGCAGCTTTAGACATGTCACTAGAACCTGAATTATGTTTGGACAGTTTTTGTCATGTTGAGCTCTCTGAATTTCAAAAATAATAGCTTCATCCAAACCATCCATATGTCTGCTAGATCCCATCCCAACCAGAATGTTTAAAGAGGTATATTCCCCAAATTCATATCCATATTTTTGATCTGCTTAATTTGTCTCTAATGAATGGTTATGTACCACAGTGTTTTAAGGTTGCTGTAATTAAACCTTTACTTAAGAAACCTGATTTTGACAGGAATTCTAGCCAATTATAGACCAATATCTAATCTAGTATTCATCTCAAAAATTCATGAGAAAATAGTTACAGGTTAGTTACGTGGGGCGGCTGTGGCTGAGTGGTTAGAGCAGTCGTCCTCCAATGCGAGAGTTGAGGGTTCAAATCCACCAGCAGTCACATGCTGAAGTGTCCCTGGGCAAGACACTGAACCCATCATAGCCTCTGATGTGTGTTCCATCAGTGTATGAATGTGATCTAAAGCACTGATTAGTCTCATTAGAATGATTTGTTCAATTAGCTTTGTGGAGATCTAGTAGAGTGCTGTATGAATGGGTAAATGAGGACACAGATTGTAGTGTAAAGCACTTTGAGTATCTTGATTAGATAGAAAGGCGCTATATAAGTACAGTCCATTTACCATTTACGTGATCATCTACAAAGAAATTATCTGTTTGAAGAGTTTCAGTCAGGGTTTAGAGCTCATCATATCGAGACAGCACAGGGAAAAGTTACTAAAGATTACCTGATGGCCTCTGACAATGGACTTATGTTTATTCTGGTCCTGTTAGACCTCAGTGCTACATTTGATATAGTTTATCACAATATTCTACTACAGCGACTTGAATATGATATTGTGATTACATGGGTGGTTCTAAAATGGTTTAAATCATATTTATGTATTTATTTTTATCCATCCATCCATCCATTATGTTTTACCCGATTTTTCCATTTTGGGTCACAGGGGTCTCAGATGCCCATGTCCAGCAATCACTGTGCGAGGGGCGGGGTACACCCTGGACGGGTCGCAAGTCCATCACAGGGCCACATAGAGACAAACAACCATTCACTCTCACCTAGGGACAATTTAGAGTTACCAGTCAGTCTAATATGCATGTTTTGGTCTGTGGGAGGAAACTGGAGTACCTGGAGAAAACCCATGCAAGCACGAGAAGAACATGGAAACTCCACACAGAAAGATCCCAGCTCCAACCTGGGATTGAACCCAAGACCTTCTTGGTGTGAGGCAACAGTGCTAACCACTGATCCATCGTGCTGCCAAATATTTGCCCCTTATTTAAAAAAATAAAATAAAATAACTACAAACAAACAACAACTTAGGATTGAACAATCTTCAAAAGGGAAAATAAAAAACAACAGGCATTCTTCACATGGCACCATACTTTCCCAACAATTTTAGCTTTTATCTTTTTAAACATATAAATTGTTTTAGAAATGTTATGGTATATCAAGGCAATTCCATAATCCTGTTCCCTGAATTACAACACAGTGCTCCTTCAGACTAGTTCTAAATGGAGGTTTTACAAACATTTCCATTCCCTTAAGGTTATAATGACTCTCTTTTTTAAAAAAACACATTTTAATTGAATATTTGGGGGCAGTATTTTTTTCTGAGCTTTATACATGACTTGTAAAATACTATATTCAACCAAATCATAAAATTTTAATAATTTCAACTGATGAAATAATATATTTGTTGGGTGACCATTGCACTTCCTACTAATAATTCTTATAGCTCTTTTTTGTAAAATAAAAGAAGGATTTGTAATTGTTTTGCATACTTTTCCCCAAACTTCAATACAATAGATTAAATATGGAACAATCATTACATTATACAGTGCCGTGCAAAAGTATTCAGCCCCCTTGAACTTGTCAACCTTTTGCCACATGTCAAGCTTCAAACATCCATCCATTCATCCATTATCTTTACCCGCTTATTCCATTTTGGGTCACGGGGGTCGCCAGTGCCCATGTCCAGCAATCACTGTGCGAGGGGTGGGGTACACCCTGGACGGGTCGCAAGTCCATGACAGGGCCACATAGAGAAAAACGAGACAAACAACCATTCAGTCTCTCACTCACATGCATGTTTTTTGGTCTGTGGGAGGAAACCAGAGCACCTGGAGAAAACCCACGCATGCACGGAGAGATTATGCAAACTCCACCCAGAAAGCCCCCTGGACCGGGGTTTGACCCAAGGACCTGCTCGCTGAGAGGCAGCAGCTCTACCAGTTGCGCCACCGTGCTGCCCAGCTTCAAACATAAAGATATAAAATTTAAGTTTCTTGTGAAGAATCAACAACAAGTGGGACACAATTGTGAAGTGGAATGAAATTTATTGGATGTGTCAAACTTTTTTAACAAATAAAAAACTGAAAAGTGTGGCAAGCAATATTATTCGGCCCCCTTGAGTTAGTACTTTGTAGCGCCGCCTTTTACTGCATTTACAGCTGCAAGTCACTTGGGGTATGTCTCTATCAGTTTTGCACATCAAGAGACAGAAATTATTGCCCATTCTTCCTGCAAAACAGCTCGAGCTCAGTGAGGTTGGATGGAGAGCGTTTGTGAACAGCAGTCTTCAGCTCTTTCCACAGATTCTCGATTGGATTCAGGTCTGGACTTTGACTTCATTTGACTTCTTTGATTCAGCTGAGCCAGCTGAATAAATTTTGTGTCATCGTTTCAGGACTCTGGATTCTCATAGAGGTTATCCTTGGCCATTTCTCGACATACCTCGAGAATGTTTATGGATCTCACCGGAGGACATTGACTGATTACAGTGACCTCGAGAGCATCTATAAGCGTTGTTGACCGCTCTCGTCTCTGATGCAGAATATCTACGTAAATATGTGCTTGTTTGTGCAAGGTGTTTTTTCAATATTAGAGGTTTTTCTCAGCCAAGAAAAAAGTCTGATAGGATTTTTTTTTCGCCTCCAACTCCTACATGTGTCCAGTTAACCACTGTTTTTGTCTGTCCATACAGGTCTCACTTGTAAATGAGTCTTCGAGGCTCAATGTGATTTATCTGTTTAAATAAATAAAGGTTGAATGAATGACTTGGCCATTCCAACACCTGGATACGTTTATTTGTGAACCATTCCATTGTAGATTTGGCTTTATGTTAGGGATGCACCGACCCACTTTTTTTTTTACTTCCAATCCGATCCCGGTACCTAAATCTAAATATCGACTGATACCGATCCAGTTCCGATATCATGATCATCATTGATTTTATATGAGGCTGTAATAATCTCCTCTCAAGTACAATTTGTACAAATATATGCATGCATGTCCAAAAAGGCAACTTGAGGAAAGTTGTATTAATGTTGGATAAGTTTTAAAGTTAGAATTAAATTCTGTTAACACAAAACGTTTCTTTTTATTCTAGTTTTAAAGTGGATATTAAAGTGATTAATTTAAGTGATTGTTTAAAGTTATTTTATTTTTTTTTAAAATAAGGGGCAGATATAAGAATTATTTTTCTTCTTTCTGCACTCTTTTCATTCAATGTTTTCTTTTTGATGATTGTTTTTTAAATTTTGTTTCTTTTAAATAAATGAATAAATGAATAAAATAAAATAAAATAAAATAAAATAAAATGTTAAATGGCTTCAAAACACCTGCCATAAACCAACAGGCATGTTCCTGTTTTTAGTATTTTACATCACTTTATAATGTAGCTGTTTTTTTTTAAATATAATTTTCAAATCACGTTTTTTATGATTGTCTACTGTTGTACTGATAAATATCTCCTGGAGGGTAAACTATATAATAATAATAATAAACTTTATTTCTATAGCACCTTCCAACAACGCCTTGCATTGACCAAGGTGCTTTACAAGATAAAACAAGTTTAAAAACAGGACACAATAAATCAGTGCAAATTAAAAACACAGCGAGAATAAAAGAAGGTAAAAGAGATCAAATAAATAAATAAATAGTAAATACTAAATACTAAACTACTAATAGTTAAACATTAAAAGCCCTTTTAAATAAGTATGTTTTCAGTTTGGCTTTAAACAGAAACAGATCAGAGATGGCACGCAGCTCATAGGGAAGAGTATTCTAGGCTGTTGTGCCTGCAACAGAAAAGGACCGGCCCCCCTAATGTTTGCACCTTGAGCGTGGCACCACCAGCAGATTTTGACCAGCAGACCGTAAAGCTCTGCTGGGCTGGTGGACTTTCAAAAGTTCTGAAATATAAGGTAGTGCAAGGCTATTCAAAGCTTTAAAAACAAACAGCAACAGCTTGAACTGTATCCTAAACTGAACCGGGAGCCAGTGTAAAGAAGAAAGGACAGGAGTGAAGTGTTCATATTTACGTGTGTTAGTCAACAAGCGAGCAGCAGAGTTTTGTACAAGCTGTAAACGGGAGATAGAAGATTGATTAATACCGACATATAAGGCATTACAGTAATCAAGCCTGGAGCTCACAAAGGCATGGATGGCCTTCTCCAGATCACTACGGCTAAGGAGTGATTTTACTTTGGAAAGCAGACGGAGCTGAAAGAAGCTGGTTTTCACAACAGAACTGATCTGTTTATCTAGCTTTAAATTACAGTCAAGCTCCACTCCTAGATTTTTTACCACCTGGTTGCCGTGGGGGAGTGGAAAACCTAGACTGGGAGAGATGTTGCATGAATTACTGGAAGCACCAAATAAAATCCATTCAGTTTTATCGTTATTGAGGTGGAGAAAATTCTGAGACAGCCAGTGCTTAATGTCGTTTAAGCAGCTGGCAACAGAGTTTAAACTGAGTGAGGAACTGGGAGTGACCGGTAGATAGATTTGTAGATCATCTGCATACAGATGAAAAGACAGATTATGGCGTGCAATGATGGGTCCTAATGGTAGCATGTAAAGTGAGAAGAGAACAGGCCCCAGAATGGATCCTTGCGGTACGCCAGAGGTCAAAGAGACTGAAGAAGAGGACAGATCACCAATCATAACAGAGAAAGTTCTGTCTGTTAAATAGGACTTAAACCACTCGAGCACAACTCCCTGAAGGCCAACCTGCTGAGCCAAACGAGTGATTAGGACCTGATGGTCTACAGTATCAAAAGCTGCTGAGAGGTCCAACATCACCAGCAGAACAGGTTTTTTGGCATCAAGGGACAAAAGAACATAATTCTGTACTTTGAGTAGTGCAGATTCATTGCTATGACGTGGTCTGAAGCCAGATTTAAATTTTTCAAACAAGTTGTTGTTTTCTAAAAAAGATTGCAACTGAATGAAAACAACCTTTTCCAGAAATTTGGATAAAAATGATAAGTGTGAAATTGGCCTAAAATGAGAAAAAGCTGTAGGATCTAAACCCGGTTTTTTAAGAAGAGGCCTGACCACAGCATGTTTGAAAACAGACGGGACATAACCTGAACTTAAGACAGCTATTAATAAATGTCAGAAGACAAGGACCAATAACATCCAAGGACTGCTTGAACATCTTAGAGGGAATGATGTCCAGGGTACAGTTTGTAGGTTTCATCTGCTGAACCACCTTAACGAGGTGAGGTAGTGAGACCAGATCGAACTGATCAAACACAGCAGAGGTTATTGAGGGAGCACATAACTGAACAGCATTATATGTACTGACATATGCTGGTGAAGATTCTCAGTCATCCAGGACATGATGAATTTAAAAAGCGTTCAATACAAAAACAACTGGACTTTATTTGTAACAGAAGACGTTTCGCTCCTCATCCGAGGAGCTTTCTCAATTCAAAGAGCAGAGAGTGAGAGATACAGGTTATAAGGCTGAGTGAGATAAGACACACACACACATAAGACACACACACACACATATATGTATATTGGCAGTTCACACCTAAAACCTAAA
>NC_056518.1:7003807-7008460 GCF_014905685.2 Nematolebias whitei | reverse complement strand
GAAAGCGGAAAGCTTTTTTAATTAGTTCTAGACCAACGTGTTTGTGAACCAAGGTTTCATAGAAAGCTCGGTTAATTGCTGATTTATCTGTCCACAGAGACAGAACAGCATCGTTGGTGTGGGACCCTTGGATCTCTACACCCTTAACTACCAGTGGTAGGTAGTGTTTGGTGGACTCTGACTGCTCCAGCTCACAGAGGAGGCTGTCTTGTTGGGTCAGAGTTTGGACCACTGGGTGGGTCTCTTTGGTTTCACATGATGTCAGAGGAGTACTCACCGGGCTCGTGTCCTCGGCTGAGGAGTCCTTTGCGCCTTCCGCGGTACCTGCTGTAGGGCAGTCTGTGTTACACTCCGGAGGCGTATCTATTGGCAGTGGTTTGCTCACTTTTGTCCACATCGTTTGATCACCATAATCTATAATCGCGTCGAAGCGATTTATAAAATCCTGGCCAACCAAAAATGGGAATGAGTCAACACGAGACACGTGTACCGGGTGGTACAGTGTCATTTTGCCAACCTGCATGTGAACCATTGCAATAGCTGTCAGGGTTGTTCTCTTCTCTGAGAGACCCTGCATTTCTATAGCACATTCAGAGAGAGGTATTATCCTGTTAACACTGGCAGCGGCCGTCTTCAGCTCCTCGAACAGTTTAGCTGACATAATTGTTATGTCTGCCCCACTGTCCAGAAGTGCTTCGTGTGTGAGGACACCTTCGAGTGTTACCGACAGGTACGCCTTTTTGGCGACCCCCCTTCTGATAAAGTTACACAGAAACCTCTTGGGTTTTTTCTGACGCTTCTTCACGCGTTCAGCTTTGTCTGTGTAATCTTGGTTTGTCTGAACCGACAGCACAGCAGTAGCTGTTTCTGAGTGTTCAGCCTGCGATGACTCGTCATCGTTTGTGTGTGTGTTTACCCCCCCTTCTTCCGATGAGGGGTTGTTGGAGGCAACAACAGCAATGTCTTGGTGTGTTCCACCGACATCTGTAATGTTGTCATTCGCGCCCTCAGATGTAATAGTGATCACATTACTGCATAGTGCTCCTGGTTGGGTTCCCGTGTCAGTGTGTTTCAAAGTTTCTAACAACCTGTGTATTTTCTCTGTCTCCTCCGAGCTCAGAGGTGTAGGGCCTTGTTTCTGGAACTTTTGTGATTTTTTCGCCTCGGTTCGTTTCGTCCGAGGTGGGGGACGGTCAGGTACGTCTTTTGGGGGTTCCTTTACGTACTGCCCCTCATGATATGGGTTCCCATATCTTTGCGTCCTACGCTCACCCCTTTTACGATAATCACGTTCATCCTCTGAAAGAGGAGCTTTTTTGTCCCAGCGCGCACCTTCAGGACGCGGTTTATTATTTTGAACAGACTGTTTTTTCTCAACTTTCTTAGGAGGAGGCGGCGAGGCACGCCGTCCTTCCAGTTCAAGAGGGAGGGGTTTAACCTTTACACCAGGAAACACTTCTATGGGCGTCTTAGCATGAGAACATGCCTCGAACACATTCACAGCACACTGTTTAATCTCACTGATGGATTTTTCTCTGAAATTTGCCATCATTTGTACTGATCGTTTAAAATCAGTGTGGAGATTTTTGCTGAAAACAAACTTAAAACCTTCCTCTTCCTCCATTCCGGTTTCATTTCTGTTACCAAAATAAGCTTGGAAGATTCTTTTGTAATAAACTCTTGGATGTTCAGTTTTGCCCTGCGTGACCTTGTCTGCAGCTGGGAAACTAGCAGGTCCCGTGCAGGAGTCGTACTCTCTGATCAAAGCTTCACACAGAAGGTTGTAATCCCTTCTCGTTGTATCAGGTAGACGCTTGATGAAGGTGAACACCTCTCTGTCCGAAGTGAGCCTTATCAGACTGATCTTATCCTCAACCGTAGCATTAGGATAACCTCTCAATCTGAACTCAAGATCTCTGAGATACGCTTTTGTTCCAGATGAACCCATCGGTCCAGGTACAAAGCGTTGTACATATTTTGAGATTTTTTGCAAATCATCCATTGAAGGAGACAGTATTAACGGTCTCACTTGCGTGGTTGGTGGTGCAAATTGGTGTAGGTCTGCCCCTACCACCCGAGATGGGGGTGGGGATGACGGAATGGTGTTAAGAGTAGGAGGTGCAAGTCGGTGCAGGTCTGTCCCTACCACCCGAGATGGGGGTGACAGAATGGGGCTAAGAGTAGGAGGTGCAAGTCGGTGCAGGTCTGTCCCTACCACCCGAGATGGGGGTGGGGGTGACAGAATGGGGCTAAGAGTAGGAGGTGCAACAGCATCTGTCTGGGGTGGTTGTGGCTGACCCGGACCCTGACCTTGTTCGTCTCTGAGTCCCAGACCAGCTCGCCCCACGTCAGAAATCTTGTTTGTTGCTGTGGCTAGATTCTCCTCACAAGCTTTCAGGCGCTCCTGTGATGTCTGACATTCACCTTGTAAATGCAGACAATGTTGGAGCAATACCGCCTTTTCCAGTTTGCAATCCTCCAGCTCCTTTGATGCGATCTGCAACTGTTGTTGTAGCGCACAGTTGTCTGAACACACAGCTTGGTAGGCACGGTCTTTATCCCTAATCTTCTCCTCAAATGATTGAGCCTGTAATGACAGCTCAGTCTGTGAGAGCTCCCTCTCACCATGCACACTTTCTGCATCCACTTCAGACTCTTCCATCAATTTATCACACATCTCCTTTGTAGATGCGTATTCTCTGGAAAGCACGACATTTCGTGCAACCTCATGGTCCAATTCCGCTTTGAGAAGCAGACAAATTTTTGCTAACCGTTCACGGCTCGATTTTTTATCTTCGTTTACCATAGCTCCCTTTGATAAAGTCTCCAGTTCTGCCTCTCTTTGAATTTCATCAAGTTGTTCCAATTGGTCTAATTGCTTACCAATAATTGAATTTGTTAAAATATGTAAAGCCGTTTGGACGACATCTTGGGAGTGCAAGAGGCCAGTGTTTACGTCTTCGTCCGCCATTATCTGCTATTTAAAATGAAATAGAATGTGTTGTTTTAGGTGGTAAGATAAAATCAGAAGAGTCTCTCTCTTCTGATATATTTACTCTTATTTAATGATCTAGCAATTAAACGTGTATTATCTCTCCAGCAAATGAGCAAACTTTTATCCCTGTGAATATCTGTATCTGTATTTTTTTTTAAGTCTCTAACTTTTATTTTGTACCTTTTTATAAGGAATTACCAGTGAATAAAAGCTTCTTGGTAAATGCCTTTCTGCATAAATACCTTAATTACTTTTTAAATGCAAGATAACAGTGATTATTCAACTTGAAGAAAGTTTATTAACTCAAAATTCGTCTTACAGAAAATAAACCCGTTTAATTCCACTCAAAATGACCTAAAACATAGTGAACCTGTGATATCAAGTTTCAACAGGAGGGGGCAGTGTTTAGCTTTATACCAGCAGGAGCCTATGACGACTTCCTGTGACGTTCTGTTGACATCCTGTTGTTAGCCGCTTAGCTTAAAGTTAGCTTCGGCTAAAACTCGGTAAAATCAACATTTCTGAACGGTTTTAAAGCTTAAACGTGGCGTTGTATCAACAAGCACGACTTCTTTGCATGAACATGAGTTTTATGGGACATGTGGCAGCTTTATTTAGTGATTTTAAGCACAGGGAAGGCTTCGGTGCAACCGAGCTTTACAATCTGACATGGAGGAAGTGACGTGACACGTCACTCATCCGGTCATTAGCTGTTAGCTTAAAATTAGCATCGGCTAACGTTGTTCAAAAAAATCATTTAATGACGGATTTTAAACTCAAACTTGGCAAAACTCCAGCGATTAGAGCCTCAAAGACACGGAGCAACGTCTCAGAATCAACTTTAAAGCGTTTTTCAACTTTTAAAAAGCAGATTTTAAGCATAGAGAAGGTTCGGTGCAACCGAACTTATTTCCGGGTCACGTGACTGAATCCACCAATGACAGAGCAGCATGGGGGTGGGCTTTACGACCTGACACGTCTGTCAGCCAATCAAAACGTTACACACGGTCGTTTTCAACTAATCACAGAACGTTTTTCCCACTAGCATGTAGCCTTTAGCCTGAAAAAGTCCGTCAACTTTTCGTCTTTTAAACTGTCAAAATGCACTATTTTCTGCTACAAATGTCACGAATCAAGCTCTGAGCTGCACGGAGTCGGCGCCCCGGCATTAAAAACGTCTTTCCCACCATTTAAAACAACCCGGTCGAACTTTTCAGAAACCGAACCAGACCAGAACAGCATCTGGAACACAGTTTAAACAGAATAAAGCGTTTCCACAGCTCAGCAAACTCGTCACACACCACAGATGTACAATTTCAGCTTTCAAACAGACACGTTGACTCACAATTTTCAGCTTTCCAAGCACCAGTAGCTGCTAACATTTCTGTTTCAGCTCAACACGCTGCGTTTACTCCAAGCGTCCCAGCTGCGCTGCGTTCCACAGCAGCTGATCCTCTGCACTTTTCATGCCAACATGTAATATTCAATTGTCACACGAATACAGTCCATTTTATGAACCCGTCACGGGCCACCAGTATGTAGATGAACATATCCTGAGATATTCACCTGATTAAAACGGATTCTTTCATTTTTCTGGACTGAATATAAACGTGCATTGAATTTAATAAAATGTAACGTGAGACGTTATTTATCTTTGA
>NC_056518.1:7000865-7003707 GCF_014905685.2 Nematolebias whitei | reverse complement strand
GGGGGGGGGGGGGGGGGGGGGGGGGGGGGTACATGTGGACTCAACCTGGGTGTCTTCCTGCCTGGCTGTGGCTGCGGTCTGGTGCTTGGCTGGGGTTCTGGGCTGTGGGGGACTGTGGGTGGGGGGGGCTTTTGCTCAGGTGGGTCTGCACTGCTGGCCCGGAGGTGTCTGGGCATGTTAGGCGTGTGCCCTCCCTTGCATGGGGTGCTCTCATTGTGGGTGTTGCTGTGGTGGAATGGTCGGTCCTTTTGTGGGGGTGGGGGTGCGCTCTTGGTCATCGTGGTGCGCTGTCTGCGGCTGTTCAGGCACTCCTGGCTTATTGTCTCTGCTGGAGTTTGGTGGCTTCTTTGGTTGGGGGGCTGGGTGTTGAGCTGGGGATCGGGTTGGGGGTCTGGACGATCTCGGGGGGGCTTGGGTCGCTGGCCTGGGTTCTGGTCGGTCCTCGGGTCTATGTGCCGGTCCGTGGCCTGTGTCCTTGGTGGTGTGGCTGCCTCCTGCTCCTGGATAGATGCACTGGAGCCTCCCTCCCCTGGTGAATCTCGGAGAATGGAGGTGCCTATTGGGGTCAGTGGGGGAGCTGGCCCCCTGGGAGGGCATTGCCACCTCAGTTGTTCCTCCCCATCCCGACGTCTTCCTCCACCAACTCCATCACACCACCACTCAAGCAGGGCCTTGGGGTTCAGGTGCACTACTGAGCTGCAGGGAGGATCCTCCATCTCCGTGGTTCATGGAGACCTGGGCCCCAATTTTATCAAACAACCTAGACACTCGCATGTAACATTCTCACGACACATGCATATATAGGGTCTGGAGTGGGCAAATGGTGGCTTATAGGGGGTGGGATGTGTAATCATTCTCACCTACGGGACCTGTGCCCACTCTCATTTGTAACGTAGACATTTAGGGTTCTGGGCAAGGGTTGGGGGGGTGAACGGGCACTGCCTGCTCTCTGGGGAGGGGGTGGGTCTGTGCCAGTCACCACCTCATCCCCCCCATTTTATATGCACTATATAACAACATGCATCAACATCTTATTTGAGTGGGGGGAGGGAGGAGTTGGGTCTTCCAGTTTTTCTTTAACCCTCATTATCCGTCTGAAATTTGGGGTCGGGGCGTGGGGGGGGGGGGGGGGGGGGGGCCGGGGTGGGGGCGGGGGGGGGGGTGGGTTTTGGGCCTTGGGGGGCGATTGGGGGTGGGGGTGGGGCTGGTGCTTTGGTTCTCCCTGGATTGTTTGGATCCTTTGATCAGGGTTCCTAGTTCTGATGGCCAGCCCTTTGGCTGGGGTGACTGCCGGGTTCTGGCGGGAGGTCAGCTGTGGTTGTGTGTGTGTGGTCGTTGGTAGTGCGTGGCGGCGGTCGGGGGCGTGGCTTCACTTCGACGGAGTGCTGGCTGGTCGGCCTGATGTGACATTCATGGTGAGGGGTGCTGTGTGTGTGTGTGTGTGTGGTGGGGTGCATGGGTGCACTGGGCCGGCCTTCCTCGGCTGCTGCTCCCTGCAGCTCTGGCCCCCGGCCTGGGGCTGGCTTGCGGTCACTGTTGGGCAGGTGGGGCGCATGGACGGCCCAACAGAGGCTCTGTCGGGCTGTCTCTGTGTACCTGTTTGTGTCAGGTTGGGTTTTGGGTGGCCCCCCATTTGGTGGGTCGTGCTCTCCTCCGGTGGTGGGCCCCCCTGCCGCCGGTGCATTGGTGGCTCTCAGCAGCTGGGGCTGGGTGGTGGGGTGTGTGCAGGCCCGCCCTGGTGGCTGCCTGCGAGGGCCTGGGTGCCCTGGCTCTGTCGGGCTTCTATTGGGGGGTGGTATGACCTCGGGACTCGGGGCTTGGTGTACATGGCCGGATCCACTCTGGAGGGGCGGGTTGCCGGCGGGGCCTGTTGACTCGTCGCTATGGCCTCCTGGGGGTTTCTGTATTGTGGTTGCTGGGGATCGCCCAGGGCTTCCCTTTGCTTCTCTCTCTGGGGGGTGCGGGTGTCCCTGTTGGAGGACTACCGGAGTTCTGGGCTTGGGGGTCGCTGTGTGTCTGTGGTTCCAGTCTTCCCTGTGTCACCTTCATGTCCTGTGGGGATGGGTTTATGGATCCCCACATCCACTATTGAACATTTTTATGGCAAAACCTTATAGTGATAAGCATGCTCACACAGGTGTTTAGATTCAGGTGTTTATCAGATACACACTCAGTTGGGTTGTGGTGGCCTTCAAATATATATTGTATTACCATTTACTGTATAAAATATTTTCTAATGATGTTATAACGATCATTATATAAGTTGTTTGTTGTTGTAGTTTCTTGGTTTTGTCGTTTTTATTTTTTTTCTCATTCCGCAGGTCTAGAGGCAGACTTCAGTGATGGTGATTTGTGTTCTCTTTATCCCTCTCTCTCTCCTCTATTCCTATCTCCTTCTTTACATTTTAACTCTTCTCTCACTTTTCTGCTTTGTTATCTTCTTTGTTTTCCGTCCCCGTGTCCTTTACATCTGAAACAAACCCAAAGCATATCCTGATGCATGCTCAATAATCCAGGTAGAAAAATCCAAAAAAGTTCAATCTGGTCCTCTGGACATTCAAAAAAACAAAAACAAAACAAAGCAAAAAAAATCTAGAAACGTTTCGTCTCATCCAAGAGACTTCCTCAGTCTGAGGTGCTGTTTTCAGCTCAGTCTCTTAAATAGCACCTTCTCAGGGTGGATCAACCAGTTTGCTGCTGACAACCAAAACCAGCTGATCACATGCTCAAGAAGGACCATCAGCCTAACAATGGGTCATTAGCACACTGATGGCTGTTTACTACTCACAGAGGGCTGAGTGATACTAGCAATCACAGCATTGTAAGAGGGGGACAGTTGAAC
>NC_056518.1:6997811-7000765 GCF_014905685.2 Nematolebias whitei | reverse complement strand
CTGTGGAAAGCGTGGTCCTGCTGCTCAGAGTGGTGTCTGATTTTAATCTTAAACTGACCACCTCTACTGCATCATCAACAGGAATGCACGTAAAGAGTGATGTGACATCAAAAGAGACCATTGTTTCATCAGTCTCCATGATGACATCCCTCACCTTGTCCACAAAGTCCATGGTGTTATGTATGTGGTGTTCTGAGCTGCCAACTAAAGGGATGAGTACAGACGCCAGATATTTGGAAACATTGTAAGTGACAGAGTTAATCATGCTAACAATAGGTCTTAAAGGTACACCTTGTTTGTGGATTTTAGGTAAACCATACAGACTAGGTGTGGCCTCCCCTGGGTACGGTCTGTGGTACAGAATACGGTCAATAGCCTTGTCCTGCTCCAAATTTTTCAGGCAATCTATTAACTTCTTCTTGTAACCACTTCCTGGATCTCTTTTCAGAGGTTCATAAGTGGTTAAGTCACTAAGGAGTGTCATAACTTTCTCATGATAGTCTTTCTGGTTTAAAATCACTGTGCACCTTCCTTTGTCTGCTGGGAGAATGATGATGTTTTTGTCCTTCCTGAGAGTGGTGAGTGCATCCCTCTCCTCTCTACTGATGTTGGAAGGTGGTGGTTTGGCAGTGCTAAGGCAGGATGAAACTTTGATTCTGAGCTGTTCTACTTCACCCTCTTTCATTTTGTTGTTGCGGATGGCTGATTCTGTTGCTGTGATCATCTCCACCAGAGGAATTGTCCTTGGTGCAACCGCAAAGTTCAGACCCCTGGCAAGAATCTCTGTCTCTGGCTGGGTGAGCTGTCTGTCAGATAAATTCTTCACCCACTTTTCTGTCTCCCTGGCATGTAATTGACTACTGGAGTGTTGTCCTACACTGAATGTGTTGTTATTGGAATAGTGATGGTGTTGATGGGTTATTAGAAAGTTAAATGTAACCCAGTCAATTTTGGTGCTTGTATTTCCTCAGTTTTATGCCACTGTTTTGGGACTAAGTGTGAAATCTCATGAGATTTCACGGGATTTGAGTTTCATAGAAAAACATAGCTCCTCCCATCAATTGGGAGAGCAGGTGTGTGACTGAGGAAGTTCAGAGCTGCTGCAGGTGGGCATTAAGAAATTTTGAATACATTTTATAGACTGTCAAATACTGTCAAATCCTTACTGGTATGCTTCTCAGCTTTTAGATGTTTCTAAACTGTGAGACACTGCTGTTTGTGCTTAAAAGACCAGAAACAAGCAAACTGGTGAGTGTTTATATTGTTGTGGCATGCTAATGCTGGCATTAGCATGCTAAAGCAAATCCTAATTGTTTGTTAGCTTATAGCCTTTAAATATAAATGGTCAAATGCTATTCAATGGATTTAAAGGTTATGTTGTACTTTTGTGCCATCTTTAACACTCAATCATACAGCGACTATGAATTTGAAGAGTACTCTATTTGGAAATTATTGTTTGTATATTTATATTATGATAAACAATTTAGAAAAGTAAATCATGTACATGTAGATCATCAACATATTAATCCTATGTATTTGTAAAACTAATTATGGTATGGTATTGATGGTGATTTCGATATTAATACTAGAAAATGATGTTAACTTGATCCTGTTGTACAGGCCAGGTTTCCTATGATGGCGAGCTACCACTAGGCTTCAGGCCCAAAGAACCCGGAGCCAGAATCGGATCTGTTTGGTGCGGTAGGAAATGCTGTGGCCTGCTCCCTACACACACCCAAGAACCTTTACAAGCATTAAAGGCCTCTGAACATTTAATTAGTCTTTGACTCATCGAACATCTAAACCCCTCAATCTTATCTGGACTATTGCCCTGGTCTTGGTATCTTGTGAACTGTGGGATTATTACAAGCACTTGGATTTAGTCTGGAAAATTTGGGAGATCTGTTCATTTATTGAAATATCTTGGTTATTGGTATAATGAATGGATTGATGATGTTGATGACAGAGCTTATTATGTACATATTGTAAATATTATCAAAATTAATACAAAGCACCTTATGCACTGTTTTTTTGTCCTTGTGTTCTTGAAATGCAAATGCAACCATAACCCTTCATGAGGAAGACGTTAGGACCTTCTGATAACTGGCCTGTTACTAATACTGTTGAGTGAACACCATTTTTGCCAGATCTTTAGCATTTACATCATATATGCTACATAAACTTATTTTGTTGTCGAGTCTTGGACTTGACATGCTGTGCTAAGCGTGCCTGATCTGTACAGTCCAACACTTGCTGAAGTGTGGTCTGATCTAGACACATAGTTAGTTTCTGTTTAATGTGCTCTTCTTTGTCCTTCAAGGCCTCAATAGTAAAATTGGTCTGTCTCACCCGTTCATTCAGCAGCTGGGTTTGTGCCTTCTGAAGGATCTTGCTTGCCCGGTGCCCGCTGACCGATGATTTTAGTTCCAGGCTCTTGGGAATGATGCCACTTTGTCGACATCTGAGGTTGAATCGCAAGTGGTTCCTGTAGTCTGCCCTCTTCCTTGCTGTTTTCTCAAACTCTCTTACTAGTTTGAGGCAATCCTGGCCAAAGTGATTCAAAATATCCTGATGCATGCTCAATAATCCAGGTAGAAAAATCCAAAAAAGTTCAATCTGGTCCTCTGGACATTCAAAAAAACAAAAACAAAACAAAGCAAATAAAATCTAGAAACGTTTCATCTCTCATCCAAGAGACTTCCTCAGTCTGAGGTGCTGTTTTCAGCTCAGTCTCTTAAATAGCACCTTCTCGGGGTGGATCAACCAGTTTTCTGCTGACAACCAAAACCAGCTGATCACATGCTCAAGAAGGACCATCAGCCTAACAATGGATCATTAGCACACTGATGGCTGTTTACTACTCACAGAGGGCTGAGTGATACTAGCAATCACAGCATTGCAAGAGGGGAACAGTTGAACCCGGAGGCCTCCACCCCTGTTTAATGATGGACAAT
>NC_056518.1:6988453-6997711 GCF_014905685.2 Nematolebias whitei | reverse complement strand
ATTAAAATCAGACACCACTCTGAGCAGCAGGACCACGCTTTCCACAGAACAACTGTGTCAACTCTTGAAACTGTGCCTGCAGTCAACCTACTTCACATATGGGGAGCAATATTATAGGCAGAAACATGGGTGTGCTATGGGGTCTCCAGTTTCTCCTATTGTTGCCAACCTGTACATGGAGGAGGTAGAAAAGAGAGCCTTGACGTCCTTTTCAGGGACACCACCAAGTCTTTGGTTCAGGTATGTTGACGACACCTGGGTTAAAATAAAATCTCAGGAAGTCCAACATTTTACTGACCACATCAACTCTGTGGATAAATACATCAAGTTCACACGAGAAGATGTAAAAAATGGCAAGTTGGCTTTCTTGGACTGTGAGGTCTCAGTCTCTGATAGAGGACATTTGCAAACCGAGGTGTACCGCAGACCCACCCACACAGACCAGTATTTGCAGTTTGACTCCCATCACCCTTTGGAGCACAAGTTAGGAGTCATCAGGACTCTGTATCACAGAGCAGACAGCATCCCCACTAGCTCGGGAGCCAGGCAGAAGGAGAAATCCTACACAAAACAGGCTCTAGAGCAATGTGGATATCCTAACTGGGCCTTCCTGAAAGCAGAGAAGAAACCCAAACAGGACTCCAGTCAGCCATCAGGTGAAAAGGAGGAACCCAGACCCAGACCAGTGGTCATTCCATATGTTGAGGGAGTATCAGAGAAACTGAGACGTTTATTTTCTAAACATAACGTCCCAGTGGCTTTTAAACCCCAAAATACATTACGGCAAAGACTGGTTCATCCCAAAGATCCAGTCCCCCGGCACAAACAGAGTAATGTTGTGTATGCTGTTCAGTGTCAGGAGGGCTGTGATCAGTCTTACATCGGAGAAACTAAACAGCCACTGGCCAAAAGGATGGCCCAGCACAGAAGATCAACATCATCAGGCCAGGATTCTGCAGTCTACACTCATCTCCAGGCCAGCGGTCACTCTTTCAAGGATTAAGATGTTCACATCCTGGACAGAGAGGAACGATGGTTTGAGAGAGAAGTAAAGGAGGCCATCTTTGTGAAAAGAAATCGTCCATCATTAAACAGGGGTGGAGGCCTACGTGTTCAACTGTCCCCCTCTTACAATGCTGTGATTGCTAGTATCACTCAGCCCTCTGTGAGTAGTAAACAGCCATCAGTGTGCTAATGACCCATTGTTAGGCTGATGGTCCTTCTTGAGCATGTGATCAGCTGGTTTTGGTTGTCAGCAGCAAACTGGTTGATCCACCCTGAGAAGGTGCTATTTAAGAGACTGAGCTGAAAACAGCACCTCAGACTGAGGAAGTCTCTTGGATGAGAGACGAAACGTTTCTAGATTTTATTTGCTTTGTTTTGTTTTTGTTTTTTTGAATGTCCAGAGGACCAGATTGAACTTTTTTGGAAACCCAAAGCATATTCTAATAAAATTTAATTTATATATCAAGTGGAGCATTAAGGCCAGCCATAATGCTCTGCTTGTGAAAGTATATCTGTTGGGCATCACTTTGACACTCAGACAATAATTCTAAGTGTCACAATGCCGGACAGGACAAGGGAAAAAAAATGAACTGATTGGTAACAGTATTCATGAACTGATTAGTGACATTTGAACAAAAACCAACAGTCACAAACTTGTGGCTGATAACAAATATCTCACACTGTAATTGCATGCAGTCAGATGTGAGTTTAAACGAAGTTCCATGAAAACAATGAGATTCAATCTGTTAAGGTGCTGAGAACAGAACGCGTCATGGAGCGAGCTGACACATCACGCGGATAGAAGTGAATAAATGAGCAGGGCGATGACCACGCGGCTACAGTGCAAATATCCTGCATTGTCATACCATTATGCAAGGCTGTCGAGGAAGCGATTCCTTTGGTTGAGTGCGCCCTAAGGTTGTCAAGGGGTTCTAAACCTGATGCTCTGTATGCTTCAGAAATGGCCTCACACAGCCAGTGTGACAGGCGCTGGGTGAATAACGGGCGACCTGCAGAGGCGTCTGTATTATGAAATTCTTTTATCAAAAGGGCTCGTGAACGGTCGGCACAGATATTCAGACCAGAAGGAAAAATAAAACACAGAGGAGGCTGTTACTGCTAGGAGTAATAAGTGTCCTTTATTAACCTGCCACAGAAAACAGCCAAGCAAAAAAACATGTACACTCGTACACTCTTAACACACAAATTGATATGAAATAACTTCTCACCGTGACACTGGCCGGGAAGTCGTTTTCGACCCAGGTAAAGAAGAATCACATCAAAATGGCGTATGGCACCAGCGCGCGGCTGATCCACACAGGACTCCCGACTCTCTGTTGTTTGATACATTTCTTATATACCTTTCCCTGATCGCGTGAGAGCAGATCAAAGCAAGTTTTGATGGTTGCCAGGAGGGCAGATTTAATTAAATCTGTTTTCCCATCTTCAAAGCAGTCTGTGCAACAGAGCGATGGCTTCATCCTTCAAAACCTGGGTCACTGTAACCTTAAGATTGGGCCCAATCTTCTGGTTAGAGCATCCCCCAGAATTACTCCAAAACACATCTGCAGCACAGGAATGACTGAATAAGCAGATAAGCTGCATCAAAAGTGAGTATAAGTGTGTTTAAATAAGTGTAATATAGGTATAGATTGACATAAAAGCATTAAAATAATCATTTCTATATCAGCGTCTCTATAATCCACAAACAAATGCTGAGTCTGACACAGTGTAGCCGTGCATGTTGCGTAACATGCCAACGCATGCACAGGGCAGAGGAGATGAAAAGATGCTTCTTCTTATTATTTGTGGGGAGGAGGGAAAAAACCATCCAACGTTATCATTCTCGATTTAAATGAGCTTGTGATGTTTTTGGCATAAGCGATGGGTCAGGTCTCAGATCAGCTGAACTGCCATCAGCCTGAATCTTGAGGCATGACGGAGCAACAGAGAGGGGAGATAAATCACTTACTCTCTTTGCTGATGTCAAGGCCAACAGCAGGGCTGTTTTAAGTGACAAGAATTTAATCAAAACCTGACCTAACGGCTCAAAAGGAGCTTTGATCAGGGCCTGCAGAACCATCGTTAAGTCCCACTGAGGAGTTAATGGGCATGACACAGGTCTGTGCTTTTGTACACCTTTTAGAGAACACTTCATCTGCAGGTGATTAAAAACTGTTCTGTCACTGAAGCCTTCATGACAGGAAGAAATGGCTGCAGCATACGTTTTAATTGTGCTGAATGCCAGATTTCTGCCCATAAGCTGCTGCAGAAAGGACAGCATGCCACCTAGTGCACATGAGGTGGCCTCTACACCTTTCTCCGTACACCAGCGCTGAAAGGCCATCCACTTTGATGTGTACAGTGCTGTGGTGGAGGCAGCACATGAATCCTGGATTGTGCGCACTACATCTTGAGAGAGACCCATCCTCTCTAAGCGAATCCGCTCAGCGGCCAGACCCAAAGGTGCTGGCCTATTTCTGGGTAACTCCTGATCGCTCCCCCGCCTGGAGGAGAGCGTCCTCCCTCCACGGCAGTTTTCACGGGCGACCCGATAACAGACGTCACAGGATTGGAACCCACGGGGCGCTCACGTGCTCAGGGGCTATCAGAATGGCTGACAGTTCTTCCTCCCGAGCTCGGTTCAGAAACCGTGATGTTAGGGACTATTGCTGTCAAATTGAGAGAGGAGAGCAATCAGGGTGCACCAGGTGATGAGCTGTGGAGGTCACGTGAGAGTTGTGCTGCGTAAGTAACATGGCAGGATACTGGTAAATAAAAATGATACAACTCAGGTAAAATAAGCCAACATACTACAATCAAGCATAAAAAAATAATGTTAAAAATAACCTCTGCATATTGTTTCAATAAACCAAACTGGACGAGGAAACCTTGGACAGTCTGGAGAGTTACGTGGACGAGTGTTTTAACAACATCGTGATGGGTAAACCACAAAAAAACACAGCATCCACGGCCACACCAACTCCTAAACACACGCATTCAGAGAGCTCAACCAGCACGTCCACCTCTCCAGAGAAAAGCTTCACTGATGTCCTGGGCTCTATAGACAAGAAGCTAACCAGCTTAGATGCCCAGCTGGCCCTGGTGGAGGTTCTCCACAAGGAGTTTCAAACACTGAGGGAGTCTCTGGAGTTCAGCCAAGCTCAGGTGGCGTCACTCGCTGCAGAGAAACAAACTCTGAGGGGTAACGTCAAATAACTCACGAGAAGATGTCGCAGCTGTCCGGAGAGAACAGGAAAATGAAGGAGTCCATCCTGGACATTCAAGCTCGGAGCATGCGGGACAATCTTGTCTTCTCAGAGATCCCAGAACGAGCAGAGGAGGACGCTGAAGTTTCGATCCGAGAGTTTATCCAACATCAGCTGAAACTCCCAAGTGAGACGGTAAAAAGCATCACTTTCCATTGCGTTCACCAGCTCGGAGGTAAGAAGCCCGATAACAAGCGACCTCGGCCAATTATCGCCAAATTTGAGCACTTTAAACAAAAACAGCAGGTAAGAGGTCGGGGCAGAGAGCTGCGTGGGACGGACTTCAGTGTGAACAATCAATTTCCAAAAGAGATCCTCGATAGGAGGCGAGTTTTGTTTCCAATCAGAAAGAAATACATGTCTGAGGGCGTCAGAGCTATGGTGGCTGTAGATAAACTTTATGTTAATGGTCAGTTGTTCAGGGAATGGAACGTCACTCCATGGCTTTATTAAAAGGAACAACAGGTTAGTTTGAAGCAAGGCTGTTAAACTGACGGCCCGCGGGCCAAATCTGGCCCACGGGTGAGCTAAGTTCGTTCCACCAATGGGTTCACTCTTAAAACAAAACTAGAGTTTTAACAGTAAAACAATGTAACTTAATGATAAGAACTACTGGATATCTGACCCCTGAGCACTTGGCTTTCAGTAACAGTGCCCCCCTGGGCAGTTTAGTTGAATAGTCCTGGTTTAACGCTTGTAACACTGGAGGTAAATTAACTGGCATTTGTAAATAAAATGTAAAGCACAGCTCGGTAAGGTGTCTGCACTGGTGAAGGTGAACGGTGTCACAGCTATTCTTTTTTTGTTTGTTTGTTTTTTTGTTTATTTGTTTTTTGTTTTGTTTCTTCCTTTCTTTTCCTTTTTTTCCATATTCTCTTTTATGTTTGTCTGTTACCACATCACTTCATCGGTCTTTTTTTTCTTCTTTACCACCCAACAAACATATACACACAAGCACACCAAAACACACACGCGCACACACACACACACACAGCAGAGAACTTTATATCTTTGAACTTCTCTCACACCCAGCATCTACTCAATTTTCTTGTATCTTTCCACTTCAAACATCACTGTGTGTTTCTAAACATCTAAACAGGCAATCTCAAGTAATAACTCTGATTTTAGTTGGATCTGTTTGTCTCTATGGTGACATGCGCTGGTCAGCTTTAGCTACTCACGCACAACTATGGGCACATTAAGGTTTGTGACTTGGAATGTCAATGGAACCAGTACTCAGCAAAAAAGATTAGGAATTTTAAACCAGCTTAAAATAATACAGGCAGATGTTGTCTTTTTACAAGAGACTCATAAATCTATTACAACTGCAGCTCATTGTTGATGGACATTATTATTTATTTATTATTATTATTATTGTAGTGAACTAGACCTCCTACATCAATCTGTCTCTGAAGACCTTCAGGGGACAGGAACTGTTATTTCATTGATTTGGATCCAGAAATACAAATTATCTTATCAAGAGACTATTTAATTGTATCCTGAATTAATCAATTGAAAGAACACTCTTCTTTTTTTTACATTATCATTACTATTTTACAATATCTTAATAATCAAAAGTGTGTTTAGTTCATACCATTTCTAATGTTGAAGTAAACCACTCATTTAAATCAACTGTGAAACAGTATTAATGATTTTTAAACATCATTAGACTTAGATCATACAAGTTAAATGTCTATTTACAAAGTAATTGTGCATTTACTCTTTTGTCTGAATGAGGAGTAGATTTGATGTCGGTCAAAAGTCAGAGAACAAGTTATGAGAACAAAGTGCCTTTTTTTAAAACTCTCAGACAGTAAATAAGAAACTGGCACCTGCAAAGTCTGTCATTTCTTCAAAATATTTTCCTGTCTGTACTAACCTTTCTTAAAAACATTTCTGCTGTCTGCAACTCCTAATAATCCTCTGACATCACTAAAACTCCACCCCTGCTGGTTGTGTTAACCAATCAGGAAGCACCAAATAACAGGAAGTGGATACCCTTTAAAAGTCAACACTTCTTGGAACTATTCAGTCTTCCTGGAACTTTTGGTCTTACAAGTCTAAGATGAGACTCAGTCTTACTGGAAGTCTCAGTCTTACAGCGAGTCGTACAGAAACTTTCAGTTCTTACTGAAAGTCTGTTTGGAGTTCTGGCTGGGACTGCAGTCTTGCTGGAGTCTTACAGCTGAACTAAAAAGCTGATGGATTTGACCGTGAGCCAAAGGTCCATCCATTTCAGCGGAGTCACAGCATGCCTCGCTGTGAACTCACCCCGAGCATTAAATACTCTCAACTTCTAAGGAAGCTTATTCTGTTGAACAGAGTACCATCACTACTTCAGACGATTACCAGCCACTCTGTCCAGAGACACTGAAAGGGAGCGTGAAATGGACCTCTGTACCGGAGCTGATTTATCTTCTGCAAAGGTAACGAGTCATCATGCACTGAGTGTACCGAGGGCTGAGCTGGGGTCGAAAGAAGGGTGCCATTCCTGGTCAACACATTTTCCTTCCTCCATCTAAATCTCCTCTTTAAATCTAAATCTATCCTCTTGTAAACCTCTTTGCCAGGAAGTCAAGCTAAATGCCTTCAGAGATGAATTATTCTCCATCAGTAATATTCTGTTGTCTTGTTATTTGAACTTGCTAAGTTTATTAATCAGAAACAGATCAGCATATCAAGTGTACATGTTTTGATGTTAAATTTTGAATCTGTTAAATAAATGACAGCATTTATTCTGATGGGTCAAAGATAAATTACGTCTCATGTCACTAATTATACACTCCACTCTCAAGTTATTTTAGTCACATGGCAGAAATTTAACTCGAAAAAGAAATAATCCATTGTTAATTAAACAATTAATATTCTTTGTGCTTGAACTAACCTTAAGAATAATTAATTAAGTAGGATGTCCGCAGCGAAAGCTGTCCTGACATACTACATTATTATATTAATTCTTCAGTTATTATCAGTTATTATCATTATTAGTGTATTGTATATATATGTTTATATATTTTTCTCTTTAATTTACTCATTGGTTGTTGTTGTTCTTGTTGTTAAGCACTTTGATAACAGGTTCTGTTTTAAATGTGCTCTATAAATAAAGTTGACTTGACTTGACTTACCATACCATACCAAACCAATTTATTTATAGAGCACTTAAAACAGCAACAAGGCCAACCAAAGTGCTGTACAAAAGAAAACAAACATGCACAGCGGACAGGAAAACATAAAATAAAAATACAGATACAAATAGCAGCAGAAGCTAACTAAAATGACCAACAGTGTAGAGTGCAGACAGGACCAAAACAAATCACACCGTGTTAAAGGCAAGAGAATAGAAGTGGGTCTTCAAGCGAGACTTAAAGACTGAGAGTGTGGGAGCCTGCCGGACACTCAGTGGCAACTCATTCCACAGTCGTGGACCTGCAACAGAGAAAGCCCTGTCACCTCTGAGCTTACGACGGGTTTCTGGGACTGAGAGAAGCATCTGGTCTGCTGACCTCACAGAGCGCGGTGGGACATATGGCTGCAGAAGATCAGTGAGATAGGATGGGGCGGAACTGTTCAGTTATTTAAAAACATACATGAGAATTTTTAATTGGATCCGAAGGTGAATGGGTAGCCAGTGCAGGGAGGCCAAAACTGGCGTGATGTGCTCTCTATAGCCTGTACCAGTTAAAAATCGGGCTGCAGCATTTTGGACCAGTTGTAGACGAGCAATGGAGGACTGACTGATTCCAAACAGAAGTGAATTGCAGTAATCAAGCCTAGATGTTATGAAGGCGTGGATCACTGTCTCAAGGTTCTTTTTGGAGAGTATAGACTTCAGCTTAGACAGCCGTCTCAGCTGAAAAAAACAGGATTTGACCATGATGTTTACGTGACTGTTGAGTTTTAAGGACGGGTCCATTATCACCCCCAGATTAGTGACCTTTTGTTTCTCTAGCGTGGCTAGAGAGAAAAGATCAATGTCATGGTTCATGAGTGAGCCACTGGGATAGAACAACATGACTTCAGACTTCTTCTCATTGAAGCTTAAGAAGTTTAAAGCCATCCAGTCCCGGATGTCAGCCAGGCAGTCAAGAAGATGCTGAATAGAGCGTGTGCCTCTTTGCCTCAGGAGGAAGTAAATTTGGCAATCATCGGCGTAGAAATGAAAGGGTATGTTGTGTTTGCGGAAAATAGCACCTAGTGGCAGCAGGTATAAAGAAAAGAGAAGGGGACCGAGGATGGACCCCTGCGGTACCCCCCACTGGACTGCTGTCGATGCCTAACTAAAATCTTTGATATTGACACAGAAGGTTCTGTCAGAGAGGTAGGACCCAAACCATTTAAGGGCTGACCCTGTGATGCCCACCCACTGCTCCAGTCTAGAAATGAGGATCTTGTGGTTGATGGTGTCAAAAGCAGATGTAAGGTCCAATAGGACAAGCAGCACAGAATCACCTGCGTCTGTGGATATGAAAATGTCATTAAAAACCTTTAGTAGAGCAGTTTCAGTGCTATGGAGAGATTTGAAGCCAGATTGGAAAAACTCTAGGATAGCGTGATCCCCCAAAAGCTGTTTCAACTGAGACTCCACAATTTTTTCCAGTAGTTTAGTGGTGAATGGGAGTCTGGAGACAGGCCGGAAGTTGGACATGACTGAGGGGTCAAGGTTAGGTTTTTTCAGGAGGGGCTGGACAGCAGCATGTTTAAGAGTTTTTGGTGCCACACCTGAGGATAAACTGCTACTCAGAATAGCGAGAATAAAAGGACCCAGGGTAGGAAAAACTTCCTTTAGTAGTCGAGGGGGGACCAGATCAAAGGGGGAACCAGATGGCTTCATGCTGCACATTACCTGCTCCAGAGAAGACAGAGAGATGGGCTCAAAGTGGTCAAACACAGCCACACACTGAGATGGGATGGACAGATCATGAGCTGGTGGAGAAATGAGTGCCCGGGTGTTTGCCACTTTTTCTAAAAAGAAATGGAGGAAGTT
>NC_056518.1:6987599-6988353 GCF_014905685.2 Nematolebias whitei | reverse complement strand
TCTCTATAGCCTGTACCAGTTAAAAATCGGGCTGCAGCATTTTGGACCAGTTGTAGACGAGCAATGGAGGACTGACTGATTCCAAACAGAAGTGAATTGCAGTAATCAAGCCTAGATGTTATGAAGGCGTGGATCACTGTCTCAAGGTTCTTTTTGGAGAGTATAGACTTCAGCTTAGACAGCCGTCTCAGCTGAAAAAAACAGGATTTGACCATGATGTTTACGTGACTGTTGAGTTTTAAGGACGGGTCCATTATCACCCCCAGATTAGTGACCTTTTGTTTCTCTAGCGTGGCTAGAGAGAAAAGATCAATGTCATGGTTCATGAGTGAGCCACTGGGATAGAACAACATGACTTCAGACTTCTTCTCATTGAAGCTTAAGAAGTTTAAAGCCATCCAGTCCCGGATGTCAGCCAGGCAGTCAAGAAGATGCTGAATAGAGCGTGTGCCTCTTTGCCTCAGGAGGAAGTAAATTTGGCAATCATCGGCGTAGAAATGAAAGGGTATGTTGTGTTTGCGGAAAATAGCACCTAGTGGCAGCAGGTATAAAGAAAAGAGAAGGGGACCGAGGATGGACCCCTGCGGTACCCCCCACTGGACTGCTGTCGATGCCTAACTAAAATCTTTGATATTGACACAGAAGGTTCTGTCAGAGAGGTAGGACCCAAACCATTTAAGGGCTGACCCTGTGATGCCCACCCACTGCTCCAGTCTAGAAATGAGGATCTTGTGGTTGATGGTGTCAAAAGCAG
>NC_056518.1:6981203-6987499 GCF_014905685.2 Nematolebias whitei | reverse complement strand
TGGTCGATGGTGTCAAAAGCAGATGTAAGGTCCAATAGGACAAGCAGCACAGAATCACCTGCGTCTGTGGATATGAAAATGTCATTAAAAACCTTTAGTAGAGCAGTTTCAGTGCTATGGAGAGATTTGAAGCCAGATTGGAAAAACTCTAGGATAGCGTGATCCCCCAAAAGCTGTTTCAACTGAGACTCCACAATTTTTTCCAGTAGTTTAGTGGTGAATGGGAGTCTGGAGACAGGCCGGAAGTTGGACATGACTGAGGGGTCAAGGTTAGGTTTTTTCAGGAGGGGCTGGACAGCAGCATGTTTAAGAGTTTTTGGTGCCACACCTGAGGATAAACTGCTACTCAGAATAGCGAGAATAAAAGGACCCAGGGTAGGAAAAACTTCCTTTAGTAGTCGAGGGGGGACCAGATCAAAGGGGGAACCAGATGGCTTCATGCTGCACATTACCTGCTCCAGAGAAGACAGAGAGATGGGCTCAAAGTGGTCAAACACAGCCACACACTGAGATGGGATGGACAGATCATGAGCTGGTGGAGAAATGAGTGCCCGGGTGTTTGCCACTTTTTCTAAAAAGAAATGGAGGAAGTTTTCACACAGCTCAGTTGAGGCTTCCAGAGGTGAAGGCTCACTGAGGTGAAGAACTGAGTTCAGGGTGGAGAAAAGAACTTGGGGGTTGTGGGAGTTGGAGACAATTAAATCAGAGAAGAATTTACATTTGGCAGCTTTAACGGTTTTCTGATAGTGACGCCAACTCTCCCTTAACATTTGAAAAGAAACCTGCAGCCTGTCCTTCCTCCACCTTCGTTCAGCTCTGCGACACTGCTGCCTAACGGCTCGAGTAACGTCATTCAGCCAAGGCTCTGATTTAAGTTTCGTTTTTCTGGTCTTAAGGGGAGCAATACGGTCCAGAACATTTAAACAGGCAGAGTTGAACTGAGAGGTTAGCTCCTCAGTGGGAAGAGACACCGAGAGCTGTTTGATCCTCTCAGAGTTAAAACCTTGATTAAAATGAGCAGCAGTGAAATGGTTAATGGAACGCCTACGTGCAGGAACGCACGTCTTAGCAGTAGGACAAGGGGGGGGGGGGTGAAGTCAAACAATACAGGCATGTGATCTGAAAAAACATTGTCACCGATTTTCAAATTAGAAACAGAGACATTGCGTGTTAAAACAAGGTCCAGCGTGTGACCGTGTTCTTGGGTGGGACCGTTTACCTGCTGAGTTAAATTAAAAGAGTCCAATAAATCTAGAAAGTCCTTCACTAAGGGCTTCTCCTGACAACACACATGCAAATTAAAGTCACCAATAAACAAAAAATGAGTGTATCTCTGTGTGATATCAGCCAAAAAGTCAGAGAATTCATTTATGAAGTCCTTGGAACGAGGGGGGCGGTAGACGAGTGCGCACAGAACCGGAGGAGAGTGTCCGAGTTCAAAGACGCTTAGCTCAAAGCTGGTGCGGGACACCGGGATGGACAACTGTTTACAGGCCAAGTTTGCTTTAAAAACTGTTAATAATTCCCCCCCCCGCACCGACCTGATGGCCGCGGGGCATTGAAACACAGACAGTCCGGGGGTAGTAATTCCACCAAGGCGCTGGACTCACCATCAGAAATCCAAGATTCCGTGACGAACAGAAAATCCAACTCTTCATCTTTAAAAGTCATTGAGGATAAACGTCTTGTTGGAAACAGACCTTGCATTGATTAAACACATCCTGATCCAGGGTCCAACGCAGACACAGCCATGGAAGGAGAAGCGCACGCCAGAGGGCACAGGTTATGAAGAACAGCTCCTCCAGGTCTGCTGGTGCGGCGCACAGGTAAACAACTCCAGGTGTTCACATGGACTGAGCGCACGGGCAACTGGCCAGCAGCCGGGCCCCGGGAGCACCACGGGTCAGAGAGGAGATGATCAGATCCAGAGCGAGTCCTGATAGAATAATCCACACTTTGCCTCAGTTTCACCAAAATCCCTGCATGCTTCCCACGACGTCTGCGACATTTCCTCCATGGAGAAAGGCCAGGGTCAGGCAGAAGGAATGCAGGAATCTCAGACAGGACTGGTGGAGGAGAGTGCTGACCACTGTACAAAAGCTCCACAGGAATTTCAGCAAATGTACGGAGCTCCAAAAGTGCCCAACGATCATACTGAAAATATGACTCGGCACACTGCACCAACCATTGTAAAAATAACAAAAATACAATACAATCAGAGAGCGAGAGACGGGCAGCCCTACACACCTTGAATATACACTTGACTTGACATCTCAGACACTGAGATGCACCCTATAGCTGTCAGTGAACATGCTCCTGTCTCTTTAACTCTAGCAAACAGACAAGAAATCCCAAAAAGTATAAACTGTTGATTTAATATATCATTGCTTGAGGATGAAGATTTTATCAAATATTTTACAGAAGAGTGGACTTCATATCTGGAGTATAATGACTTTCATGGAACGTCAGCATCTGTTCTCTGGGAGGCAGGGAAAGCAGTGATGAGAGGTAAAATAATCTCATTCTCATCACATACTGTAAGAAGAAAAATAAAATAAACATATTCAGGAATTAGAAGAAACCATTAAATTGTTAGAAGCCTCCCAAGATGAAGACATGCTGGACAAAATGCGTAAAGCTAAATTAGAATTAAATGAACTCATTAACAAAAAAAACTCAATTCTTAACAAAAAGATTCAGAAAAGAAAACTTTGAGCAGAACAATAAATCAGGTAGCTTTCTAGCAAAACAGCTTAAAATAAATAAGGAAAAAACAACTATTCATGGTGTTAAAGACTTGACTGGGAATACAGTTTATGATCCTGAAAGAATAAACAGCATTTTCAGAGATTTTTATAAAGCTTTATACTCACCCCAGATAAACCCATCAGATAATGAAATTGATCAATTCCTGGATAAAATAACACTTCCTAAATTATCAGATAGCCAATCAATGGAGCTGGACTCACCACTGACACCAGTGGAACTCCAGGAAGCCCTCAAAAGCATGTCCAATAAAAAGGCTCCAGGTCCAGATGGATTTCCAGCAGAGTTCTACAAAGAATTCTGGAATATCCTTGACAGGGCATTTTTTTAAGAATGATCATTTAAAACTTATTTTTTGAATTCTTTTCATTGTAATCAGCCAACTTGCTTTGACCAGTTTCTGTGTGTGTGCATCCACACCAAGTTATCTGTTACACACAAAACTTGTAAACTGTTAAGATTGGTGTGGTTTATTTATTTTTAAGGTGATGGTTCACAGAAACCCATCATTTATTTGGTGCTGTGTGACCCGGATACTCCTCACAACTGTTTTACGGTGTGATCCGATCCAGACGCGCTGCAAAGCCGGTGCACGGCATTAAGGTAAAGCCCTGAGAGATTTTCTTTCTGTCCAGACCAGTGTTGTAAGTCTCACTCGGACCACCAGCAAACAGGGTGACGGAAATCTTACCAAGACACTTCACCAGACGACAAGAAGTGAGTATAAAAAATAAGATTGTTATATGTGAGAAAATATGGTACAGAACTAGTTTTGTGTTGAGCCAAGACCTCAAATTTTAAAGGAGTGAGATTTTTTAACATAAGGTTCAGAGCTAATGCATAAAGTCTAACCATTAAAAATCAAGATCTTCAGTGTTATAAAAGTGAGGTAAATTTAGTCAAGACCTGAAAAAAGTGAGACATTTTTGCCAAGAACTATTTGGACTTACAGTGAGGCTCAACAGAGATTTCTTTTAGACGTGTCTCTTTTTTTTTTCCTCTCTGCAACTTTTTTCTCTCTCTCTCTTTCTCTTTTTGTGTGTATAAATGAGTGAATGCATGAATAACTGAGAGGTTTACGAGCAATATCACGTGACCCTGAAACCTTGCGGTGCTAACAGATGGGCCGTGTGATTTATTTTTAAACCTCTATTAGGATTCTAAAGCCCCTTATCCACGGGTCTTTTTGGTACTCCTATGTAACTAGTTGTGGCCGATTGCAGGATTTATCAACAATGCCTCTAGTGGTGGAACCCACCCCATTTTTGGGACCTAAATCACTGAGGTCCCAGGTCTGGTTCTTTTAGGGTCTAGTTGTGACATCAGCGCACTGTAGGTCACTGATTGGTCAGGGGGCGTATTCATTGGTGGAGGGCGGAGATTCAGTCTTCCACCGGAAATCACAATCCACCATTTTCTTTTTCACCCGCATAACAGACAACAAGAAATCGGAGGAGCTTATTTTGGAATATTTTATAAGGTAAAACAAATAATCATGGCACAACCGTGGTCGAATGCTGAAGCTCAGGCATTTCTCTGTTTGCTGGCCGATGAACAAGTGCAGAGCGAGCTAGATGGAACGAAACGAAATAAAAAGATTTTTCAAGAGGAGTCTGCGCAGATGGCGGTGCAGGGCTTCCATCGCACACCAAAGCAAAGAGGAAAGCTTAAAAAACTAATAGCTGATGGTGAGTGTATTTTATTTACTTTAAGCATATTTCCTTTCCCTCATGCAACCGTTTCTTTGCGTTTTCTGAAAGTACTCTGAACAAACGAGGCTGACGCGGTTACGTCGTTATTAGTTAGCATCATTGCTAACTGTACTCTGTTGCTGTTTTTCCACTCTTATTTTGATGTAGAAAGTCCCACTGAACATGAAGGTTCGCCAGATTCTGCTTTTGACTGTCCAATCCTCCCCGCTTCTGACCCTTCCCGACCACACCAGCTCCAAGTACATCCATGCCACCGGGCACATGCACGCCACCGGGCAACACGCAGCAGAGCGGCACCAAACAGCACCCGTTACTAGGTAAGAAGCAACAATTGTGTTTAACATGACATTGATCATGTTGATATGAACGTTGTTTTGTTTTTGTTGTAAAACACCTTGCATGTATTCAAACTACTTGTTTATTCAGTTGTAATGGATAAATGTTAAATTTAGTTATTCATTTATTACTTAAACTTTCATTTATGAAGTTTATTATTGAAATTATACAGGTGTAGTGATTTTTGTTCAGATTAAGGATGCTCTGTTCTTTTTCTAAATTAGCACAAACCGTTGTAAATGACTACATGTAGTTTATTTATGCCCACCTGCTTACTATCATTAAAGTACTAGACTGCTTTATGAACAGAATCATTTCTGATCTTGTGAACAAACACCTTTTGAAATTAGCAGGAACTTTAATGTAAATAATTTATTTAAAAACTCTACCTGTACTTCATCATCTAACAGCCATTTTCTTGTGTGTTATTCCTAGGCAATAGGAAGCGCAGATCAACAAGTGCAGCAGAGAGCTTTGTTTCTGCACATACAGAACAAGAGGAGATGAACCGGAAGCAGAGAGAGGAACACTTCCATTTTATTTGTGAGGATGCCAAAAAAGCAAGGCAAGAAGAAGCTGCAGCAGCGAGGAAGCAGGAGAAAGCCATTAGGAGGGAGGAGATGGCCTTGAGGAGAGAGGAAGCAGATGTTCGCAGAGAGGAAGCAGCACAGCGAAGGCAGGAGGCTGAACAGAGTGCTGCTTTCAGTCAGGCACTCCTTGGGGTGCTGGAATCCATTGCCCGTTCCATGGCAAACAGACATGTTTAAAAATATTTAGAGTAGATCATAGTTGATCTATAGAAATGTAGATCCTGCAAGGTAAGCCCACAAATGCATATTGCATAAATATGCATGTTGCATATATAATTAGTGTATAATTGTTTTTTTTTGTACAGGTCTTTATTTCTAATAAAAGAAACATTTTCAAGTCTTGAGCTTCCATCTGATCATCAAAAGTGAAGTGCTTACAGTGTTTTTTTACGTCAATAGTGTAGGATAAGTGAAGTAATTGTTTTTTACCTGTAACAATGCTGGTGAAGATTCTCAGTTATCCTTGACACGGCAAATCCCCCCCAAAACAGATAAAAACAAAACCTCAGGACTTTTTTTAAAACTGAAGACGTTTCGCTAATCATCCGAGGAGCACTCACAATTCAATGAAAAAAGGAATCTGGGATTAAAGTTATAAAGCTGTGGTGTTCTGTAAGCTTGCTGGAGGTTTTCAGTCATTGCATGTCAAACACCTCGGCCATGATGTCCATCCTGTGGATCCAGCAGCTTCTGTGTCTTTTTCACCCAAGGTCAAAAATTCTCTCCACGACTTTCACTGTGGTACAAAGGAGCACTAACTTAATATTACTTAACAGCACTTCAATCATGAAGATAATTTGCGACAGCTTAATTTAAAGAGCTGCGTGGTAAGCATAAACTCTGAAAGAGTTGTTAAATATCAAATCAAATGTAGGTTATTATGTAATGTACG
>NC_056518.1:6979725-6981103 GCF_014905685.2 Nematolebias whitei | reverse complement strand
TTACACGATGAGGGGCTGATGTCACACTCGGAGGGTCGGTTCTGGCCGAGTCAGAGAGGCAGATGGACAATGAGGGGCCAGACCTCAGGACGAAAACCAGGTCGAATCCGGCTCTAGTAATCTTCGTTTCAAAAAGTGGGTTTTAATGTAATTATCAGTTTGTGAGACTTTAATTAGTGGTGTTGAATAAACCGACAAAAATAAAATGAATCCGTTTCATTTATTTTTCAACTTTAGCAGTATGCAATGTTGATCTAAATTTGGATAACATAATTTTTAGTGCGCGTCATGTAGCTTAAAGCTTCAGTATTTCCCACACAAACATAAATACTGTTTATAATTTATTAAACTGTTGCTATTCAGCAATTTTAGTATGTTTTAGTGCAACGTGGCATGTTGTGAATGTGTGTTTGTGTGTGTGCGTGTGTGGGTGCGCGTGTGTGTGTATGTGTGCGCGTGTGTGTGCTCTCCCAGACAGAGAGCTTGCAGCAGTCAGATAACAGCTCTGGAAGTACTCACACTGACCTTGTGATTTTATCTAAAAAAAAGAAAGTCAACTAGACTTTTGCTTGTGCTTCTGAAGAAGACTTACTTTCATAACATCCCACGATCGGTAGGTATGTTACTGCGTTGTGTTTTATTAATATATTTGTGTGAGCGGTTCAACTGAAAATGTCTCACGGACGCCTCAGTGCCTCCTGAGGAACAGGCTTCTAGGTCAACCTTAGTGATAGATCCGGTTCCCCACTTAGGTTTCAACTCCCAAAAGACAGCGAGATTTTAGATCCAGTTGAACACGTCACTTAAGCCTGGTATCCACAGGTCTGGTTCTTGTTGTAGCCTGTTGTGTCCGGTTCTAGTGGGACCTCTATTTTTGTGTCTCCACTTTGCCTATAGTTCCCGTTTAGTGGGCGTATTGTTCACCTCTAGTGGGCGGATTATTAATATCAACGCACCTTACCAGCTGGTGGCGGTAGTGCTACATTAAGCTCTTTTCTAAGCACCACTAACATGTATTAGAAGAAGAGCTGGAAAACAACACACAACCAAAATGGATGACCTCCGTGAACTTGGAGCAGAACCAGCCGCACAGCCCGTCCTGGTCGCTGTCCCGCAAGATGGAGAGCAGGGCCGAGGTGTCAGAGATGCTCTGATGGATCATGAGCTGTAACTTATCCTAATTCAACCCCTTAATCTTTTTTCCCTCCCCAGCCTTCCTTAGATACAAGTGAACGTTAAAGTGTTGATTTGAAAATAAACATGGATTAATAATTATTCTTGTTTGTTTAATGTACAGACATGCCTTATTACCAGGTTCGTGTAAAAATGGCAAAACAAACAAGAATAATTATTAATCCATGTTTATTTTCAAATCAAC
>NC_056518.1:6944787-6979625 GCF_014905685.2 Nematolebias whitei | reverse complement strand
TGACATCCTGTTGTTAGCCGCTTAGCTTAAAGTTAGCTTCGGCTAAACTCGGTTAAAATCAACATTTCTGAACGGATTGAAGCGTAAACGTGGCGTTCTTTCACCAAGCACGACTTTTTTGCATGAAACATGAGTTTTAGGGACATGTGGCAAGTTTTACTTAGTGATTTTAAGCACAGCAAACGCTACGGTTGCAACCGAGCTCATTTCCGACATGGAGGAAGTGACGTGACACGTCACTCATCCGGTCGTTAGCTGTTAGCTTAAAATTAGCATCGCTAGCGTTGTTCAAAAACATCATTTAATGACGGATTTTAAACTCTAACGCGGCAAAATTTCAACAATTATGCTTTTAAGAACTTAAGCAGCGTATCAGAATACAGCTTTTAAGCGCTTTTCAGCTTTAAAAAGCAGATTTTATTCCCTATGAAAAACGAGTTTTCATTTCCGGGTCACGTGACTGGATCGTTCAATGACAGAGCAACACGACCTCACACGTCAGAGCTAGTCACTACTGACACGTCTGTCAGCCAATCAAAACGTTACACACGGTCTTTTTCAACCAATCACAGAATGTCTTTCCCAACTAGCATGTTAGATTTATCTGAACAAGTCCGTCAACTTTTTGTCTTTTAAACTGTCAAAATGCACTTTTTTCTGTTAAAAGATGTAACGAATCAACTCTGAGCTGCACGGAGTCGGCGCCCCGGTCTCAAAAACGTCTTTCTAGCTATTTAAACAACTCGTTCGAACTTTCTCAGAACCGAGCCGGAACCAGAACCGCGTCTGGACCGTCTTTAAACAGAACAAAGCGTTTCCACACAAAGCCAGCTTTAGTTACACATAACAGGCGTACAATTTCAGCTTTAAAAAGACATATGACTCACAAGTTCAGCTTCAACACATCACTAGCTCAACACAGCGTAAACATGTAGCGTTTTCTCCAAGCGGCAGCTTCTGCACGCTGCGTTCAACACAGCTAACAATCTGTTATTTTTCATGCCAACATGTAAAATCAATTATTACACGAATACACAGTCCATTTATGAGCACGTTACGGGCCACCAATATGTAGTATGACATATCCTGAGATATATTCATACATTAAACGGGTTCACTTATCTTTCTGGACTGGATAAAACGTGCATTGAATTTAATGAAATGTAACGTGAGACGTCATTTTTCTTTGACCCATCAAAATGAATGCGGTCATTTATTAACAGAATCAAGTTTAACACATCACACATTTACATTAATTTGGCAGAATATGAAAACAACAACATAATCAGCTTTACAGGAAGTGAGAACAATACGGCGATTGTTTTCACTTTTCAGCAGAACAGCAGACATCAATTCACACGGCGGTGATTGATTTTCTAGCAGAAAGAGAGTTTAAGATGGAAAGATGAAGTTTATCTGAGAGAGATGTGTGAGGGAATTTGTTTGTTTTAACCAGAACAGCACGCTCCATTGAAATCAGCTTGGCCAACGGTACGCTTGGTCGAAATAGAACTTTTACCTTGCAGACGATAGCTTCAGCGTCGGTGTAGAGTTCTCCTTTTGACTCTTTTCAGCGTCTCCGTGAGGACAGCCAAAATACCTAGAGAGCCGTGCGAGGTTATCCAAACAGAAGTTATAATTCCCAAAATCGTCTCTGGTTCAGCTTGTTTGGTTTAGTAGCATCCATGAATGCCTGCGGTTGCATTCACGGACTCCCAAACTCCCTGCACTCTGGATTCCACAACTCTTGAACTCTACTGGAACTCTTCTCAACTCTTCTCTTGAACTGGGAAGTTGCCACATTTAAACGGGCTATACTTCCGGTTCATTTGAGAGCCTCTGATTGGTGGATGGACCAGAACAGAGGTGTGGTTTGTGATGTAAGGTGTTATGGAAAGTCAAGGATAGAGATTAAGATTGTTTAAGAACAGACAGAAAGATTGTTGGAGAAAACCAGTCTTAGTGGCGTCTCTACTCAGTATCTTGCTGTAAAAGTTAAACATGACATTTCTTAACAGTAAACTTCTTAGTTGACCGAAACCTGAACTCTAACACATTTACAAACTTGCTCACTTTCAAAGCAGACGATCAAGAAATTGAATCATTACTCTGTAATGTACTCTAACTTGATTTCACTTTGAATTGAGGAATAAAAATCATTACTACTGTTTAAGTAAATAAAAATGAGTAGTTCACTTCAACATGTAAACATTGTTTGAACTAACACAATTTGATTATCAAAACATTTGTAAAATAGTAATGATCATAGAGAATTGTCTTTTTCCACTTGATTAATTCAAGAAAGAAAGTCTCAGGATCGATCAACCTGTATTTCTGGATGCAGATCAATGAAATGACTGTTTCTGACCATATGATCCTAAGGTCATTGATTTGACATCAGGTCAAGTTCACTACAAGTGCTACACAGTGAATGACCATGACAGGTGTGATAGAAAAAGATTTTGATCCTTATGAGATGAAGGACTGTTTAGAGAAAGCGTTGACGCTGCTGACAGGATCCTTACATCCATATGGCAAACAAGCGGACAGCATGAACCCAAAAGAGTTAGTGGACAATCTGATGGAGGTTGCAGAGAGTGTGACCTCTACAGAAATTACAAGGTCAGGCTATGAAAAGCTGGCTAAAATGGCAATGTTGCTGAAAGAATCATACTTTGCATTAAGACGGGATCACGTAGTGACAGTGTCACAAGTTTCCCGCTGCAAAGGTGAAATAGATGTGCTTAAAGCATAACTTGACGAATGCAGACTGGTAAAAGCGGGATTACTCCAACAATGTCTGCTTTAACAAAGTGAATGTCAAACATCACAGGAACACCTGAAAGCTTGTGAGGAGAAACTAGTGTGTAGAGAAACACCTCCACCCTCACCTAAAATGGTAGGAACAGACCTGAACAGGTCTCCTCCACCAAACATGCAACAGAGTGCATGGAAACTTCCTCTTTCAATAGATGTTCTGCTAATACTCTCAAAATATGTACAACGCTTTGTACCTGGACCGATGGGTTCAACTGGAACAAAAGCGTACCTGAAAGATCTTGAATTCAGATTGAAAGGTTATCCTAATGATACGGTTGAGGATAAGATCAGTCTGATAAGGCTCACTTCAGACAGAGAGGTGTTCACCTTCATCGAGCGTCTACCTGATGCAACGAGAAAGGATTACAACCTTCTGTGTGAAGCTTTGATCAGAGAGTACGACCCCTGCACGGGACCTGCTGGTTTCCCAGCCGCTGACAAGGTCACGCAGGGCAAGAATGAACATCCAAAGATTTATTACAAAAGAATCTTCCAAGCTTATTTTGGTTACAGAAATGAAACCGGAATGGAGGAAGAAGAAGGTTTTAAATATGTTTTCAGCAAAAATCTCCACACTGATTTTAAAAGATCAGTACAAATGATGGCAAATTTCAGAGAAAAATCCATCAATGAGATTAAACAGTGTGCTGTGAATGTGTTTGAGGCATGTTCTCATGCTAAGACGCCCATAGAGGTGTTTCCTGGTATAAAGGTTAAATCCCACTCCCTAGAAATGGAAGGACGGCGTGCATTGACACCACCTCCTAAAACAGGCGAGAAAAAGCAGTATTTTCAAACTAACAAACCGCGTAATGAAGGTGCACGCTGGGACAGAAAAGCTCCTCTTTCAGAGGATGGACGTGATTATCGTAAATGGGGAATGCGTAGGACGCAAAGATATGGGATCCAAGAGGACCCATATTATCAGGGGAAGTTCGAAAAGGAACCCCCAAAAGACGTACCTAACCCTCCCCCACCTCGGACGAAACGAACCGAGGCGATAAAATCACAAAAGTTCCAGAAACAAGGCCCTACACCTCTGAGCTCGGAAGAGACAGAGAAACTGCGCAGGTTGTTAGAAACCTTGAAACACGCTGAAATGGGATACCAACCAGGAGCACTGTGTAGTGAGGTGATCGCTACTAAATCTGAAGGCACGAATGACAACATTACAGATGTCGGTGGACCACACCAAGACATTGCTGTTGTTGCCTCCAACAACCCCTCATCGGACGAAGGGGGGGTAAACTCACACACAAACGATGATGAGTCATCGCAAGTTGAACACTCAGAACCTGATTTTCATGATTTTGAACTAGGCATTCCAGTTCTGGGAGGACTCCCAGACAACCTGGTACCGAGTCAAGAAGCTGACTGTGTTGGTTTTAACAAAACCAACACAGGCCATAGCTCTTTCCTCAAACAATGACGTCGACCAAGGACCACAAACCTATGGTGTCTTACCCATAGACAGGTCCGACGACTCAGAAAAGGATTCGTTGGAGCTCCCCAAGGAGCAAGAACCCTTAACAGTCTCATCACAGATTGATCAGGTGGTCGCCCAAGCCGACACTCTGACATCTGATGAAGAATGAGACAGAATTCGCCAAGTTCTTTCAAAATATGAAAAGTCATTTTCAACTGACCCAGACATCATCCAACTTCAGAAGTTGGATGATCCTGCAATTAACTCGATGATACTGTATCTGACTGACCCAGACAAATACACTCCATCGAAAAGCGAGCTGGATTCCAGTCCAGACCTTAAAGTCCTCTTTCAGCTGCGCAAACAGTTAAAACTACTCAAGGACAGCCTAACTTTAGCTCATGGAGCGACGTCCTCACCCGTGTTCGCGGTCTCCCATGACCGAAGGGGGGTGACGCCAGTTAGGATAATGCTACCAGACGCGATAACGTGAGCAAATCTGACATTCAGAGTGAGTGGCGCACCGAAACGTCGTTTTCTAGTTGCTTAATCACTGCTTTTGTCAATGTTGAAACGTTGTTTTACTGGATGCTTAGTCACTACTCTTGTCGATGTTGAAACGTTGTTTAATTGGTTTTGGTATTGTTTCTGAAGAAAGAATGAATTTTGTGTGTAGTTAAGTTAGAGACTAAGAGGCCTTTAACCATGCCAACATGCAGTTCATTCGTTAAAATGTAATCTTTGCAGAGTCAATGTAGATTAATGCTACCTTAAGTACCATAATCTACATTGGTCTCACAACGCTTAAGCCGAACCTACTCGAACAATTCTATTCGGGGGGATAGCTAATTCTTTTTGATGAGTCTCGCCATAGACTTCCAAAAACATTTATGGGGAAACCAAACACCCAATCTCAAGTCGTTCGTCTAAAAGACAACAGACAATTGAACCAAACTATATTTTACCATGTAAGGCTAACTTAAACCAAGTTAGGAATGGAAAAATAGTTTGGAACACTCTTCTATAGGTATAAATCCCTATTACTACCTTTTTCAGCATGTTCCATCCCTTAACTGGTAGCTGTAGCTGTTCCCAATCATAATAGCTTACACACCAGGTGCATATAGTTTAAGGCCTTATGTAAAATCCCCTTCATAAGCCCACCTTAAACCACATAATTGCATGACACATTGAACGAGAACGGCACAGACTGGACATCTACCCAACGACGACCTTCGCTGGAGGAGACCTGCAATCCTGACGTTGGTCTCCACTCTTCATCCAGTGGCCGCATCTTCAGTTCAATTCAAGGGAACCCCTCTGTATGCTGATCAATCAACACTTCCAATCGTTGTGGATTTACCATTGTGGATTAAATGACTTTTTTCAATGGATTACAGACTCTGTTTCCAAGGGGGTTAAAGCATTGCTACAATGGAATTACCAACAACATTATGGAATTATCATCAACACAATGGAATTACCAAGAACATTGTGGAATTACCTTTGACTTTTGTTTTCCTTGCTGGATTACATCAAGCTCAAGGACATTCGAAGGCGTAAGTTCATGTTGGAATTCATCCCCATGGACAGGCGATGATTTCCAAAGGGGGGACTGTAGTGAACTAGGCCTGAGGTCAAATCTTGACCTTAAGGACCTTATGGGACAGAAACTGTCATTTCATTGATTTGAATCCAGAAATACAGGTTGACCCATCCTGAGACTTTCTTTCTTGAATTAATCAAGTGAAAGAGACTACTTTCGATTATCATTACTATTTTACAAATGTTTGATAATCAAATTGTGTTAGTTCAAACAATGTTTAAATGTTGAAGTGAACTACTCATTTTTAAATCAACTGTGAAACAGTAATAATGATTGTTAATCCTCATTCAAAGTAGAAATCAGGTTAATGATGCATTGTCTGATTTTCTGTCTTCAATGAGCAAGTGTGTAAGTTGGTCAAAGTTCAAGTTTCGGTCAACTGCAAGTTTACTGAAAAAGAAATGTCATGTTTAACTTTTACAGCAAGATACTAGAGAAGTGACTCCACGAAGTCTGAGTTCTTCATAATATCTTTTGTCTGTTCTTAAACAATCTTAATCTTTTTCCTTGACTTTTTAATAACACCTTACATCACAAAACACACCTCTGTTTTGGTCCATCGACCAATCAGAAACTCCCAAATGAACCAGAAATAGAGCTCTTTAAATGTTGGTACTTCCTAGTTCAACCCAGTTGGAGTCGGGTGGAGAGTTTGCAGCTCCAGTCGTTTGAGAAACAGGAAAATCCCGATATGATCCAGAGCTCTTCCGAGTATTGGGGATTATGACATCTTCCACCTCTGAGTGGAACTCTGATGGACTCCACTCATGTGAAGTCCATTCGTGAGGTGAACTGTTGTTGACGAAGTCCCACCACCACTCCGGACGGTTCTCTGCCATCCTACGGAGACGCTGGACCGGTAGCGTAACTGGAGCTCCGCTTCCACTGATTTGTCGTCAGAGAGGTAATGAGTCGAGGTAATGAGTCGAGTTCACTACCGAGCGTACCGAGGAAAGCTGGGTCGAATGGAGGGTGCCGTTCTGTTCAACACTTTTCAACCACACACACACCATCTCCCTCCCTCTAAACTTCAATCTTTAAACTCTTCTATCTGCTAAGAAATTAATCCAGATATTTTTAGAAATGTCTGAAGCAAAGTTTTTCAACCACTGCCGTGTGGTTAATGTCTGTGTGAAGCTGGAAGCAAGGTTTTCAACCATCGCCGTATGGTCGTCCTTGTAAAACTTGCTAAATAAGCTGTCGTTATTTTCAATTTTTGCCAATTAATGTAAATGTGTGATGTGTTAAACTTGATTCTGTTAATAAATGACCCACTGTCGTTGGTGAGTCAAAGATAATTAACGTTTCCGTCCACATTTTATTAAATTCAGATGCACATCATTATACAGTCCAGAAAAATGAAAGAATCCGTTTAATTTATGAATATATATCAGCATATGTTCATTCTACATGTGTGTGTGTCTTATGTGTGTGTGTGTCTTATCTCACTCAGCCTTATAACCTGTATCTCTCACTCTCTGCTCTTTGAATTGAGAAAGCTCCTCGGATGAGGAGCGAAACGTCTTCTGTTACAAATAAAGTCCAGTTGTTTTTGTATTGAACGCTTTTTAAATATATGTACTGACAATGTTCTGCTTGATAGAGTCTATTTTGTTCACAAAGTAATCAAGAAAACCATCACAGGTAGACTGTGTAGCAGTTTTCAGAACATTGATGGAGGGATTAATGACAGACTGAATGGTATTAAATAAAACCCTTGGCCGGTTACAACTGGTAGAAATTAAATTGGAAAGATATTGTGATTTGGCCTGCTGAACAGCTTTTTGATGTTCATGAAGACAGTCTCTCAGTATGTCCTGGGACACATGAAGCCTGTCTTTCTTCCATCTGCATTCTGCTTTCCTGCAGCGTTGTCTAAAAGTCCGAGTGGTACCATTAAGCCAGGGATCTGGCTTGATTTTTGTAGAAGTCTGTCTTAAAGGAGCAATGGAGTCCAAGATCTTTGTAGAAGTGTACTGAAAGGAGGTGATAAATTCTTCTGAATGTAGAGATGAGTCCAGACTTTCAGCAGAGTATAAGTCAGTGCTTCTAAATACAGCAGCAAACTGACCTGGAGTGGAGGGAGTAATGAAGCGGCAGCAACGTGCTGGAAGCATAGTCTTTACCGGGGGAGGAGTGGAAAATTCAAATATAATAGGAAAGTGGTCTGAAATACAAGTGTCCAAAATTTCTATAACAGATACACGAAGGCTGTGAGAGATGATTAAGTCCAAAGTATGACCATGACTGTGTGTGGACCCTGACACAGATTGTGACAGGTTAAAAGAATCCAGAAGGCTTTGAAAGTCAACAGCGAGTTGGTTACAGGGACAGCAAACATGAACGTTAAAATCACCACAAAAAAAGCAAACTGTCAAATTTTGGCAACAGTTCAGCCAACAGTTCTGAGAATTCATTAATGAAATCCTTATTATATTTTGGAGGGCGATATAAAACACCACACAGCAGGGGGTGTGCAGATTCCATCACAAACAGCTGAAGCTCAAAGGTGCTGTAGTTTTGAGGAGGCAGTGGACGGCAGGTGAGTTTATCACTGAACACAGCAGCGAGACCGCCCCCACGGCCAGACACACGCGGTGCACTCAGGTAGGAGTATCCAGGTGGGAGGAGCTCAGAAAATGCACTGTTGTCCCCTGGTTTCAGCCAGGTCTCAGTCATCAGAAATAAATCCAAACGATGAGTAGAAATCAGATCGTTTAGCATAAAGGTTTTACTTGAGAGCGATCGGGCATTAAACAGGGCTGCACGTGCTGGTACACAGCCATTTGCGTCATCAACTGCTCGGGCAAGTGGGCGGAGGTTCTGTTGCACGCAGCCCCCCCCTCCTGGTCCCCACAGAGCGAAAAGGTGGAAACTGAAAGTTGACGCCAGGATTAACAGGAACGAGGCATCGATGACGATATACCAGGGAACGCCGGAGGTCAACGATGCCAAACCCCGAAGGTAAGTCCTGCAGTAGAAGCCGATGATCAACCGTACTGTGAGAGGCGAGGTAGAATTTGTATTTGACGAGGACTCCCGCTCTCCTTCCACGTCTTCTGCGGCGTTTGTTGCGTAGCAACGTCCCGGTAGTGCGGCGTAGATAGGCTGGCACAGACGCCAATACCAAAAACCGGTGCGTTGTTTAGCGAATCCTGCATCTTTAGCAGAGTTGAGCGGTTGTACACTAGAAGTGAGGATACATCATGGATGATGAGAAGGCAAAACACGAGTAACTTTAACAAATTCAGGAGCGGTAGACTGCGTGCCATCAACAAAGGCGCCATCTTTTCCTCAAACCACAGTACTTGGCTGCAAGTATCAAGCTGTGAAATCTTTCGTTTTCTACAACTGATAGTGGTTGGTCATGAATCATGATGAAGTTTAGCAACTTCTCGGTAAACATGTGAGCTCTGTGGTTTCAGCAATGTCTTCTTCTTGTTCAATCCAAAGCAAGCAGCCTAATTTGGAGCAGCCGCACTCAAGTCTGTCCCTCCTCAGAGACGGGCAGACTGAGCAGGGTAGATTGGACGCGGCTGGTTGGGGTCGAGTCACCTGTTGTGGGTTGAGCAAAGAGCAGCGCCCCGCTGAAGCCACGGAGCTCAAATGTCCATCATAAAACTAACTTTAACGTGGTTTAATGTGGCGCTATGGCTCTGCAGACATTGCACGATGCTGTCTTGTTTTGTGGTGTTTCTAGTGTAGAATACTTCCACACAGCGGACATGTTTCGATGAAAAGTTTGTTAGCTGTTAACCACAGTGCTGCTAACTCAGCCCTCACGTTGTAGCTGGCTGCAAACTATGAAATGGATTTCCTGAAGGTGAGGCATGTCTTATTACTCTGGGTTCATGAGACACGCCGTCGTTCAGTAAATCCATGCCAAAGTTTGAAGCCAACTTGCATCATGGATCGGATATATCGCAGGTGGATCAGAAAAGTCCGATACGTAAATTATGCTGGTATTGGAGGCCGATACCGATACTGAATTGGATCGGCCCCATCCCTACTTTATGTTTTGGATCATTGTCTTGTTGGAAGATAAATCTCCGTCCCAGTCTCAGGTCTCTTGCAGACTCAAACAGGTATTCTTCCAGAATGGTCCTGTATTTGGCCCCATCCATTGGACCATCTTCCCTGTCCCTGCTGATGAAAAAAATGCCCAAACCATGATGCTGACACATCCATGTTTGACAGTGGGGATGGTGTGTTCAGGGTGATGAGCTGTGTTGCTTTTACGCCAAACATGTCGTTTTGCATTGTGGCCAAACAGTTCAATTTTGGTTTCATCTGACCAGAGCACCTTCTTCCACATGTTTGGTGTGTCTCCCAGGTGGCTTGTGGCAAACTTTAAACAACACTTTTTATGGATATCTTTGAGAAATGGCTTCCTACTTACCACTCTTCCATAATGGCCAGATTTGTGCAGTGTACGACTGATTGTTGTCCTATGGACAGACTCTCCCACCTCAGCTGTAGATCTCTGAAGTTCATCCAGAGTGATCATGGGCTTCTTGACTACATCTCTGATCAGTCTTCTCCGTGTTCATGATGAAAGTTTAGAGGGACGGCCAGGTCTTGGTAGATTTGCAGTGCATAGGAGAAACTGGAGACCCCATAGCACACCCATGTTTCTGCCTATAATATTCACCTCATCACCTCTACTACATTACTGTTGATGATGCAGTAGATGTGGTCAGTTTAAGATTAAAATCAGACACCACTCTGAGCAGCAGGACCACGCTTTCCACAGAGCAACTGTGTCAACTCTTGAAACTGTTCCTGCAGTCAACCTACTTCACATATGGGGAGCAATATTATAGGCATAAACATGGGTGTGCTATGGGGTCTCCAGTTTATCCTATTGTTGTCAACCTGTACATGGAGGAGGTAGAAAAGAGAGCCTTGATGTCCTTTTCAGGGACACGACCAAGTCATTGGTTCAGGTATGTTGATGACACCTGGGTTAAAATTAAATCTCAGGAAGTCCAACATTTTACTGACCACATCAACTCTGTGGATAAATACATATAGTTCACACGAGAAGATGTAAAAAATGGCAGGTTGGCTTTCTTGGACTGTGAGGTCTCAGTCTCTGATAGAGGACTTTTGCAAACTGAGGTGTACCGCAAACCCACCCACACAGACCAGTATTTGCAGTTTGACTCTCATCACCCTTTGGCCACAGCCACTGGCCAAAAGGATGGCCAAGCACAGAAGATCAACATCATCAGGCCAGGATTCTGCGGTCTACACTCATCTCCAGGCCAGCGATCACTCTTTCAGGGATGAAGATGTTCACATCCTGGACAGAGAGGAAAGATGAGAGAGGAGTAAAGGAGGCCATCTTTGTGAAAAGAAATTGTCCATCATTAAACAGGGGTGGAGGCCTCCGGGTTCAACTGTCCCCCTCTTACACTGCTGTTATTGCTAGCATCACTCAACCCCCTGTGAATAGTATACAGCCATCAGTATGCTAATGATACATTGTTAGGCTGATGGTCCTTCTCGACTATGTGAGCAGCTGGTTTTGGTTGTCAGCAGCAAACTGGTTGATCCACTCTGAGAAGGTGCTATTTAAGAGACTGAGCTGAATACAGCACCTCAGACTGAGAAAGTCTCTCGGATGAGAGACGAAACGTTTCTATATATTTTTTTGCTTTGTTTTGTTTTTTGTTTTTTGAATGTCCAGAGAACCAGATTGAACTTTTTTGGATACTGTGAAATACCTGATCTGTACCTGTACTTTATGATTTTTCAAAACACGATCCATTACTCCTCATGTTGCTTTCATATCACCCTTGCTTTTGTTAAGTATGTCACATAATATTCCTTCTTATGTCTTCTTATAATCCATACCAGCTTATTTGATAGATTCCAGTTTGTAAATGTAAATAATGACTCTTCTTCATACACCAAAGTTAGTGGGTTTTCTCCGGGTCCTCCGGTTTCCTCCCACAGACCAAAAAACATGCAAGTTAGTCTGATTGGTAACTCTAAATTGTCCCTAGGTGTGAGTGAGAGAGTGAATGGTTGTTTGTCTTATTTGTCTCTATGTGGCCCTGTGATGGACTTGCGACCCGTCCAGGGTGTACCCCGCCCCTCACACAGTGATTGCTGGACATGGGCACCGGCGACCCCCGTGACCCAAAATGGAATAAGCAGGTAAAGAAAATGGATGGATGAATGAATTTCCCTGGCCATCCAGATAGACAACAGGGTTCGGGAGAGCCTCTTAGAAGAGGACTACAAGTTCCACAAGCTTCTTCTTCCCGGAAGTAATGATGCCGCAACTGCGGATTCCACCTCTGAACCCGAACCAATGCAGATTGGTACGACTCGGCTTTCTCCCAAGGAGCGGCAACGCCGCCTTAAGGCCAACGCATGCATGTACTGTGAGAAAAAAGATCATGCGATTGCGGCCTGCAAACTACAGGTAAAAGACAAAGCCCACTAGTAATACAGGAGATACTGGTGGGTACCACTTCTTTGTCTCCTGAAAAGAATCTAAGTCTACTGTTGGATAAAATGTAAATGTTATCATTTAAAACTGTTTTTAGACCTCTCACTATTTAAATAAACTCTAGTCGTGTGAACTAAAGAACAGACAGAGTCTTGTTCTCAGCTTCATGTGCATGTGCAGTGAGACCAAGATCTTGGGTTTTTAAACAACCATGATGTTATTCAGATCTGACCTCGCTACTCCGGCTATCCCGTTTTAGTAATCAAGCCGTCTGTTTAGTAATCTTTTCTGGCTCTGCTGCGTCGGAGAAAATCTGTATCTGTTGATTTTGCCTGTTGCTCACTCCTCCTGTCTCACAATAAAACACGAGCTCTCCCGTCGAACGGTAGACTTCACCTTGACATTTGGTCAGGTCACAAACTCCCACCTCTGCAAAGGGCTCATTCAAAATTCTTACACTCTGTCTTGTGTGTGAATTCTTTAAAGGTGTTACAAGGGAAAAAATCCTTAACATTCTTGGCGAGCTAGCCAGGAGCTCCCCGCAATCTGTTCATCGGTGGGACTCGACAGGACACGCTGAAAGGTCGGCAATAGGCCGCCCAAAAGCCCTGGACGCTGATTGTGTCACAGGCCAGCGAGATAGGTTCTCCTCGAGACATCGGGGACAGACCGGTGGAGCTCCGACCCATCTCTCACACAAGGCGAGTATGAGACTTTTCCTTTTTTTTTTTAAGCAAAGTTGAACAGTGAGGTTGTTTGCTCAAACAGAATGCTGAGACCCTACTAAATTGAAGCTGTTTTGCCCATGCAATCAAGACCTGATTAAATAGTGAAAAAGAAAAAACAGTTTAAGCCAAGACCCAGTAAAGTACAGAAGTGAGAGATCTGGTGAGGTGTTAAATGAACAGCAAGTGAGATTCTAGGGTGGTTAAGAAACTTACAAATAAGTAACATGAAAAAAGTGAGATTTTTCACAGGTTACAAGCACAAGTGAGACCTTTCCTGAATCAAGATCTTAATTGACAAAAACAGGTGAGACTATGGTCAAGACCCTTTCTAAAAAATTTTTGAAAAAGAAAAAACAGTTTAAGCCAAGACCCAGTAAAGTACAGAAGTGAGATTGTTTGTTTAAACCGACCAACAACTTGTTTTGAAGTGAGATCGGTTTGCACATACAATTAAGACCTACAGAAGTGAGGTGTGACAAGTCAAGACCTGATTTAAATAGTGAGACGGGCACCGAGACCTTATTTGGACATCTGGTGAGGCGTTAAATGAACAGCAAGTGAGATTCTAGGGTGGTTAAGAAACTTACAAATAAGTAACGTGAAAAAAATGAGATTTTTCACAGGTTACAAGCACAAGTGAGACCTTTCCTGAATGAAGATCTTAATTGACAAAAACAGGTGAGACTATGGGCAAAACCCTTTCTAAAAAATTTTGAGTGAGACTCATAAGCCGGCATTTATTCTGAAAAAATTGTGAGACACGTGCAAAACTCCTGTCTGTCTATGTGTGACTGTCTGTCTGTGTGTATGTTTAAAATGACAGGCTGATCCTGTGGAGGATCATTGGCTGTACTAACAGACGGGACCCGAAGCAGATTTGCTTACAACCTTTTTTTTTTTTTTTTTTTTAACTGAGTTTGGGTTAAGTGAATCTTTTTCATCTGGGGAACAAAAACTGCAGCTTTGTTTGTCAGAAAAAAGATAACACCCACTAACTACATAAGAAACAACGCTAAAATACCTTGTCTACTTCGTCTGTAAAGCTTATTGAGTAATATAAGCTTACAGATAACTGTTCACTATTTGTTTTTTTGATTCTATAATGTCCTTCTAGCGTATGGCTGACTTTTTCTGTTATCTGTGGTGTTGCCGGCTCTCAGTCTGGGAGACCAAATGCACGCACGCATGAACTCCCTCCTGTGTGATAACCACACACATGCACAAACAGACACGCTCGCGAACGTCATGTTGCACTAAAGTTTTAAGAAGTATGACACTCTAAAAGAACAAGTTATCTGAATTTAGATAAAAAAATACTGCATGATGTTGAAAAATAGAAATTGACATTGATTTTATAAGCCATCTACATCTGGTAAGATAGCTACTGTTTATAATCTTGTACCAAAACCCAACTTAGAAAATATCTGAAATTCCCTTTAACTGACTGAATTAATTTATAAAAAATTCTGAAATGTCCCTTTAAACTGTTTAAATTCACTTCATGTCAAAAGAATACCTCTGACCTTTGAAACCAAACCATACTTAATAAAAAATAACTGAAACGGATTCACTTTTATCTTTTTCTGGTTTTATGAAACAACAATTGCCCACAGACACTGATAGTTACATTAGAACCCACTCATTGAGGCGAAGATTTGTTGGAACCGGATTTGGCCCCGTCGGTTCACGGCCGCCCCATCCATCCGCCACTCCGACTCGACCAGAACCGACACACCAAATGTGTGTCACGAAACATAAAACGGGAAGGAGAATAAGAAATATATATGTGTGTTAATAAATTCAAATTGAGTATTGCTTAAAAGTAAAGGCCGAGTACTATTGTACCTGCGATAAATCCGCTACGAAGTAGTTAAAGTCCAACATCTACGGCTTGTTTTCGGGTCCACCAGTCGACCGAGTTGAATTTGAGTGGATAAACGGTCCGTTTCGCCGTCACAAACCGTCGCTTTCTCTCCATAAAACCAACAAACTGCATCCACCCTTGTCATCACATTCACTGACTGGTTAGCTAAACGTTAGCTACACAGGAAGTGCAACTCGCGGTAGTGCACATGCGTAACCGGAGATACAGGACCACAGCGCCAACTAACGTCCCGGCATGATCACTGCAGGCCCAAAGTTAACATTTGGGTTTAAACAGACGTCTGTCAAGGGCAAATTACAGCTTGGCTAAGACTTGACTTTTAATTTAAAGATTTGATTTGAGATTTGATTTAAAGATTTGATAAAAAAAACACTTAAAAGACACTAAGAGATTTATAACAGCAGTTGAATGGAATTTTTGAACGACCCACAAAAGGAGCATTTGTTCAAATTGGGTGTGTAAAAATTAACTACTAACGGCTTATTAAATCTATAAATTAGGTGCAAATTTAACATAATATAATTAAATCCGAGATAGCCACATTAGGAGTTGACAGCTCATTTTAAGCAGACCTAACAATGTACATTTTAGCAGACTTAGCACTGTTAAGGCATTAAATATGGATAATACACTAGTAGATTGTGTTCTCGTTTCATTTACTGTATGACAATTCAGACTGTTTAAGCTCTCACGACCTTTGAGTTTGACATGGGTGGTGTAGGAAGTTCTGCCTTAGATTCTGAGTTTAGTGTTAATGGTGTTTTTTGGTTTTCACTATGAGGTGCTGTTTGAGATCCTTGTGTTGGTCAGAGTGCAGTTATGACATCGCTGAAGGTAGAGGCAGATGGATTTTCAAGAGATGGAAATGGCTATCGGAGAGCTCAATCTGAGCTTTATTTGTCTGTGTAACTTGAGATGGTGAACTTTACAATTGGATTTGTTATTTGGGTAATTGACTTTGCTATTTAAGACTGTTTATGTTAAATGCACTGAGACAACTTTTTGTTTGGTTTAGAGCTATAAATAAATAAATAAATAAATAAATAAATAAATAAAGAATAATATCAGGATTTAATTGGATTACTTTATTTTTAAGCTAATCTTAAATTAAGGAAAAGTTGAACTGAGTGAGTTCTTGAACTAGGAGGGATGTTCTGATGACGCATAATGCACGATTGTTCATATAGGTTGCTGAAAACCCACAAGCAAGTTGCAGTTTGACATCTTGGACTGGTTCTGAAATGCCCAGTAGTGTATCACATGTGCAAGGTTGATGAAAAACTAGACTGACAAGAACTTGTGACTTTATGAGACCACATCCTGTTCTGCTACCAAACAATAACAAAAAAATCTAAGTCTGAAGCACATGGACTTGAACTGAAACAAAATGCTGATGTATGTGGACCTGCACTTTTGTCCAGGAGGGGGGAGCTGGACTAACATCATGATGAACTTTTGAACTCTGAACTTGTAGTATCTCCAAAGTCACACTGGAGAGAACCTGAAGCGGGCTGTCACTATACGTCTGGATTTGAGTGTCGACTTTTGCATGTGATGTACGGTGGTGCGTTCACTCCGGATCCAGGATGGATGCTGCATGTTGCTCTGACATAAATGCACCCACATAGACACACTTTTCAAACATTACAGCAAAATTTTGATTTTAAAAAGTAGTGTTGTGGTCACTTGGGACACCTGCCTAGTTCAATGGCTTTTAGACAAAAAGAAGAGATTTATAATTTTACAATCTTATATCAAAAATGAATAATGTTACTACCTCTGAACAAATTATTGGCTTTTCCATTGGGTTCACTTTGTCTTTACAGATTAGTCTAAGGACTCAGTGACAAGAATGAAAAAGTGTTGTTTGTATTCTTTTTGGTTAACAGATGTTGGTCTGCAATATGAGCTGGAAAATCTGAACTGTGGTTGATCTCACATTTCCTATAGAGCGCTAATTTGAATAACAAAATACATAAATAAATCATCATGTACAGGGGATGATTCGGTTCACACATAAACAGTATTTTGGGCAAATACAAAGCAGGAATCTTATTAACCAACAACTAAAACGGGAAAACTTCACTTAGATGTTTCTGAAACAGGACTGGTGTACTGTTTCAGAAAAATGGGGGAGGAATATAGGGATTGTTGTACAGATTATTTTATAGATTTGCCTTGCTAGAAAATTAGAAAGAGATGCTAATGTACGAATTTTATCAACTTCAATATGCAAATTTTATCAACAAAACAGTAAACACTAATAATATCACTTCACAACAAAACAGTATACACTAATAATAAGAAGAAAAAAACAGAATAAGAAAAAAAAAAGAGACAAGACATTAAGGAGGCTTTGTGAGAAAATTGAAGGATGCTTCATCATTTGTGTAAATAAGAGATTTTGATAACCAAAGAATCTCACTTTTATGTGTACAGGACGGTTCTCTTAGGGGGACGCCCCTTTTTCCGAGAAGACTTTTTCTGAGACCTCTGTAGCTTTTCTGAGACCTCTATAGACCTTTGTAGACTTTTGAGACCTTTTTTAGACCCAGGAGTACAATGAAAATGTGGTGGATCTATGTTTTTAAATATATTAACTTGACTTGACTTTACTTGACTGGACTACCAAGAAATTAATTGAGTTTTCATGTATAGAGTGTTTTAACCACATTTTTATGATGAACATATATTTGTTTTGCCTAAACAGATCTCCAGAGGAGCTACGGCAGAGCTGGATAACTGATTTTGATTTCCTTTTATTTGTTCTATCTCGATCAGAAAACGCAATGTTTGATGTTGTATTGTACTGATTTGAAAGAAAATATACTTTCTGCGCATGCGTTTAATAATTTTTCCCTACAGACAGGAGGAGGTAAGACAAATAAATTTATTATCTTAACTAAAAACTAACGTCGCTCATGCCAAATATTCACCACTAAAAACTTTTTTTTGATTCTGATTACTCATTTTCACTGCATGTGGTAATAACACATAATGTCTTTTGATTTCTATGTTCTCTTGTGAAAATAACTGTGCTTGTTCTAGGATCCAGAATAAGGACTTTTGAGAATCTGACATATCCTTTTTCTTGGTTCAGGTTTGTAAACATGAATAGAGGAGATGAAAGTACAAATGAAATGTGATTTATGTTGTTCTATAAAGCTATTACAGTGTAGAAGTAATAATTAAATATTTTATTTTGACAAACCCCTTTAGTGGAAGAGACAGAAAATACAGTTACATGCCTTAGAGGGCTGCATTTGGACTAAAACTTAGAACATCATATGACCTACAAAAAATAGATAGGAAAAATTAGAAAAGATCTGAAGATAGACCCCCTAGACAACAATGCAGGAGATTTTTGTGTTAGAGGTGGCGGGTGAAAGGAAGACAGTCTCTGGGTGCAGCAACTGCTCTCACCTGAGAGAAGAAACAAAGGAATACAGAAAAATTCAGCACCTTTGTGTCAGGCTTCATTCACAGGTGACAAAAGCAAAAGGAGAGAGATGAACCTGGGAGGCCCCACACATTCGGTGCTACTGAATGTCATCACAAGAGGAAGGGACCGAGGTGGACTGGACCTTATCAGGTGGTTGAGAGAACCTCACATTTCAGCAGAGAAGCCAAACCCGTTGGGATCGATCTGGTTGATGAAAGCCCCCACTTTGTCAGGACAAGTGGCCTGACACACAGTTTTCCTAAAAATCTTGAACTGAACTTATACACCCAAAGAAAAACGACAAGATGGACACGCTGACTTAGGCCTCCTCAGTGCACACACGTCCCTATAAAGTTTAAAACATACTGATAACAGAGACTCTTACACACATGAAGAGAACGCCGCAGTCCTATAATTACATCACCGCTGAGCAACAAAGGACCCTCACGAGGGCCTCCCAACTCTTTCAGAGCACCAAAACGCTGAGGGAAAGGAAAATTGATGTTGTTGTTGCTTTTTATTTGGTCATTTCAGGAGAACAAAGTACAATAGTTTTATTACCAGAACTAATAGTAAAAATAGTCACAATGCTTTACACTCAGACCTAAAAGCCTGTTCTATATTTATTATTTTAGATTGGTTTAAAGTGATGATTCAGTTATCTTTGTAGTTCATAAAAAAAAAAATTACTGCTCACTCATAAAGAGCCCACATAATTCTAGTTTTGCTTGGTCTTTGTGTGATTTTTGTTTTTCTGCCTTTGATTTACTTGTCCCGGGGCCCACAAATTGAAGATACTGAGTGAACCTGAAGTTCAGGGTCATCGCCAGAGAGGGCCTGGGGTGATGACGTGTTTTCCTCCTACGCTCTTACCATCAGCTCTGGGGGTTTTTTCCGGATCATTCACACAGGATCTTCAGTTAAACGTGATGCCCACATAAATTTACAGTTTGCATATGGTAAAACTTAGTTTGAAATAATAAACAGTAGGGAATGTTGGATAAAATGTAAATGTTATCATTTAAAACTGTTTTTAGACCTCTCACTATTTAATTAAACTCCAGTCGTGTGAACTAAAGAACAGCCAGAGTCTTGTTCTCAGCTTCATGTGCATGTGCAGTGAGACCAAGACCTTGGGTTTTTAAACAACCATGATGTTATTCAGATCTGACCTCGCTACTCCGGCTATCCCGTTTTAGTAATCAAGCCGTCTGTTTAGTAATCTTTTCTGGCTCCGCTGCGTCGGAGAAAATCTGTATCTGTTTATTTTGCATGTTGCTCACTCCTCCTGTCTCACAATAAAACACGAGCTCTCCCGTTGAACGGCAGACTTCACCTTGACGTTTGGTCAGGTCACAAACTCCCACCTCTGCAGAGGGCTCATTCAAAATTCTTACACTCTGTCTTGTGTGTGAATTCTTTAAAGGTGTTACGAGGGAAAAAATCCCTAACATCTACTGACTATCATTTGCATTAACTCTGTCAACTTTCCTATCCAGGCGTTGATTGATTCCGGTGCTGAACAGAACTTAATCAGCAGAAACCTGGTGGAGGAACTAAATATCCCCACAACCAACTTAACTCCAGCTATCACCGTCTCTGCTCTCACTGGGCAAACCATCTCTTCCATCTCATTAAAGACATTAAAGATAATGTTTGTTGTATCTGGGAATCACAGAGAGACGGGTGAGTTTTTTGTTTTCAACTCTCCTACACCTCAACTTATCTTGGGTCATCCTTGGCTCAAATTACACAATCCTCAAATTAACTGGGCCAAAAATAGAGTTGAAAAGTGGGATGAGAGATGTGCTTTGAAATGCCTCTGCTCAGCCATCTCTTCAGGTTCATCTCCTAAAATACAAGTTGAAGACATTGATCTTTCAACGATACCTTCAATTTACTCACGATGGCACCAGTCTTCAGTAAACAAAAGGCTTTATCTCTACCGCCACACCATCCATATGATTGCGCCATCGATTTACTTCCTGGAGCTCCATTATCTACTAGTAGATTATATAATTTATCTGGGCCTGAAAAAATATCTATGAAAGACTATATCGATGACTCTTTGAAATCAGGCATTATCCGTCCTTCTACCTCTCCAGTGGGGGCCGGTTTCTTCTTTGTGTCAAAAAAGGACAAGACTCTAAGACCATGCATCGATTATAGAGGACTCAATCAAATCACTATTAAGAACAAATATCCTCTTCCTTTAATCGATTCTGTCTACGAGCAGCTCCAGGGGGCCACCATATTCACTAAACTCGATCTACGCAATGCGTATCATCTAGTGAGAATTCGCAAAGGAGACGAATGGAAGACAGCTTTTAAGACACCTTTAGGACATTTTGAGTACCTCGTTATGCCATTTGGGTTAACTAATGCCCCAGCAGCTTTCCAAGCTCTTGTTAATGATGTTCTTCGGGATTTCCTCAACATCTTTGTAGTATGACATATAGGGAAATATATTCATACTTTTCACGAGTTCCTCATCTTTCTGACTGTGTAAATGTCGTGCATTGAATTTTAACAGAAATGTAACGAGAGACGTTATTTATGTTTGACCCATCAAAATGAATGCGGTCATTTATTTTCAGAATCAAAGTTTAACATCAAACATTTACATTAATTTGGCAAAATATGAAAATAATAACAGACAAGTTTCACAAATAATGAACTTCAATCACGCGGCGGTGATTGAGGACTTTGCTTCAGATATTTCTAAAATATCTGTACTGATTTTAAGAGAAAGCAGAGTTTAAGATGGAAATGGAGATTTATCTTACAGAGAGATTTGTGAGGGAATTAATCTGTTTGACCAGAACGTGCACGCTCCATCAGATCTCAGCTGGCCTCCGGTACACTTAGTCGAAAATAGAACCTTCTACCTGGTTGACGATGAAATCAGCGTCGGCGTAGGTTCCTTTCTGACTCTTTCAGCGTCTCCGTGAGAACTGCCAAACCCTTAGAGAGTCGTACGAGGTTGTTCAACCAGAAGTTATAATCCCAAAACGTCTCTGGATCATCCTTAACGCGTTTGCACCCAAGAACTCTGACTCCATCACTCTGTGCACTCTCTAGTTGAACTCATTTCCTGAGCGCAGCAAACTGCAGCCACTGGAGCAACTTCAGCATCTCAACCTCTCAGCCTCTGTATGAACTGGGAAGTTGCCACATTTTAAATGGGGCGACTTCCGGGTCATTTGAGAGCTTTTTGATTGGTCGATGGACCAGGAATAGAGGTGTGGTTTGTGATGTAAGATGTTATTAAAAGTCAAGGATTGTTTTAGTGACAAACAGAAAGATTATTGTAGGACTTCAGACTTCGTGGAGTCTCACTCTTATTATCTTCTGAAAAAGTTTAAACATGACATTTTTCTCGGTAAACATTTTAGTTGACCGAAAACCGACCTTTAACATACTTACATTGCAGACAGAAAAATCAAGAAATGCATATTAACCTGATTTCTTCTTTGAATGAGGAATAAGAATCATTACTTACTGTTTATGTAAAATAAAAATGAGTAGTTCTCTTCAACCTGTAAACATTGAGTGAACTAACACAATTTGATTATCAAACATTTGTAAAACAGTAATGATCATAGAGAATTGTCTTTTCTGCTTGATTAATTCAAGAAAGAAAGTCACCAGATGGCTCAAACTGTATTTCTGGATGCAGATCAATGAAATAACAGTCACTGCTCATCTGATCAAGATTTGAGGTCAGATCAGGTTCAGATCAGGTTCACTACATCTTCGTATTTGTATACTTAGACAATATTCTCATCTATTCCAAAGACGAAGAGCAACATACTCGACATGTGAAGGCTGTTCTCCAAAGGTTATTAGAAAACCAGCTTTTTGTCAAGGCAGAGAAATGTGAATTTCACGCTACCACAGTGACATTCCTAGGATTCATTTTTGAGAGAGGACAGGTTCGATCCGATCCTGAAAAGACCAAGGCTGTAGTGGAGTAGCCCACACCCAGTAATAGAAAACAATTACAACGGTTCCTGGGGTTTGCTAACTTCTATCAACGGTTTATTAAGAACTATAGCAAAGTCGCCACTCCTCTGACCCAGCTCACTCTACCCTCAAAAAGTTCAACTGGACACCCGAAGCTGACACTGCTTTTAATAACCTCAAACACCTTTTCTCTATAGCTCCCATTTCATCACACCCTGATACCCAGAGACAGTTTATCGTGGAGGTCGACACTTCTGTTTCGGGAGTGGTATGGTATGGTATGGTATATAGTTTATTCATTTTAAAAAAGTACAAAACAATTCCATAACAATATAAAAAAAGATACAAAAGATTTAAAATGAAAGGCAGCAGAAAGAAGAAAAAATCTTATTATATCTGCCCCTTTTTTTCAAACAATTATTTCAGACATAATAATCTTCAAGTAACATTACAAAATGAATAGCTTTCTAATTTTTCTAATTCTAATACAAACCACACACTAAGCTACTTCATATATACTTTTTTAACAATCCAGTTAAGAGTGGGGGCTGTGTTATCTCAAAGAGCATCTGACGACGGAAAACTTCACCCATGTGCCTTCTTCTCACGTCGTTTGTCTACTGCTGAGACGAACTATGATGTTGGCGACCGTGAGTTATTGGCTATAAAGCTAGCATTAGAAGAGTGGAGACATTGGCTAGAGGGAGCTGAACTCCCTTTCATAATTTTTGACTGACCACAAGAATCTAGCCTACCTCTAGGGGGCTAAGAGACTTAACGCCCGACAGGCCAGATGGTCGTTGTTTTTTGCTAGATTCAATTTTTCCATCACGTATATTCCAGGGTCCCGCAACGTCAAACCAGATGCTCTCTCATGACAATTCTCTACAGTCGAGGGTCCAAACACCCCTGAGAACATCCTTCCTTCCTCTTGTAAGGTGGGTGTAATGACTTGGCCTATTGAAAAAGACATCCTGGAGGCCCAACAGACTGAACCTGATCCCGGTACCGGTCCTCCAGGAAAGTTGTTTGTTCCCACGGCCATGGTGGGTAAGGTGCTGGAGTGAATCCATACAGCTAGGTTTTCCTGCCACCCTGGTGTTAGACGCATGCTGCATCTTATTAAAGCATCCTTTTGGTGGCCTAACCTTGTGAAAGATGTTAAGGATTTCATTTCAGCCTGTCCCACTTGTGCTCAGAACAAGCACAGCAACCAGCCCCCTGCTGGCCTGCTGCTACCACTTCCCATCCCCAGCCGTCCCTGGTCACACATCGCCTTGGACTTCATCACTGGTCTCCCCGTCTCTGATGGTAAGTTATCTGCACCATTGTCGACCGTTTTTCCAAGTCTGTTCATTTCATTCATTTACTTAAACTTCCCTCTGCTCTTGAGACTGCTCAGATTGTCACTGAGAATGTCTTTTGCCTTCACGGTATCCCTCGTCTCTGACCGTGGACCAAAATTTGTCTCTCAAGTGTGGAGGGGGTTTTGTCGAGCTTTGGGTTCCCAAAGCTCAGATCCTGGATCCCGGACTCATCTCGTCCTTTTTTCAAGCTCACCCCGAAAAGAGACTTAGATCGCCAAGAGGCGATTCTTGGGGGGGGGGGGGGGGGGGTACTGTGGGATTCCTGGGTTTTTTGCCTGTCACTCACTCTTCCTTCCACAGCCAACTAACTTCAACTCACTCTACCTGCTGCTGCTCTGAGGAGGACTGCCTGATGTGGTATTTAAGCACCTGCCAGACACCTCTTCAGTGCTGGGACATCTTCTACCAAATGGTAATTCGTGTACAGCCGACTAACCTTTGTTACAGCTGGTTCTCACCGACTGTGACTCCTCCAGGACCTTCCACGGCCTGCCTTTTCAGATCCTTCCTAGGATCTCCTCACTCCACTGGACTCCATCTGTGGATCAGTGGTGTACCTTCAACATTCACCATTAAAGCATTCTCATCTGGGTCAACCTGCTCCTCTCTCCACCGCCAAATACCTCAGGACTGGATCTCCTACAAAACCCAGGACCTCTCCTCTCCTTCTCAGCCTCCACCTACAACACAAACAGTAAGGAGTTAATTTTCTATCTTCAAGAATTAAAACATTCAAAGAGACACCAGAACCCATACTCACCCATTCCTCTTCTCCCTTACAGCTGCGACGACAAGATTCACCTGTAAATAAAGTTCACTTACCTTTTGTAGTCCTGACTCTATCTTTATTGAATCGGTCTGCTCACGTGGGGGTTGACGTTGATAAAACCTGTGTAGTGAACTAAGCCTAAGGTCAAAACCCTTGACCTTAAGAACCTTGTGGGACAGAAACTGTCATTTCATTGATTTGAATCCAGAAATACAGGTTCACCCATCCTGAGACTTTCTTTCTTGAAAATTCAAGTGAAAGAACACTCTCTTTTCTATTATCATTACTGTTTTACAAATGTTTGATAATCAAAGTGTTTTAGTTCAAACCATTTTAGATGTTGCAGTGAACTAATCATTTTTAATTAACTGTGAAAACAGTAACAATGATTTTTTAATCCTCATGCAAAGTTAGAATTCATGTTAAGGCCTGTTACAGAGTAATTATGCATTTTCTGATTTTCTGTCTTTGAATGAGCAGTGTACGTTTGTTCCAAGGTCGGAGTCGAAGCAGACAAGTGTTTGAACAACTGTCTTGTTTTTAAATCCTCTCAGACGTAAACAGAGAAGTTGGCACCTGTTTCTCCAAACTCGCCCAAACATTTCTCTCGCCTGTCTGAAAAACATTTTCAATCTGTTCCATAACATTCTTGCTGTTTTCTGACTTCTAGTAACCTTTTACGTCACAAAACACACCCCTGTCTGGTCGACATTGACCAATAAGAAAACTCCCAAATGAACCGGAAATAGAGCCCTTTAAAATGTCGGTACTTCCTAGTTCTCTGAGTTCTGTGAGTTGCCGTTGGAGTCGGGCTGGAGAGTTTGCAGCTCCAGTCGTTTGGGAGAACAGAAGTCCAGCCATGATAAGGCTCTTCCGAGATTGGGATTATAACATCTTCCACCTCTGAGTGGAACTCGGACGAACCCCACTCATGTGAGGTCCACTGGCTGAGGTGAACTTGTGTCAGACGGAATATCGTTACTACTTTGGACGAGTCACAGCCATCCTATGGAGACGCTGGACAGGTAGCGTTAACTGGAACTCCGTATCCGCTGATTCATCTTCAGAGAGGTAACGAGTCAAGTTTACTACCGAGCGTACCGAGGAAAGCTGGGTTCGAATGGAGAGTGTCGTTTCTGGTCAACACTCTCCCTCACACACCATCTTTTACTCCCTTTAAACTTCATTTTCCATCTTTAAATTCTTCTATCAAGTAGAAATCATTCCAGATATTTTAGAAATGTCTGTGTAAAGTCTTCCAATCACCGCCGTGTGGTTGATCATAATTGTACAGCTTGCTGATTAATTATGTTATTTTCATATTTTGCCAAATTAATGTAAATGTTTGATGTTAAACTTTGATTCTGTAAATAAATGACCACATTCATTTTGATGGGTCAAAGATAAATAACGTCTCACGTTACATTTTATTAAATTCAATGCATGTTTATATTCAGTCCAGAAAAATGAAAGAATCCGTTTTAATCAGGTGAATATCTCAGGATATGTTCATCTACACCTGATACAATCTAGTAGGCATGACAGCAAATGACCAATTGTAACCTCAATTTGTCCCAAAGGTAAATGCTCCTTACCTGCAGAGTTGCGCTGCAGCCTATCAGGGGTTTCTTTGTGGACGCTTTGCGGTCAGAGGGATTTTGTGAAAAATCATCAGAAAAAAATGGGTAAATCTTGTCAGTGGGGAACATACAATCCAGACTAGAGCTGTCATTTCTAACCCGAGTCTGGGCCCGGCCCCTCCCGACCCGAAAATTGGACCGGGTCGGGTCAAAATAATGTGATTGATTGGCGGGCCGTTGTCAGTTTCAGGCTTTTGATATGGTTTTACGAATCATACAGCACAAATAAAACTAAATAGGAATACACAATATAAACTTATGTTAATCTACTATGTTAAGAGGATGAGGAAATAAAGAAGAGTGCAGCAGTTAATCAGACTGTGAACAGAAAGTAGCACTGCAGCTGGTGCATTGTACAATAATTGTGCATGTTGGCTTGGGCTTCTATGATGCGGTTCTACGAATCATACAGCACAAAGAAAACTATATAAGAATGCACAATATAAAATTGTGTTAATCTACTTGTTGAGGAAGAAGCAGGTCTTACCGGCCACTTGAAAGAGGTAAAAAAAATGTCCGGTTAAGCTCAGATGGATCACCTAATCAGCGGCTGTGCGCGTCTCTGCAACTGCTGTCATCTACAACAAGAGCTGAAGCAAGCAGCGTGTTCAATTAAAATAGCCTTGTTCTATATTTTTCTAAATAATTTTGCTCTAACATTATTTTTGTTCATCTCTATAATAGCCTATCTTTAGAGTTGATTTTTTGAAGCTATTCATTTTGTATGTTCATATCCGTTTGGTGAAACAAGAAATCTTATATGGCTCGAACAGACTGATCGAACAGACTGGCAGGTTTTCAGAGAAGCTGCTGAAAATGGAGGATCGCTTGATCTGGACCAATATGCATCCTAAGTTCTGGGTTACCCCCTCCCTGGGCTGCCACCTTACTGTGGTGGAGGGGTTTGAGTGTCCCAATGTTCCTAGGAGCTATGCTGTCAGGGGCTTTACGCCCCTAGTAGGGTCACCCATGGAAGACAGGTCCTAGGTGAGGGACCAGACAAAGTGCAGCCCAAAGACCCCGATGATGAGAGAAATAAACGGACTTAATGTTCCCTTGCCCAGACGTGGGTCACTGGGGTCCCACTCTGGAGCCAGGCCTGGAGGTGGGGCACGTGGGCGAGTGCCTGGTGGCCGGGCTTTTACCCATGGAGCTCAGCCGGGCACAGCCCGAAGAGGAGACGTGGGTCCCCCTTCCCATGGGCTCACCACCTGTGGGAGGGGCCAAAGGGGTCGGGTGCAATGTGGGATGGGTGGTGGCCGAGGGTAGGGACCCTGGTGGTCTGATCCTCGGCTACAGAAGCTGGCTATTGGGACGTGGAATGTCCCCTCACTGGTAGGGAAGGAGCCTGAGCTGATGTGTGAGGCTGAGAGGTTCTGGCTAGAAATAGTCGGACACCTCTACGAATGTCTCTGGCTCTGGAACCAGTTTCCTTGAGAGGGGCTGGAAACTCTTCCACTCTGGAGTTGCCCCTGGTGAGAGGCGCCGAGCAAGAGTGGGCATACTTATTGCCCCCCAACTTGGTGCCTGTGTGTTGGGGTTCACCCCGGTGAATGAGAGGGTGGCCTCCCTCTGCCTACATGTGGGGGGACGGGTTCTGACTGTCATTTATGCTTATGCACCAAACAGCAGTTCAGATTATCCACCCTTTTTTGGAGTCCTTGGAGGGGGTACTGGAAAGTGCACCTCCTGGGGACTCCCTTGTTCTGCTGGGGGACTTCAATGCTCATGTGAGCAATGACAGTGAGACCTGGAGGGGTGTGGTTGGCAGGAACGGCCCCCCTGACCTGAACCAGAGTGGTGTTCTGTTGTTAGACTTCTGTGCTCTTCATGGATTGTCAATAACGAACACCTTGTTCAAGCATAAGGGTGTCCATATGTGCCCTTGGCACCAGGACACCCTAGGCCGCAGTTCGATGATTGACTTTGTCATCGTCTCATCTGATCTGCGGCCACATGTCTTGAACACTCGGGTGAAGAGAGGGGCGGAGCTGTCCACTGATCACAACCTGGTGGTGAGTTGGCTCCGATGGTGGGGGAGGATGCCGGTCAGACCTGGCAGACCCAAACGTATTGTGAGGGTTTGCTGGGAACATCTGGCAGAGTCTCCTGTGAGACAGAGTTTTAACTCCCACCTCGGGAGAACTTCAAACATGTTCCGAGGGAGGTGGGGGACATTGAGTCTGAGTGGACCATGTTTCGTGCCTCTATTGTCGAGGCGGCTTACCAGAGCTGCGGCCGCAAGGTTGTCGGTGCCTGTCGTGGCGGCAAGCCTCGAACCCGATGGTGGACACCGTCGGTGAGGGATGCTGTCAGGCTGAAGAAGGAGTCCTATCGGACATTTTTGGCCTGTGGGACCCCAGAAGCAGCCGATGGGTACCAGCAGTCCAAGCGACATGCGGCTCGGGTGGTCATTGAGGCAAAAACTTGGGCATGAGAGGAGTTCGGAGAGGCCATGGAGAATGACTTCTGCATGGCTTCGAGGCGATTCTGGTCCACCATCCGGCGTCTCAGGGGGGAAAGCGGTATGCCACCAACACTGTTTATATTGGGAGTGGTGTGCTACTGACCTCAACTCGGGATGTTGTGGGTCGGTGGGCGGAATACTTTGAAGACCTCCTCAATCCCACTGGCACGTCTTCCACTGAGGAAGCGGAGCCTGGGGACTCTGGGTCGGGCCCTCCAATCTCTGGTGCTGAGGTCACTGAGGTGGTTAAAAAGTTCCTCGTTGGTAGGACCCCAGGGGTGGATGAGATTCGCCCAGAGTTCCTTAAGGCTCTGGATGTTGTAGGGTTGTGTTGGCTTACGTGACTCTGCAATATTGCGTGGACATTGGGGGAAGTTCCCCTGGATTGGCAGGCAGGGGTGGCGGTCCCCCTATTCAAAAAGGGGAACCGTAGAGTGTGTTCGCCTGCGCATAGATCCAGTAAGGCAAGAGAGGCGGATGATCTCTGTGCCCCCCTCCGTGGGAATCGACCTGAGACACTGGGAAAATCCCCTCACTCTGTCGGAGGGAACCCCTATCAGCAGACCTACGTCACACGTCTCAGTTTTCACAGACGTGTACCTGTCAGGTTGGAGAGGAACGTGCCCGTCTCATAAAAATGAGTTTAGTCCATGGCTGAGTAAAGCGGGAGCATCATCTCAGTGCCAGTTATGTAAAAATACTTTCAGTACTGGAATCACTCTGCATTTTTTCTCGGCCAGTTGACATATTCGGGATGTCTCACTGAACACAGAGGGACGTAGTCACTGTCAGGAATGTACTAGTCCTGGGCACGTGCCTGGTGGAGATTGACCAGTACTCCAGTAAAACTTTTCATCATTTTGTTTTTCAGGCACGTGACTGCACAAGAGAAGAAGAGACAGAACAAAATTAGAATCATAATCACTGGAGTGCATATTTTTAGCAGCAAATGCCACCATGATCCTGAAAACAACCAAGACCATGGGTCAAAAGGTTCAGCTCCTTTGGTGCCACTCTCTACATATCTCTTTAGATCACTAAGTTCATGCAATGTGTCGTGGATGTCTCCCCAGGAACCTGATTCATCAGGCACATACGTACAGCATGTCTCACCAATGATCTTGCACACACCTCCTTGTGACGCGGTCAGCAGATCAAGAACGATTCTGTTCTGCAAAATCATCTGTCTTATCGCATTCAGCTCGTTCTGGGTGCCATTTGCCAGTTTGTGGGTGTCGTCAATGAGGCGTAAGAGAGCATACCTGTTATTTTGACATGATCATGGACTTGACCCATCCCTACCATGGGGAAGAGTCCTTGGAAGAACTTTTCTCCTCCATTCCAAATTTTGAATTCCCATGGAACTCCAGTGCTGGTGGTAAGCCCTCCCCACCTGGTTACCTCTGGCATCGGTAAGCGCCACGTCCGACGTGGTGAGTGTGTTGCTATCTTCCTCAGCACGATGATTGGGTTTGAAAGAGAGACCAAGGCGCAAAGGCCTCCCCAATCAGGTGGTAGTGCTCTGTAGGCTCTGTTACCACACAAAAAATAACAATCAGTTAACACACGTGAGCCTTTGTCACCTGGTACTGCTATGCTGCAGTAGGTAGTTTCCTGGCTTTTCCTTGTTGACAGGCTGATGTTAAAGGTCCATTGTTGGAGGAGATCAGAACAGTCAGTGACATCTTCTGTCATGGAACAATTTTGTTGGTAAACATCAAAATCTAGTCCTGCTTTACAGAAGACACATTCCATGTAGTTAGGAACATTCCTGCATGATTTCTTAATGTCACAGAAGGTGTACACTCTTTTACATAAATTTCAGGGCACTGAGCCCATAAGAGTGGTTCCATTGTTAAAAACACAATGTCCCAGACCGCCTGGTGGCAGATGTGCCAATGTAATCAATTCGGACAGTTTGATAGGCATCTGGGGTAGAGGCATGACATCTAGCAGGCTACAGTTTGATGTGAAGTTGTATCCCATGGATGCCATGGCCAGTCGTCTCTGTATGTCAGTGTGTGTACCTGTTACCAGACTGGGTAGTGGCATGATGTAGTTCCACTTTGCCCAGCTACCTGATCCTGGGTGGGTGCTCAAACCATATCGGCACCCCTGGTGAGCTGTATATACAGTTGAGGGCCGAAAACCAGAATTATGAGTAGCATAAGGTAGATGGGCACACACATAACAATTGGTGGTCTTCCCCTCATACCATACCATACCATACCATACCATACCACTTTATTTATAAAGCACTTAAAACAGCTACAAGGCCAACCAAAGTGCTGTACAGACAGAACAACAGGTAACACACAAAGCAAAATACAAAATGAGGTAAATCAGAATATAGACATAAAAACGATGCAGATAATGATGACAAACCAGTGTGGAGCGAACAGGATCGAAACACAGATCATCTGGTGTTGAAAGCTACTGAATAGTAGTGAGTTTTTAAGCGGGACTTGAAAACCGAGAGGGAGGGGACCCGTCTGACAAGCAGAGGTAACTCGTTCCAGAGTCTTGGTCCTGCTACAGAGAAGGCCCTGTCACCTCTGCGCTTAAGACGAGTTCCTGGAACTATGAGGAGCAACTGATCCGTTGACCTCAGGGAACGTGGTTGGACATACGGTTGTAGCAGATCAGAGTGATTGGGGGGGGGGGGCAAAACTGTTCAGTGATTTGTAGACATACATGAGTATTTTGAACTGGATTCTAAGGTGAACTGGTAACCAGTGCAGTGAGGCCAAAACTGGTGTAATGTGCTCTCTTTTGCCTGCACTGGTTAAAAATCGGGCTGCTACATTCTGGACCAGTTGTAGTTGTGCAATGGAGGTCTGACTGATACCAAACAGGAACAAATTGTAGTAATCAAGCCTAGATGTAATGAATGCATGTATTACTGTCTCCAGGTTCTTTTTGGACAATATGGGCTTCAGTTTAGACAGCTGCCTCAGTTGGAAGAAGCATGATTTAACAATCATGTTTACATGATTGTTAAGCTTCAGGGAAGGGTCCATTAACACGCCCAGATTAGTGACTCTTTGTTTTTCTGACAGGGTTAGAGCGGAGAGGTCGATACAGTGGTTTGTGATTGTGTCGTTGGGAGGGAACAACATGACTTCAGACTTCTTTTCATTGAAACTCAAGAAATTTAAAGCCATCCAGTCCCTGATGTCAGCCAGGCAGTTGAGTAGCGGTTGAATAGTGCATGTACCATTGTGTCTTAGGGGGAAGTAAATTTGACAGTCATCGGCATAGAAGTGGAAGGGCATGTTGTGTTTCCGGAAAATAGCAGCAGCTGGTATAAAGAGAATAGGAGGGGACCCAGTATGGACCCCTGCGGAACCCCCCGTTTAAGCTCTGCCTCTGCGGAACTACAATCCTTGATGGAGACACAAAAGGATCTGTCAGCGAGGTAAGATCTGAACCAATTGAGGGCTGAACCTGTGACGCCCACCCACTGCTCTAACCTAGCAATAAGGATCTCATGGTTGATGGTGTCAAAGGCGGCTATGAGGTCCAACAGGACAAGCAGAACAGAATCACCGGTATCTGTGAATCTGAAGATGCCGTTAAAGACCTTCAGCAGGGCAGTTTCAGTGCTGTGGAGAGGTTTAAAGCCAGATTGGAAAAGCTCTAAGATGGCGTGATCCTCCAGGAAGCACTTCAACTGGGACTCGACTATTTTCTCCAGTACTTTAGAAACAAATGGGAGCTTGGAGACAAGCCGGTAGTTAGAAACGACTGAGGGGTCATGAGCAGTTTTGTTCATTAGCTGCCACCAGAGATTAGTGCTGTAATCATGAATATGTTCTAGGTCATTTTCTAGCAAATCAGTCAAGTCACTTTTAGCTTGGTGGTATGTGATGGTCATAATACAATAGAGAGCCCACCATACTTGGGATGGTCCCATCCTGGCTAGGTGAGTGGACTCTTGTGGACCTATTCAAGGTGTAGGGCTAAGGCAGGTTGCTGCACTCAGCGTAGGTTTCTTCACTGACCTTTGTGACGTCTCACCCTAGGTGATGAGGCACCCTTTTACAGTCAGGCTTCTTCAAACACCTTTGTCGATTAAGGGTCCAGTACCTTTTGTAGTTTGCGGTGACTCAGATATATCCAGCTGGTTCGTTCTACTATTTTCACAGCGGTGGGTGTGGTCAGCAAAATTTGGTATGGTCCTTCCCAACGAGGACTGGCCCAAGTTTTCCTCTTGATGACTTTGATGAAAACCCAGTCACCAGGCCAGACTGATGACGTTTCCTGTGGAGACAGGGAATCAGAAGGCAGTAAATTGATCTTTAACACTTCTTTCTCTTTAAGTATTTTTGAATCAGATTAATCATCCCTCTACTAGACACATGGCAAAGCCCATGTAACAAGATTGTGGCAGCTGGAGGGAGAGCTTGTGCGACAGAGTCAAGTTTTTTTAGAATAAAATGCCAAAGGTTTGAGTTTGTCACCATGCTTCTGTAAAAGGACTGATGTCATAAAACCATTTCTACAATCCACTGTGAGTGTGAATTGCTTTGAGTAATCTGGCAAAATCAAGGATGTTGTTTGCATCAGTTTTTCCTTCAGTGTTGTGAATGCAAGTGAGGCCTCTGTCATCCAAGTGATTTTGTCTTTCAAAGCCATGGGTGTGTCACATAGGCATCGCAACCATTATATGTGAAGGGGACAAGTCCCCTCCACATTAAAAAAACGTTCATTTGGACCCCCCCCATTTTTACTATAAAACATTAGTTCAGGCGGCATTGTTTCTCTTTGTTCATGAACTAATCCATTCCACTTGATTAATAGGAGAATACTCAAGCCAATAAAACTCCACTCCAGGTTTTCCTGGTTAACTCCAACTCTCCACTGTCTCTTCCTGCCTCGGCAGAAAACGCGCACAGGTGTAAGACGTGGAGGTACCTGTGTTATTCGCTCGCCAGTTTAGTGAGCTTAGTGCGGACAGTGGTTGACCAGGGTGTTGATCATAAACATATATACATGTTAGGAGGATGTTTGAGAGGTGCGCTACATCTGTAGCATGTTAGCTTAGCAGCAACTGTGATGCTATAAGACACTGCAGGTGTAAGATGTGGTGTGTTCAGGTGCATTAAAGTTGAAATGTCTTTAAAACCCCACACCTTATTGTCCTCAATCTTCATGAGAAACATAATTTAGATGAGTAGTGTTGAACACAAGTAAAAAAGTCCAGTGGTGATGTTTTTTATTTCTCTATAGACAAATAGTGCTTACCTGATGCTGTGAATTAAAGTTAAAATGTCTTTAAAACCTACAGTTGAATTTACACAAACTTGGTGAGAAACATGCTTTAAATGTGCGGAATTCAAGGAAATCTAGGTGAAATGCTGCTTTTTTGTTCACTAGTGAACACCTTTTTTTACATGTGCTCACACGTGCACGCGCGCACACACGCATGTGCACACACACACCTACACTCATCATTGTGTCCCCCCCACATTACGGATGCTTCTGACGCCCTTGGTGTGTCATAAATCAAATTGAGCAAAGGTTGAGTCAGTTCTGAGTAATGTGGGATGTACGATTGACAATAATTACACAGACCCAAAAATGACATAAGTTGTTTTTTAGTTTCAGGTTTTGGAGCGTCAGCAATTATTTGTTTTCTTGTTTGTTGTATCTGTTTCCTTGCAGCTGACAATATGTGACCCAAATAATTAACTTCAGTTTAAAAAGTAAAATAAAATAAATAAATAACAAGAGTTGACGTAACTTACTTAAAAAGTAGCAAATATAGCTTAGCCAATCAGTATTTGCCCTTTACAAACACCTATTAGCCACAAATGCCCACTTTTGGCCTGCAGAGAAAACCTCTTCTCCTTTCAGGAGCGAGTCAGGTGCTGCAGTGACCATGCCAGGGCACCAGTTGGTGCTGTGGTCTTGTATCTTCGGTTAATGCGCATGCGCTGTTGCGGCCTACACTTCCTGTGAACTAACGTCAAGCTAACTTCAGTCATGGCGGCGACGAAGGTTGGATGTTGGCTGGTATTGTGGAGAGGAGTCAATGTTTTTGATGGCAAACAGGACTGTTTTATCTAGCCAATCCACACTGGTCACCGAATGGACCCAAAACGAGTCAAAGATGTCAGACTTTTACTACGTAACAATCTGTAGTGGATTTATAGCAGGTAATTTAATACTCGTGTTTTACATTCACACAACATCCAAATGAGTTTTTATTTTTAAACTTATCTATATATACATACATATATATATATATATATAT
>NC_056518.1:6888443-6924787 GCF_014905685.2 Nematolebias whitei | reverse complement strand
AAACAATCCAGGGAGAACCAAAGCACCAGCCCCCCCCCCCCCCCCCAACCCCCCCCCAAGCCCCAGACCCCCCCCGCCCCCCCCCCCCCCCCCCCCCCCACGCCCCGACCCCAAATTTCAGACGGATAATGAGGGTTAAAGAAAAACTGGAAGACCCAACTCCTCCCTCCCCCCACTCAAATAAGATGTTGATGCATGTTGTTATATAGTGCATATAAAATGGGGGGGATGAGGTGGTGACTGGCACAGACCCACCCCCTCCCCAGAGAGCAGGCAGTGCCCGTTCACCCCCCCCAACCCTTGCCCAGAACCCTAAATGTCTACGTTACAAATGAGAGTGGGCACAGGTCCCGTAGGTGAGAATGATTACACATCCCACCCCCTATAAGCCACCATTTGCCCACTCCAGACCCTATATATGCATGTGTCGTGAGAATGTTACATGCGAGTGTCTAGGTTGTTTGATAAAATTGGGGCCCAGGTCTCCATGAACCACGGAGATGGAGGATCCTCCCTGCAGCTCAGTAGTGCACCTGAACCCCAAGGCCCTGCTTGAGTGGTGGTGTGATGGAGTTGGTGGAGGAAGACGTCGGGATGGGGAGGAACAACTGAGGTGGCAATGCCCTCCCAGGGGGCCAGCTCCCCCACTGACCCCAATAGGCACCTCCATTCTCCGAGATTCACCAGGGGAGGGAGGCTCCAGTGCATCTATCCAGGAGCAGGAGGCAGCCACACCACCAAGGACACAGGCCACGGACCGGCACATAGACCCGAGGACCGACCAGAACCCAGGCCAGCGACCCAAGCCCCCCCGAGATCGTCCAGACCCCCAACCCGATCCCCAGCTCAACACCCAGCCCCCCAACCAAAGAAGCCACCAAACTCCAGCAGAGACAATAAGCCAGGAGTGCCTGAACAGCCGCAGACAGCGCACCACGATGACCAAGAGCGCACCCCCACCCCCACAAAAGGACCGACCATTCCACCACAGCAACACCCACAATGAGAGCACCCCATGCAAGGGAGGGCACACGCCTAACATGCCCAGACACCTCCGGGCCAGCAGTGCAGACCCACCTGAGCAAAAGCCCCCCCCACCCACAGTCCCCCACAGCCCAGAACCCCAGCCAAGCACCAGACCGCAGCCACAGCCAGGCAGGAAGACACCCAGGTTGAGTCCACATGTACTCCCCCCCCCCCCCCCTCCCCTATGGCAGAGGCCCCAAAGCCCACCAGCGCACCAAGGGCCCCCAGGCCAGGGCCGGGCGCCGGCGCATGCACTGGCCCAAGACCCTGACAACATACCTGCCAAGACCCGAGACCCCCGAATCCAGCCGGGACCCCAGCCCGGGAGCGACACTCCCACAGAACCCCGAACCCACGCCCACCCCAAACCCACCCAGGAGCAGCCAGGCCACCAGGCCAGCAACCTGCGCCCGCCGGCACAGACCGCCCAGAGGCCTGCATGCAGCCAGCAGAGGTCAACGCCCAGAACCACCAAAGCCATCTCCCTAGTTGAGCGCCATTGCCCCGGGCCCACGACCCCCCCCCCACATCAACCACAATACCCCACGGGACGAAATCAAAGGGGTTTACCCACCTCCACTACAGGTTGAAGCCAATCAAAGAAGCCCAGAGAGATTGTTATAAATAAGGTAAGTATAATTTTCAGTTGCTAATTTTACTTAAAAATTTTATTAGCAATAATATATATTCATATTACTTACCAGATATATATGTAATTGTTCAGCACAGCTTGGTTGGTGGGTTACACAGACAGTGGTGGTACACGGTGGCATGGCACTTAATATGGTGAGGGGGTTCTTTTTTTATTTTTTCTTCTTTCTTTTATCTTTACGTGTTTATTATCATTTCACTTTCTTTTTTTGTCTCTATTTTTCTGACTCAACAATTATTAGCACACAGGCACAAAGGCTTATATATATATCCATATACATACATACAAATACCTCATAAAGGAATACATCCATGATTTACCTTCAAAAACAGCACTTAGTTTATCTATAAATCATAAATAATCAATCATTAAGGATTATGTTATTGTCTGGGTGTTTTACTATTTTTGATAATGGGTGTGGTTTAATTATATTTTCACAAGCACAATTTTTTTTTTTTTTTTTTTTTCATTTAGCCTTTATTTATCCAGGTAGTCTCATTGAGCCACGAGAACTCATTTCCAACAGAGACCTGTTTAGGGAGCACATGGTGGAGGTTAAGGGCCTTGCTCATGGGCCCAGAGTGGGGCGAATGAGGGTGGGGGCAAGTGTGGGTGTTTCACCTACCCCACCCACAATTTTGATGTTGTCGGGGCCGGGGCGTGAACCGGCGATCTTCGGATCACAAGCCCACCTCTCTAACCTCTGCGCCACCACTCCCCCCAAAATATGGGCATCTTAAGGTTTGTCACATGGAATATTAATGGAGCCAGTAGCCAACATAAAAAATATAGAATCTTTAACCAAATTAAAAGATTAAAGGCAGATGTTGTATTACTCCAAGAAATTCATAAATTACCGTCAACTGTGGATGAGATAAAATCTCCTGAGTTTCCTGATGTATTCTCAGCCTGCTATAACTCAAGACAGAGAGGAGTAGCAATATTAATACATAAAAATGTGAACTTCACAATATTAGACACAGTTATAGACCCGCAAGGTAGATATATAATATTAAAATTATCCATACTCAGTCAAAAATATTGTATTGTTAGCTTATATGGGCCAAATGTGGACGATGCCGCTTTTTTTCATGATCTCTTTTCTACTCTATCAAATCACATGGATTGCTCGCTGGTACTGGGAGGTGATCTTAACTTTGGTCTAGATAACAAAATAGACAGGCTGAATGCAGCAGGAGCTCAACGCAGTTGGCAATCCATAAATGTAGTTAAACAGTACATGAGTGATTATGGACTCTGCGATGTATGGCGGTCTCTTCACCCTAATAGTAAAGAGTATTCTTTCTTTTCACATGTGCATCACTCTTACTCTTGTCTGGATTATTTTATAATCAGCAACTCATTGCTGACCAACATTTCAGACACTAAGATACACCCTATTGCTGTCAGCGATCATGCACCAGTTACTTTAAATTTAGATAATAAGAAAGAAATCCCAAAAAGTATAAACTGGAGATTAAATACCTCACTGCTTACGGACGAAGAATTTATACAATACTTTAAAAATGAATGGACATCGTATTTAGAGTTTAATGACTTGCCAGGAACATCAGCATGTACACTCTGGGAGGCTGGGAAAACAGTTATGAGAGGGAAAATAATATCCTACTCAACAAACAAAAAGAAAAAAGAAAATAAACATATTGAGGAATTAGAGAAATCTATCAAATTATTAGAAAGTTTACAAGGAGAGGAAACACAGAAAAAACTTTGCAAGATAAAATTAGAACTAAATGAATGTATTGACAAAATAAACAAATTTTTGGTACAAAGACTTCGCTTAGAACATTTTGAACACAGTAATAAATCAAGGAGCTTTTTAGCTAATCAACTCAAATTAAATAAAGAAAAAACGTCTATATATGGTATTAAAGACACAAATGGTAACATAACTTATGACGAGGAAAAAGTAAATAGTGTTTTTAGAGATTTTTATAAAACTCTATACACTCCACAAATAAATCCAACAGATGAAGATATTAATCAATTCTTGGAGAGAGTAATACTTCCAAAACTAGACAGTAGTCAATCATCAGAACTAGACTCCTCATTAACATCAGATGAGCTCCGTGAAGCAATTAAAAACATGCCTAATAAGAAATCTCCAGGCCCAGATGGATATCCAGCAGAATTTTATAAAGAGTTCTGGAACATCCTGGAACCAATATTTCACAGAATGCTACATGAGTCAGAAGAAAATGGCAGGTTTCCAACACATATGAATTCAGCCAACATTAGTCTACTATTAAAACCAGGCAAAGACCCAGTACTACCTACCAGTTATTGCCCCATTTCTCTTATTAATGTGGATGTTAAAATAATTAGTAAAGTCCTCTCTAAAAGATTAGAGAAAATAATTCCTCTCATTATTCATCCTGACCAAACTGGATTCATAAAAGGAAGACACTCGACCACAAACACACGCAGATTATATAATTTAATAGAGTATTCATATAGTAAAAATACTGAAACAGGTATTTTGTCTTTGGACGCAGAAAAAGCATTTGATAGGGTAAACTGGAAATTTTTATTTGCTACCTTGGGTAAATTTGGTTTTGGGGACCATTTCATTAATTGGTTAAAAATATTATATAACTCACCAAGAGCATGTGTCAGGACAAATAATCAAACATCTTCAAGCTTCTGTTTACGGAGGGGGTTCAGGCAGGGATGTCCACTTTCACCAGCGCTATTTGCTATTTTTATTGAACCTTTAGCAGCAGCAATAAGACAAACTGCAAAATATTAAAGGTATACTGTGTAGAAATATAGAACATGAAATTAGTCTTTATGCTGACGTTTTACTTTTTCTTCAGAACACAGAAAACTCAATATCTAATGTTATCAAATTAATAAACTCGTTCTCAAAAGTTTCTGATTATTCTATAAATTGGTCAAAATCTACAGCTCTTCCAATAAACTGCGTGTTTAATACTTCTCTCAGTGAACGATTACGATCAGGTAACATTACATACTTGGGCATTAATATTTCTTCTAGATTGGAAGACTTAATAAAATTGAATCATATCCCAATTTTAAAGAACATTGAAGATGATCTTACTAGATGGAAATCTCTGCCCATATCACTTATGGGAAGAGATGCCTCAGTAAAAATGATGGTCCTGCCGAGAATAAACTATTTATTCTAAATGATTCCAAATAAACCTTCAACTGAATGGTTTAAATCACTGGACTCTTTGATATCTAAATTCCTTTGGAAAAACAAAACTCCACGTATTAGCTTAAAAGCATTACAGAAATCTAAAGATACCGGAGGATTAGAACTTCCCAACTTCTATCACTACTATTTAGCCAATAGGTTACAATATATCTCAAAGTGGTTAAATCTGAATACATTAGATGAAACTTGGATAGACATAGATCAAACTTTATGCAATAATATTAAGATTTCAGATCTACCGTTTATTAGCACAAATATAAAAAGACATGTTTGCTTTAAAAGCATCAGTATTAGCTCTTCTCTGACAGCATGGTGGGAGTATTTGAAAATGACAAAATCTTCATTACTCCCCTGTAGACATACACCGATCTGGAACAATCCTGACATCGTACAAGAAAATAATATGTTAAATTTCCCAGGTTGGAGAGTCAAGGGAATTGAACGTCTGGAACACATATATGAAGGTGTAGATTTGATTCCATTTAATAATTTAATAATACAATTTGACATTGAAAATAAATACTTCTTAGAATATCAACAAATTAAGTCTATCATAAAAAAGAAATATAAGCTTAATAAAACTTTGTTAGAAACACCAATATGTGTGTTAGAGTTCCTTAATCTTAAATCCCCCAAATTATTATCTAAAATATACAAGAAATTGTCTAGAATCAATGACTCCATAATGCTACCTGTTGCAAAATGGGAGTCAGATTTATCAATCAATTTTGACCAAAACACCTGGTCTCAAATATGTTTAAGAACATTTAAAATGACTAGAATCTCCAACTTACAATTAATACAGTATAAAGTTCTTTATAGAGTACATTATACAGGTCAGCGAATGTTTAGGATGGGATTTACATCATCTAACAACTGCTCACAGTGCACAGGCAATATTCCTGATGATTATATTCATGCACTCTGGTTCTGCCCACCCGTTCAGAGGTTCTGGGTCCAGGTTTGTGAAGACTTGTCTAAATGTCTGAAATGTAATATTCCACTCTCTCCATCTGTTTGCTCATTGGCTACCTTGGAAGATGTTACCCTGGAAAAAAAATACGTCGTATGATTTTCACTGCCTTATGCATCGCAAAGAAAACCATACTCCTGAATTGGAAAAATAAAAATAATCTTAGCATTAATCAGTATAAAAATCTTCTGTTAGATCATATTAGTCTTGAAACAGCATCTGCCGACACATTGGATCAATTTCTGTGGGCTCCTTTGATCGGCTCCGTTACATAGTGAGGGTGGGTAGTCTGGGATCTGACCTTGTGGGGCCTTGGGGTTGATGTGGAGGCGGGTGTATGGGTTTGGGGCGCCGGGGGGGTTGCCGGGGGCTGGGCTCTTGACACCTGGGCAGGGGGGCACTGCTTTCGCCCTGGAGAGGGCCTGGGTGGTTCTAGGGGGTGTCTGCTGGTGGCTGCATGCGGGCCCTCCGGTGGTCTGTGGCGGCGGTCGTGGGTCACCGATCTGGTAGCCTGGCTGTGCTGGGGTGGGTTCGGGGTGGGCACGGGGGCTTGGGGTTCTGGGGGCTTGTCGCCCCCGGGCTTGGGCCTGTGGGGATCAGGGATCTTGGGCTATGGCGGGCGGGTTGCCGGGCTCTGGGCCGGCTTGCGCTCTGGTGCCCGGTTCTGGGCAGGGGCCTTTGGCTCGCTGGTGGGTTGTGGGTTCATGGGCTGGGGGATTGGGTGTTTGGGGGCGTGACCAGTGGCCCCTAAGAGGGGGTAGTTTGACCCAGCCTAGGTGTCTAGTGTGCTATGTGTTTTGAGAGATGTTCGAATGAGGGGTGGGTGTAGTATTTCTTCTGGGGTGGGGACGGGGTGGATGTCCTTGGGGGCGGCATTTATTCCATTTAAAAAACTAAACAGAGTTTGGAAAACTTAAAAAGCTGGCTGCCGACCCCATGAGCAGCTGATTACAAAAAAGTTACTCTGTAAACAGGAAGTAGGCTAACACGTTCATCTGTAGAAGGTAACTTAAGGTACATCCTCCATTTTCTATCATAATTACATTGTATGCTTAATGGTTAAATTAAAGGTTAATGCCCAAAGCTAGTTGTGCTTTTTGTGTGTAGATATATGTTGAAACTTCTGGTTACATAAGTTTAGTCTTTCTTAAAACTAAATGGTAAATGGACTGCACTTATATATCACATTTCTATCTTATCGAGATACTCAAAGCTCTTTACAACAATAAAGTCCATGCTCAATAATCCAGGTATACAATCCAACATTTTTCAGTCAGGTCATCTGGACAGTTTCTCTTTTTTTTTTGTGCTGAAATGTTTCGCCTTCGGTCCGGAAGGCTTCATCAGTCAAGGAAACACACAACAAAACTGATTCTTCCTCCAACAGTTTACTCCAAAGTGGAACAAACCAGTTCTGCTTGTGATAAGATGGTCTCTTTGGTACGCCCCCTCCTCCATTGCCGGCCCTCTTCCTTGTTGACAGTCTTGTCAAACTGGTTGAAAACAACAAAGTTCATGCTCAATAATCCAGGTATACAATCCAACATTTTTCTGTCAGGTCATCTGGACAGTTTATTTTTGTGCTGAAACAACAATCTGTGCCTCATTGACCCATTCATACAGCACTACTAGATCTCTACAATGCTAACTGAACAAATCATTCTAAAGAGACTAATCAGAGCTTTATCACATTCATACACAGATGGGACACACATCGGAGGTAGTGAGGGGTTCAGTCTCTTGCCCAGGGACACTTCAGCATGTGACTGCTGGTGGATCCGAACCCCCAACTCTTGCATTGGAGGACAACTGCTCTAAACACTCAGCCACAGCCGCCCACAAACTACTGTAAACAGATTTTTTACTAAGTGTTTAATAGGTTCAACATTCTATATTGTCATTCGTATGACATGTGGGACATGAGGTGGAACAAAATTGTGTACCCAAGGTCCTAGTAACACCCAAAATAGCAAAATATAAAGTATAAAAAGAAACAGTATACAAGGATCTAAGATATATGCTAAACAATGATATAATCTAATATTGTGTATTAAGCAGCAGCTTGACCATGAGTCTGTTGTGAACAGATGGATATGAATACAGCAGCTTAAAGGCAAGAAATCAGCAGCATGGATAATCAGCAGCACAGATAAGTCATATAATCACCAATTAAAGTGGCATTACAGGGATTTTTTTTCTGACATTGATTATCTTGGTTAGGGATTTATGAGTCTAACAGCTTCAGGGTATAAGCTGTTCCTAATAGTTCTACACTTAATGCTCCTCAACCTCCTTCCTGAGGGGAGCGGGGCAAAGCATGTATGTGCTGGGTGAGTGGGGTCTTTCATGATGCAGGTGGCCCTCTTCCTGCATCTAGAGGTGTAGATGTCTGTGATGGTGGGGAGACTGACTCCAACAGTCTTCTGTGTCGGCTGCCGAGTGGTGCTATTTTTAATTTTAGTTAGACAAACAAATTATGAAACTAATCAGCAACGCCACTAGGAATAAAACGCAACGCAACTAGGAATAAAATCAAGTAACAGGGGTGAGCAGTGCGTCACAAAACAGACAGTAGAGGCTTACAATAATTTATTATGACCCTGGAAAATACTGCAGCAGTCCAAATGTTATAAACCAGCCAAATTCTGTCTAGTAAAAGGATTGAAGGGCATTATGGTCAGTAGCAGTCTGAGGGTAAAAAAAAAACAGCTGAAAGGGGCGCGGTCCTCTCGGCCTCGCACGGCGCTACCAGGCGGTCCCGCCTCTCGACCTTCAATGAGCTCCCGGCACTCTTTCCAGAGTCCGGCATACCTCCATGGCCTCGACCTCACCCGACGCTTGTACCTCCTTGAGTCCAGCGTCCCATGGTGACCTCGACCTCCAGCAATCTCCAACGCTGGGTCCTCTGCCCTCGACACCAGACCTGGACAACTGAACCCTCCAATCGGGCAGGATCCACCATGCCGACCAGCTTAGCTGGTTTATTGCGTGCGTCCTTACCCCCGCTAGTCTCTGCTCTATCATCGTGCCTTCAGTTTCTGCCAACCTGCTACTCTGCTGACCGGCTTGTCCTTGGATGTTGCCCCACAGCCGTGGTTGCACACCCAGACATTATGCTCCCTGGCTGCCGTGCCTTTAGCCCTTCGGCGGTTACTGTACGCGTCTGCCATTGTGCGTCTGGTTGCGTCTCTGCTGTTTTGTTTAGTTTCCCGGCTGTCGCACCTCCCGCCCCTCGGTGGTGGCTGCGTGCATCTGCCGTTCCATCTGTGTTTTGCGACTCTGCCGTTTTGTTGCACGCTTCTGCTCATTGTTCTGCTCTTTTTATTTCCCCATTCCTGGGTTCCATGTCATTACAGCTGATGGGGAACACCTGTGCAAGCTGTCAGTGTCTCTGGCCGTGTCATGGGTGGCAAAATGAACAGATGATCAGCAAGTTTAAACATGCAAATAAAAAACACAAAAAGTCACATTACTACATGTGCAGCCTTCACCACTCTCTGCAGAGCTTTTTTTCTGTCGTGTGGGCCCCACCCGGTCCATATCAATTACATTGAGAGTGGGTAATCGGCTCCCATTTTTCCTTCAGCAAGCAACTAGCACTGATCTTCCAACAACGCGATGTCCAGCACTAACACCATCTGCCTGTGCCCGTCCTACAAGACCGGCTACACACTGAGCTTTGACCGGCATGACACATGCGAAGGATGCCTAGGTCCCCGCCACACTGACCTTGCCTCCTCCTGCCGCCTCTGTGACCTCCTCCCCCCTGAGGAGAGGCAGAGGCAAGCAGCCTTGTTTAAGGCTAACATTGAGGAGTGCCTCTCCGTGGTGGGGGACTGCTCGCTGGACAATGACATCGATTTTTTTTTACGCCAGGTCTTGGAGCGAATCGAATGATTCCTCTGGTACAGGCGATGTCAGCAGCAGCCCCACTGCTCATTCCCTCCCGGAGAGCGTAGTGTTGGAACAGGAGGGGCCGAGCGGATGCTCACCCCTCCTGGGCCTTTCCGCTTCAGCGACCACACCGCTCCCAGCCGTCGGTGCCCTCCTCTCGGAGCTGCCCGGCATAATCCAGGAGGCGGCCGACACAAAGGGACTTTCCGTCCCTCCCCCCGATCGGATGATCTATCGGGAAGGTTTGGCTCCACCCCGGCTCGCCGCCCTGATCCCATCTGGCTTTGTTTCCCAGCAGTGACGTCCTACTGGAACAAGGCTGCGGCCGGACCTAGTAGATTGAGAGTGCCCGTCTCCACCTTCGCGCCCATCACCAGAATGGAGGGGTTTACTGAGGGTAATTTTTCCTCGGTATCCCCCCTGGAGACAAACCTGGCGGAAACTCTTGGAGCAAAAGTGTCCAGGCTGGACCAGCATCCAGTTCCTCCGGGGAAGCACGACCAAACGGTGACATCACTCTCCAACTGAGCTCACCAGTGTGTGCGTTCCAGGTGGCCACAGCAAACAAAAATGTAGCTCTGCTGGCCTACAGCCTCTCAAAGAGGCTGGAGGAAACAGACCTGCCTGAGGAGACAAAGAGCTCACTCTGCAAGGCATCTGACGTCATCCTCAACATGTGCGCCTCTTCTGCTGTCTACCTGTCTCGCATCGCCGCCTGGATGACAATGATCCAGAGGTCCACCTGGTTTCGTCACTACCCCTCCCTGCTGGAGAAACTGCAAAAGGACCTGCTAGAGGGCCCCATCACGACGGACATGCTGTTTTGGAGCCAATTTCAAGGCCATGCTGGAAAAATCGAAGAAGTCGGACGAGGTATCGGAGACTGTGCGCCACGTGATGAAGCTGCACTCCTCCCCCCCCCCCCCCCCCCACCCGCTGGAAGGATCGTCACGGCCAGAGGCAGCAGCAGAGATGTTCCACAGCTGCAGCAGTGCCCTGCTGCCCCGCTCCGCCGCCAGCCCCTCCCGCCAGAGAACAGTCCTTCTCAGCCTGGCAACCAGCGGCTCAGCGTTTCCCCAGAGATCGCCAACAGGTGCCGCCCTGGAACAACCAGCCACAGCGCTCACGGGGGAGAAGATTTAAGAAATGACTCCTTGCGAAGGATGTGTGTGTATGCAATAATGACATGAGTTTTGCAATAAAACGAAAACATCATTCAAAGAATAAAGTGTCTGATTTCAGCCTGACTGTCAGTTCGAATGATCTCACAGCGGCTTCTCTTCACACATACTCCACACAAAACAAGCCGTTGACCTCGAAACAGGTTTTTAAAAATCACCGCAGCTCAAGAAAACACACAATGCTCGCTGGACACAGCAGCAAAAAATGAATGTTTTCAGCAGACCGAGCCCAGGAGAAAACCTTGCTCTCAGCCCAGGGTGTGTCCTGCCCCTTCTGACCGCAGCGGAGACAAACACGTGTCCCCGCGGCGGCGACAGCCCACACACAAGCGACATTGCATTGCTGAGGGCGCGCATGCCTCCCCTCAGCGCTCGTCAGCTCACATCAGTTCTGATGTGAGCCCGCAGCCTGAGCGCGGCACAGAGAATTTTGTCTTGGCTGATGTCTGTAAAAGTCATGACACATCACAAAGACACGTGCCCGCTCCCAGAGCATTACACAGAGTGGCAGTGAGCGTGCTCCCTGAACAGCTGGATGCATCGTCTTATCAGCAAAGGTTACACGCTGCAGTTCGCAGCTGAACCCCCTCCATTCAGAGGGATTATAGAGTCGGTTCTGTCATCTCCAGAACAGATCTCGTCCTCCCACGCAGAAGTTCAGGAACTACTGGTGAAAAATGTAATTTCCAGGGTTCCAGACGGAGAGGAAAACACAGGGTTTTACTCGCGTTACTTCCTGGTTCTGAAACGGACCAGAGGGATGAGACCCATCTTGGATTTATTCGTTTTCAACATTCCAATCATTCCAAAACGCAGAAAGTTCCTGCGCTTCTCTTTTCAAGGGACCCAGTATCAGCACAACAGACTGTTGTTCGGTTATTACCTCGCACCACGTATGTTCTCAAAATGCGTGGAGACGGCTCTGTAGCCGCTACACAAAGCGGGGATGAGTATCATGTTTTACCTGGACGATCTGCTGCTGCTGACTCAATCCAGACAGGAAGCAGTGGCGCAAACCAACGCGCTGACGTCCCACCTGTTAAACCTGGGCTTCGCCATAAACTGGGAGAAGGGCTCGGTTCTTCCGGTCCAGATTCAATTCAATTCAGTTTATTTATATAGCACCAAATCACAACAAAGTTGTCTCATGGCACCTTAAAGAAACATACATAAAAGCCAATTAGTAGATCTCTATCTGAAAGGCGCTTTTTAAATAAAATGATTATTATTATTATTATCTAAGGAATCCAGCAGACAAGATGAATCTTGGCTTGATGCAGTCTCTCATCCTGGGCAAGCACAGTGGCAACAGTGGAAAGGAAAAACTCCCTTTTAAAAGGAAGAAGGCTGGTTGAGAGGACAGGGAGGAGAGACAGACGAACACAGAATGGTAGGTCCAGGTATAAGTCCAGGTGTATCTGAAAGACAAAAAAACACATGTTAAGGATAGAAAAAATAATTACAAATACAAAACAGGTTGAGCAGAGTAATTAAAGACAGAAGTAGAGTGAAAATTGTGGTCAGTTTGTCCTCCAGCAGTCTAAGCCTATAGCAGCATAACTAAGAGACAGCTCAGGAAACCCAAGCCGTCCCTAAGTATAGGATTTAGCAAAAAGGAAAGTCTTAAGCCTAGTTTTAAAACTGGATAATGTGTCAGCCTCACGGACAGAGATTGGCAGTTGGTTCCACAAGAGAGGAGCATGATAAATAAAAGATCTGCCTCCCATTCTGTTGTTGTAAATTTTAGGAACCACAAGTAAACCTGCAGTCTGAGAGCAAAGCGCTCTGTTAGGAAAATATGGAACAATAAGATCTGTAATATAAGATGGAGCCAGGTTGTTGAGAGCTTTGTAGGTTAGAAGTAAGATTTTGAAATCTATTCTTGATTTGACAGGGAGCCAATGGAGATGATTGTTTATCTGGGAGTAGAGCTAAACTCAGTCACTATGAGGACTCATTTATCACAGACAAAAACCAAAGCTCCAAAAGACCAGCTCCGCCACATAAAACCGGGCAAAGTAGTGACAGTTGTTTCCATCATGAAACTGTTAGGAACAATGTCGTCAGCTCTCATGGTGGCCCCGCTGGGCTTATTCCACAAAAGACATCATCAGAGATGGTTCGCTCGTCTGTGCATAGATCCGGTAAGGCAAGAGAGGCGGATGATCTCTGTGTCCCTTTCCGTGGGAACCGACCTGAGACATTGGGGAAATCCCCTCACTCTGTTGGAGGGAATCCCTGTCAGCAGACCTACGTGACATGTCTCAGTTTTCATTGACGCGTCCCTGTCAGGTTGGGAAGGAACGTGCCCGCCTCAGGCTGTGGGGGCGCTGTGGCCACATCACACAGCTGCTCATATAAACGTTTTGGAATGCCGCACAGTTTTGAATGTGATTCAACTTTTTGTTCCAGTGTTGCAGAATCAACACGTTCTGATTCACACAGTCAACAAAATATCTGTAGCGTACATAAACTGGCAGGGGGGCGTGCACTCAGCCTGAATGTTACACATTGCAAGGCAGCTGCTGTGTTGGGCACACAACAACCTTCTCTCAATCAGAACAGTGTACACCCCCGGCATCCTGAACACAGGAGCGAACATAATGTCCAGGGGCGGTCCGCGCCACGGGGACTGGAGCTTCCATCCCGAGCTGATGTCTCGGACATGGGAGAAATTTGGCAAAGCGGCAAGGGACCTGTTTGCCTCACGGGACTCACTCATTGAGCCCACGAGACAAACCACCGTTAGGAGTGGACGCATTTGCCCACATCCCGTGGCCCAAAATGCCCTTTTACGCTTTCCCCCCAGTCCCTCTAATATCACGGTTTCTGAACCGAGCTCAGGAGGAAGAACTGTCAGCCATTCTTATAGCCCCTGAGCGCGTGAGCGCCCCGTGGGTTCCAATCCTGTGACGTCTGTTATCGGGTCGCCCGTGAAAACTGCCGTGGAGGGAGGACGCTCTCCTCCAGGCGGGGGAGCGATCAGGAGTTACCCAGAAATAGGCCAGCACCTTTGGGTCTGGCCGCTGAGCAGATCCGCTTAGAGAGGATGGGTCTCTCTCAGAATGTAGTGCGCACGATCCAGGATTCACGTGCTGCCTCCACCACAGAACTGTACACATCAAAGTGGACAGCCTTTCAGCGCTGGTGTACGGAGAAAGGTGTAGAGGCCATCTTATGTCCACTAGGTGGCATGATGTCCTTTCTGCAGCAGCTGATGGACAGAAATCTGGCATTCAGCACAATTAAAACGCTGCAGCCATTTCTTCCTGTCACGAAGGCTTCGGTGACAGAACAGTTTTTAATCACCCGCTGATGAAACGTTTTCTAAAAGGTGTACAAAGGCACAGACCTGTGTCACGCCAACTCCTCAGTGGGACTTAACGATGGTTCTGCAGGCCCTGATCAAAGCTCCTTTTGAGCCGTTAGGTCAGGTTTTGATTAAATTCTTGTCACTTAAAACAGCCCTGCTGTTGGCCTTGACATCTTCAAAGACAGTGAGTGATTTATCTGCATTCTCTGTTGCTCCGTCATGCCTCAGGATTCAGGCTGATGGCAGTTCAGCTTATCTGAGACCTAATGCAGCGTTTATGCCTAAAAACATCACGAGTTCATTTAAATCGAGAACGATAACGTTGGAGTTTTTTTTCCCTCCTCCCCACAATTCAGAAGAAGCAGCATCTTTTCATCTTCTCTGCCCTGTGCGTGCATTGGCATGTTACATAGCATGCACGTCCACACTGTGTCAGACTCAACATTTGTTTGTGCATTATAGAGACGCCTCTGCAGGTCGCCCGTTATCCACCCAGTGCCTGTCATACTGGCTGTGTGAGGCCATTTCTGAAGCTTACAGAGCATCAGGTTTAGAGCCCCCTGACAACCTCAGGGCGCACTCGACCAGAGGAATCACATCCTCGACAGCCTTGCATAATGGTATGACAATGCAGGATATTTGCACTGTAGCCGCGTGGTTATCGCCCTGCTCATTTATTCGCTTCTATCTGCGTGATGTGTCGGCTCGCTCCATGATACATTCTGTCCTCGGTTCCTTAACAGATTGAATCTCATTGTTTTCATGGAACTTCTGACATCTGACTACATGTAATTATAGTGCGAGATATTTGTTATCAGTCAGAAGTTTGTGACTGTTGGTTTTTGTTCTAATGTCACTAATCAGTTCATGAAAACTGTTACCAATCAGTTCATTTGATTACTAATCAGTTCATTTATTTTGAATCTGTTCACTGTTTTTTCAGCCTCTCCCCTTTTTCCTGTCGAGAACTTTTCTCTCCGGTTGCCCATGTACACAGCATGTGTAAATTACGCAGCGCACATCTGTACATGGTGCTCGTACTTACGCAGCGCGTATTTACGCAGCGCGTATTTACGCAGCGCGTATTTACGCACATGGAGGGCTGAAGGATAAAATGCTTTTTACTGCAAGCGGGCGCTTCATACGGTGTTCGAATGGACCCAGTGAGGCTGAGACTACATCCTGCTTCGCCCTTAACCCACCAGCGACAGCCTTAAAGGGCGAAGCCTATGCGAAATAGAACATTGGTTATGTACTGTAACCCCAGATTCTATGAGTATAGGCGTAGCCCTTTAAGCTCTGGGCCTCACTGGCTCCTAAATGGCTGAAGAAAAACACTATTTGGGAGCCGATTACCCGCTCTCAACGTAATTCATACGGACCGGGTGGGGCCCACACGACAGGTGGGCGTGGACTAAATTTTTTCAGTGCGACACTTTGCGTGATGGGATAAAACCCACAAGCGACAGCCTTAAAGGGCTACGCCTATACTCATAGAATCTGGGGTTACAGTACGTAACCAACGGTTTGTTGGATGTAATGTTGAAGTAAAGAAATGGGAGATGATGGTAAACCACACATTTTATTACTGTAACTGTGAATATGCTATTACAGAATACAATTCAGTTTCTTTATTCTTCTGTATTTTCTTGAACACAATCTTCTTCTCTGTGCTGTCACAGCAGCACTTAGTGACAAAAAGTAATAAAAGCAGTGGAATGTAACAATATTCAATGTCATTCCAATATTTTTTTGACAAACATTTTTCTAAAACTCACTAGTTATAGACACAGATTTCTGAAGACTGTTGCCCATCTTTACTTCTGATATAGTCAGCCTGTCTAAAATTCTTTTTATACTTAATTTTCTTGTTGCAAATGAACCCAGTTAGTTTCCAAATGCTCCTCAAGCTGTTTCTTAGTTATATCACTTTGTTTTATAGTCTTCTGTTGCCACATCCAAACTTTTTGTAAATAGGTCTGTAAGTATTATGCTGGTGAAGATTCTCAGTCATCCAGGACATGATGAATTCAAAAAGTGTTCAGTACAAAAACAATCTACATATGTGTGTGTGTCTTATCTCACTCAGCCTTATAACCTGAATCTCTCACTCACTGCTGTTTGAATTGAGAAAGCTCCTCGGATGAGGAGCGAAACGTCTTCTGTTACAAATAAAGTCCAGTTGTTTTTGTATTGAACGCTTTTTGAAGTCTGTAAGTGTTTACACCTGCTAGTTGTTTTTCCTTTTTAGTTTTTGTAAGAAGACATTAAAACTAAATTAAATTAATAAAACCATAAACGTCCAATGGCGATGGCAAAACATGATAAGAAGTTGGATTAAACTTCAGAGGTGAGTCATTGGTCTTGCTAGGGTCAAAAACAAATGTAACCTTTTTACAAAGTGCACAAAGTTTGTTGCCGATATTAACCTGTTTTATAGCAATGACAACTATCAGATGTGCAATAAGTGTTTAAATCAAAAATTTATGTAAAAATCTCAACACAAAAAATTTTTGCTGCAAAAATGTGATCTTTTTTCTGTTAATACTGATGAATAATAAAACTAGACACTTAAGCGTCTGATGATGTTTTGAGCTGCTGCAATTCAGCAATGTCTGTTGGAGTCCTAGATTTCTTCTGAAACATGGAAGCAATCTCCTCAAACGTTTTGCCTTTGGTCTCAGGGACACGGAGATAAATGAACAACGTGAAGCCAAAAAGCAGCACTGCAAACAGGAGGAACACGTAACAATCCAACCAAGCCTGGTGAGAAGTGTAACAAAAATGAGGTCAGACGTTCTCCAAGAGAAAGCTTTTCCAACAACATGATGTGCATACACAGTTGGTCTGTCTTCCTACCTGGATGTAAGGAAAAGTCATGCCTATGATGAAGTTACTGGTCCAGTTGCAGCAGCCTGCAAGAGCAATGGCTGCAGGTCGAGGCCCTTGGCTGAACAGCTCAGCTACTATGAACCATGGAATCGGACCAGGACCGATCTCAAAGAAACTCACAAAGAGGAAGATAGCAGACATGCTGATGTAGGTCATCCATGAGAAGTCATTCTGAAGGGAAAAACAACATGAGATTAAAATATGTTCCCGTTTTCTGCTTCGTAACAATATGTAAAAGTATTGATATATAACTCACTATGTAAAACAGCAACAGCTACATGAACCAGCCACTAGAGAGCACAAGTCAGTGGATTTCTTGTGCCCATCCCAAGCCCAAGTAAATGGTGAGGGTTGTATCAGGAAGGGCATCTGATGTAAAACACTTTTGCCAAAACACCAAAGTTCATGCTCAATAATCCAGGTATAAAATCCAACAGTGTTCAGTCATGTCATCTGGACGGTTTCTTTTTGATGAAGCCTTCCGGATGGAGGGCGAAATGTCTCCGCACAAAAAAGAAACCGTCCAGATGACCTGACTGAACATTGTTGAAATTTTTTTTCAATCACTGTCTTTTTATTAAAGTTTTTCCCTTTATACATACAAATAGGAACCCGTGGATCCAAAGGAGTCATACATATGGTCTGTTTAAACAACATACTTAAACAAAAATATAAAATTAATCAAAATAATCCCTACAAAATAATCCCATTCACTCCTATCCTGGTCACTGCCCTATGTCTGCACATTACATCCTTACACTTGGCAAGAAGGGAGAGCACATTTTAATAATAATAAAAAAGAATTCACCTGAAATATTATTGTATCATTTGAAATGCATAAAAAAGGTGCCCCGTGTTTTTTTTTTTAATTTCCCAGTAGAGTGCTGAAGAGAACATCTTTTTTTTTGTTTGTTTCAAGCATGATATAAGGTCATATAAACACTGTTTATGAGTTGGAGGAGCAGCCCCCCATCATCTGATTATAAGTGCATGCCTCGCTAACAGGGAACAAAAAGACAACACCTGTCTTATAGAGGCTGATAAAGGTAACTCCTCACCAACATTGTTGAATTTTATACCTGGATTATTGAGCATGGACTTTGGTGTTTTGAAACAATTTGACATGACTGTCGACAAGGGAGAGGGCAGGCACCGGAGGAGAGGGCGTGCCCCAGAGGTCACCAACAAAACTGTTTTTTTCCACTTTGGAGTAGGCTGTTGGGGGAGAATTAGTTTTGTTTGGTATTTCCTTAGACTAATAAAGCCTTCTGGATGGAGGGCAAAATGTCACAGCACAAAAAATTAAACCGTCCACATGACCTGACTGAACATTGTTGGACTTTTGCCAAAACTATAATGCAAGTTCATTAAAGCGAAACCATACCGGATGGATCGATGCCCGGGTTAACAACGATCGCCACCGGTACTATTGGCAAACAGGATGCGGTGGAAATTTTGCTACTGTAAGCCGATTACCACGAGGAGGGAAACATGTCAGAAGACAGAGGGAGAAGAGGAAAGTCAAGAATGTAGGACTGAGGGTGGCAACTCTAAATGTGGGGAGAATGACAGGCAAAGACAGAGATCTGGCTGACACGATGCAGAGAAGGAAGGTAGATGTTTTATGTGTTCAAGAGATGAAGTGGAAGGGTTGCAAGGCTCGCATCATTGGAGCAGGGTTTAAACTGTTTTACTATGGTGTAGCTAGAAAGAGAAATGGGGTAGGGATTGTCCTGCAAGAGGAGTTGGCAAAGAATGTAGTAGATGTGAAAAGAGAGTCAAATAGGGTGATGTGTCTAAAAGTAGAAGTAGAAGGTCTGATGCTAAACTTTGTTGGTGGTTATGCTCTGCCGGTTGGATGTGATGTGGAGGAGAAAGATAAATATTGGAAAGATCTGGATGAAGTGATAGAGAAGTATTCCCAGGGAGGAGGGAGTGGTGATCAGAGCAGACCTGAATGGACATGTTCGTGAAGGAAACAGGGGATGAGGAAGTGATGGGTAGATTTGGTGTCAAGGAAAGAAACCAGGAAGGACAGATGGTGGTGGATTTTGCTAAGGGAATGAAAATAGCTGTAGTCAACACTTATTTCCAAAAGAAAAAGGAACACAGTGTGACCTATAAGAGTGGAGGAAGGAGTACACAGGTCGACTACATTCTGTGTATAAGAGGAAACCTGAGCGAGATTGGGGACTGCAAGGTTGTGGCAGGGGAGAGCGTGGCCAGACATCATCCGATGGCTGTGTGTAGAATGACTGTTGTTGTGAAGAAGAGAAAAAGAGCAAAATCAGAGAAGAAGACCAAATGGTGGAAGCTGAAGAAGGAAGAATAATGTGAGAAATTCAATGAGGAGCTGTTAAAGGCACTGGGTGGTAAGAAAGAGCTTCCAAATGACTGGACTACTACTGCAACAGTAATTTAGAGAAACAGGTAGGAAGGTACTTGGTGTGTCATCTGGACAGATAATGGATGATTTGGAAACCTGGTGGTATAATTGTGAAGTGCAGGAAGCTGTTCAAAGAAAGAGGTTAGCCAAGAAGAAATATGACAGTGAGAGGACTGAAGAGAGGAGACAGTAATTTAAGGAGATGCAATGTAGAGCAAAGAGGGAGGTGGCAAAGGCAAAGCAGAAGGTGTATGATGAGTTGTATGGGAGACTGGACACTAAACAGTGCGAGAAGGACTTGTACTGATTAGCAAGACAGAGGGATCAGGCTGGAAAGGATGCAGCAGGTTAGGCTTGTTACAGATAGGAATTGTAATGTTCTAACAAATGAGGAGAGTGTGACAAGAAGATGGAAGGACTACTTTGAGGAGCTAATGAATGAAGAGAATGAAAAAGAAAAAAGAGTAGAGATCTTAGAAATTGTGGACCAGGAAGTGGTGGTACAACAGCTATGTGGACACTGTGGCTACCTCCAACCAGTAGGCTACTGGTTATGTGGGTGGCTAGAATTATTATTTTTTGGATAAGTTTCCACGGCTGCCTGGACTGGTGGATTCTGCTGGGATGCTAAAGGTTCTTGAGGAGACTCTGGAAGAGTGAATAGCTCTGAAAGTTTTCAATCTGTCACCCACCTTTCTGGACTTCAGCCAACCCAGGATCCCCCCACCCCCCGCACCTCCAGTGTGTTTTATTCATCCCAGTGAGGCTAAATCGCAGAAGGAGAAGTCCGTCATCTAGTGAAGCGAATTTCAGACCGAACTTACCCAGAGACAGAAACGCCACACCCCGGAGGTAGAGGTCTTTTCCTCACCTCTTCTGGTAGAGGAGGAGGTCTCAGCTCTGCAGAAGCCACTTGTCATCCAGTCCTGGTTGTTCCTCCTTCCTGCAGCCTAACTCATCACTTGAGCCTGACCCCAATGAAGAACTCAGGTTTGTCCCTGGTCCTGGCTTGCACCACTGCCATTGCAGGAGGTGCCGACAGCAGAGACGGGCCAAACCCGCTGACTTCCAGCTCCTTCTTCCACCCAGTTCTCCCCAAGCACAGCTGGAAGAGCAGTGGAAAATATTGCAGGGGGAGGGGCAGTTGAGCCCCCACTCATCAACAAAGTTACTGAGTCCTGATCAACCTGAGAAGCAGCTGAGTTCTGATCAGCTTGAAAAGCAACTGAGTCCTGATTAGACAAAGAAATGACTGAATCATGACCAGTCAAAGAAGCAGTCTTCAGGGAGCTTCAAGTTTTCAGGGAGCTCAGTGTCTTAGGAGAACTACAAGTCTTCAGAGAGCTCCACATCTGCAGAGAGCTCCACGTCTGCAGAGAGTTTCACATCTGCAGAGTTCCACGTCTGCAGAGTCTCGTGTCTGCAGAGAGTTCCACATCTGCAACAGAGGTCCTCATGTCTCCGCCATAGGTTCTCGCGTCTCCACCAGACATCTCCACATCTCTACCAGAGGTCCTCATGACTCCACCAGAGGTTCTCATGTCTCCACCATAGGTCCTCACATCTCCACTAGAGGTCCTTCCTTACATCTCCCCCAGAGGTCCTCATGACTCCACCAGAGGTCCTCATGTCTCCACCAGAGGTCCTCACATCTCCATCAGAGGTCTTGAATTTCCAGAGGTCCCTGAGTCTCCAAATGTCCAGGAGTTTCCAGATGTCCTGAGTCCAGTTTCCTGAGTCTCCAGAGGGTTCAGAATCTCCAGAGGGTCCTGAGTCTCCAGAGGGTCCCACACCTTGTGAGGGTCCCACCCCTCCAGAGGGTTCAACACTTCCAGGTGGTTCCATGCCTCCAGAGTGTCCCACGTCTTGAGACAGTGGCATTAACAAAAAATATAGGAGAAGGAACTGGAAGTAGCAGAAATGAAGATGTTGAGGTTCTCCTTAGGAGTGACAAGGATGGATAAGATTAGGAATGAGATCATCAGAGGTACAGCACAGGTTGAACAATTGGGGGATAAAGTTAGAGGACAGACTGAAATGGTTTGGACATGTCCATAGGAGGGACAGTGGGTATATTGGTAGAAGAAGGTTAGAAATGCAGCTGCCAGGAAAAAGAGGAAGACCAAAGAGGATATATATGAATTCAGTTACAGAGGACATGGAGGTAGTTGGAGTGAGGGCAGAGGATGCAGAGAACAGAGTGAGATGGAGGTGGATGACTTGCTGTGGAGACCCCTGAAGAGGAAAAGCCAAAAGAAGAAGATTGATAGATAACTGACCTCAAAATCCAACAAAGTTGTCAGATCCTCTGGACGGTTTCTTTTTGTTGAAACGTTTCATCTTTCATCCAAAAGACTTAATAAGTCTGAGGGGCCACAACAAACTCAGTCTTATAAATAGCACCTTCACATGGTAGATCAACCAGTTTGATGGTGCTCAGATGGTTTCTGGAGTCTGCCCCCCATCCCCGCTCGCCAACTCGTCTGAGGCAGCCATGGCCAAAACATCAAAGTTCATGCTCAATAATAATCCAGGTAGCAAATCCAACAGTTGATGTTTTAAAACACTTTGGTCATGGCTGCCTTAGACAAGTTGGTGAGCGGGGGTGGGGGTGGGGGTGGGGGAGCAGACTCCAGAAACCATCTGAGCACCATCAAACTGGTTGACCCACTATGTGAAGATGCTATTCTTAAGAACTAAGTTGTTGTGGCTCCTCGGACTGAAGAAGTCTTTTGGATGAAAGACGAAACGTTTCAAAAACAAAAAAATTAAGTTCATGCTCAATAATCCAGGGAAAACATCCAACAATGTTAAGTCTGGTCCTCTGGATGGTTTCTTTTTATTGAAACATTTTATCTTTCATCCAAAAGACTTCCTCAGTCCAAGGAGCCACAACAAGCTCAGTCTTATGAATAGCACTTTCACATAGTGGGTCAACCAGTTTGATAGTTGGTTTCTGGAGTCTGCCCTCTCCCCCACCGACTCTTCTGAGGCAGTCATGGCCAAAGTGGTTCAAAACATCAATGTTGGATTTTCTACCTGTATTTTTGAGCATGAACTTTGATGATCTCCAAACTCGTACTCCAAACTGCATATCAACTAACATTCATGCAATTTATCTGTATCTGTAAGAAATATGTTGTATATATTAAGCTAGCAAGTTATATTGTTTGTTTAATGTGTACATTTACTATTTAGCTCATGATTTCAAGGATTAAACTCAACAAACCTGGAACTTTATGCCCACTGTCATGGCAATCGCACAGCAGCTCATACCTCCCAGACCAATTAGAGTCAAAGTGCGCCTTCCAGCTTTGTCTACAAGTGCTACCTGGAACACAAAGACCTTCTGAGCTGGGTGTTTTCATATACAGAATAAGTTGATCCTTGTGCTTCTTTCTCATGGTAGACATACAATCATGATAAAAATATTATTTTATCTTGTTCAGTTCTACAGTTTTATGTTTCAGAATCTTATAAAAATGATCTGGTTTTAACATCTTCTAAAATATTTTCAATTTAACATCAGATATACAAAAACACATTATTTTTTAATCAGAAAGGAGAAGAAATTTAGTCAGTTTGCTGCTCTGGAGCATGAAGGTGTGTATAAACAAAATGCCAAGATGGAAAGGCAACGGCATTGATCTTAGAGAAGTAGCCTTTGCTTCTCATCAATTTGGGAAGGGTTAAAGGTAATTTCTAAACTATTTGAAGCCCATAAATCTATGGAGAGAAATATTAATCACAAGTGGAAAACATTTAAGGCTGCTGCCTGCCTTCTCAGGAGACAACACCCCCCACAAAGTCCGTGGCTCAATCCATTGGCCTTGTTTTATATATTAAAGGACTTCATCTGTCTGACAGCAGACTTGGACCAAACTTGGTCATGATGTAAATAGACAATGATCCCAAACAGATCAGTACATCTACAATAGAACAGCTAAAATATTAAGAATCAAGGTATTGCAACAATACAATATAAAGTCTGCACTTCACCATAATTGGAATGCTGTGAAGGAACTGTGAAAGAGCAAAAAAGAAATGAATGTCTGCAAACCTCAATAATCTGAAGCAGAGTTATAAAGAAAAGTGGCCCAAAATTCATTCTCATCCATGTGAGAAACTAATACTCAATAAGACTAAGCTGTATAAATAAAGGTTGAATGAATACAGTCGTACAGAAAATAACTTTTGAGTTATTGCTGCAACAGTAGGTTCTACAAGCTGCTGGATCGTGAGGTGTGTGCAGCTTTTCCTCACACATTCTTTTTTGTCTCCAATTGCAGAACAAAAAGGGGGAATTGGAAATACACTCTGTCCATCCGTCCATCTGTGCTGTGGGCATGATAACGTGAAAAACAAGTGATGTGCTGACTTCCATTGTGGTGTGTGGCTACATCTAGACAAAAGAAAGTTTCCTTTCAAAAATTGGATTGCCAGGTCAAAATCCAATATGACTGCCACCATATATGTCTATTTGTAAAAAAGTTCATGCTTAAGAGTTGAATCACTTGAAAAATAAGCAATGTGCTAACTTCCATTTTGGTCTGTGGCTGCATGCAAAAATGTCCTGATCAAAAATTTAGTTGCCAAATCAAAATCCAAGATGAATACTACCATATTTATATATATGTAAACTGGCCACCCCATGTCATCTTTGCAGATCAAATATACCAGGAGCTGCAAGAAGGGTGATCAGTGGCACAAAACAAAACAAACAAAAAAAAAAAACGTTAGAGTCCTCACACCCCAATCATTTCAGGAAACTATGCATTCTAATGTTTTACAGGACTTAAAATTATTGTTTCCTCAAATAATCGGAGTGGCCCTTGGGGTGACCAAGGCCACATTGGCCACCCCTTGACTTTGCTACTGCACCTGGTGATGGATAAAATAGTTCCCGCTGCTTGCCAGAAGCCATCTGTCCGTGCTGCCTTGAACAAGCCAAAATAAATAAACAACCTGTTTATAAAAACTACAAACATTCACTATTCAAATGCTTCAGCGGTGGATGGGGGACATTGGCGTATCGCTTGCTATTTTGGTTTTCTCTTTGTTTAAAAATTAATGATGACATGGTGGGTTTTGTTGTGTGTTTTTGTACCTTGAGGTTAACAGAGAAATATTTAGAACCTGGTTAAAAACAAATCATTATATATGTCCTGATGTGGGAAACTGTCCAATGGAAAGATGGTAGACTTTGTGTATGTGATCACTGTGCACTGGTGCTTTGTGTTCACTCACAGAAACCAGGGTAAAAACTGTGTTGATTGCACCAACTCCTATTGTTGCGTAGACAGGCTGAGCAACACCAGCTTGTGAGAAGATTGCTGTAGAGTAATAAAAGATCTTGGAAACAAAGTGAAATAAATATTATCTAAAACCACAGTCATATTCAAACAACACAAGTTTTTGCTCAGTTAGGCATGTTTAAAGATATTTTGCACAATAGACCCATCTATGATTTTTTTAGTTCAAGTGGCATGAAAAACAATATATTTTGGAGTTAATGAAATCCAAAGGTACTTTGCCACTCACCGCATTAATGCCAGACAACTGTTGGGAGAGATGCATCATGAGGGCAACAAACAGCTGCCGTCTGTACACAGATGACAAGATCTTGGAGAAGAGAGAAAAAAAAAAAGTTATGACTTTATATATTTGACATATTGTGATAGTTTTAGAGAGGAGAAGAAAGAAAAAACATAGCAATGCCCCCCCACCCCCCACCCCCACAAAAAAAACCAAAAAAAAACCCAATCACTGTGTGAGGGGCGTGGTACACCCTGGACAGGTCTCCAGTCCATCACAGGGACACATAGAGACAAACGAGACAAACATCCATTCACTCTCTCTTTCTCACACCTAGAGACAATTTAGAGTTACCAATCAGACTAACATGCATGTTTTTGGTCTGTGGGAGGAAACCGGAGTACCTGGAGAAAACCCACGCATGCACGAAGAGAACATGCAAACTCCACCCAGAAAGGTCCCTGGACTGGGCTTTGAACAAAGGACCTGCTTGCTGAAAGGCAACTGCTCTACCCACTGCGTATTTGTCTATAAATAATTTGACACAAATGAGGACCTGCTAGCTCACTGAATACAAAAATAATAGCTGCATCCAAACCATCCACATGTCTGCTAGATCCCATCCCAACCAGACTGTTTAAAGAGGTATTTCTCCTAATTAATGTCCACATTTTGGATCTATTTAATTTGTCTCTAATAAATGGTTACATCCCACAGAGCTTTAAGATTGCTTTAATGAAACCTTTACTTAAGAAACATAACCTTGACTCAGGAATCTTAGCCAATTATAGGCATATATCTAATCTAACTTTCAACTAAAAATTCTAGAGAAACTAGTTGCAGGTCAGTTGTGTGAACATCTACAAATAAATAATCTGTTTGAAGAGTTTTAGTCAGGATTTAGAGCATCACAGCACTGAATCTGCACTGATGGAAGTTACCAATGATATCCTCATGGTCTCTGACAATGGACAGGTAGCAACACTGGTCCTGTTATACCTCAGTGCTGCATTAAATACAGTTGATCACAATATTCAGGTCTCTCTTGTAAATGAGTCCCCAAGGCTCAATGGGATTAACCTGTCTAAATAAAGTTATAATTAAATATTCTGCTACAGAGTATGGTACTGGGATTACAGGAACAGCTCTAAATTGGTTTGAATCATATTTATCTGATAGATTCCAGTTTGTAAATGTAAATAATAAATTTTCTTCATACACCAAAGTTAGTCATGGAGTTCCTCAGGGTTCAGTGCTTGGACCAATACTCTTTACTTTATATACAGTATGCTTCCATTAGGTAAAGTTATTAAACAGCATGGGATACATTTCATTGTTATTGTCATGTTTTTGCCCCTTTTTTTTACTACTTCAGCCTGTCTAGTTTCACGTTTTTTTTTCGCCTGCCAAGTGTTTTCTGTCCTGTCAATCACTCAGTTCATGTGCCTGCACCATGCCTCCTCCTCCCTGCCTCTGCAATCAGCTTCATTCATGGCACCTGTGCACCTCCCTTCTTAAGCTCTCTGTTCACCCTCATTTAGTGCCAGATTCTCAAACCTCTCTGAGCAGTAGAAATCCAGCACTTCTTGTCTTTGCATCCTGCCATGTTCTGAACCCAAGCCTGTTTTCTGACTACCTGACCAGCCTGCTCCCTTTTGGAATTTGTCTGCTTAAGTCCTCATGGTTATTACTCTGCGTCTCCACACCGACCACGATTCAAGATCACATTTTTTTTATTTATTCTGCTCTCTGCCTCCCTGTGCTCGAACTCCTGCTACCCATCTTGGACCCTGGAGCTGGACTTGCCCTTAATGGACCTGTACACCTTCTGTTTGCTCCGCTGCTTCTGTTCACTCTGCATGAGTGATGTCATTGGCTCCAGCGAGACTACAGCTCCTGTTATTCCATCAAGACAGAAGGTCGGACCCAGGCCCGGACCCAGACCTGCACCAGAAGCTGTTTATTTCCTAATAAACTTTTTAAACCATTTCTGTGTTGGGTGTTGATGTGCTGATCCAAACTGGTTCTTGACAGTAGAATCTGGCCATTATGGATCCAGCACCCACCCAGGAATGGTGCTCTGGTGTAGAAGGGGCCATAAATAAACTTGAAACTAATATGCAGGAAATCATGGAAATATTAAGAGCTATGTCTCAGCAAAACCCTTCTTTGAACTCTGCTCATTCTTCTTTTGTCCAGGCTGCTGCTCCTCATGTCCCCACTCCTTCTCATGAACCTTGTTTTTCTTCCCCTGAACTTTTTTAAGGAGATCCTGATCAATGTTGACCATTTCTCACACAGTGTGACATCAACTTTCAGCTGCAGCCCTCCTCTTTTCCCACAGAACGAGCCCGGGTGGCCTACGCAATCTTTCTACTGGCAGGTAAAGCCAAGTCATGGGGCACTTCTGAGTGGCAAAGAAACTCCAGAAGTTGTCACAGTTTTGATGAGTTTGCTAAGGAGTTATGTAGGGTTTTTGATCCCCTGCTACCAGAGAGGGAGGCCGCATGTAAACTTTTTTCTGTAAAACAAGGAAACAAACGAGTCACTGAATATATTATTGAATTTCATGCCATTGCTGCTGGAAGTCGTTGGAACGAGGAGGCCTTAATTTATGCTTTTCTCCAGGGTCTTAATGGCACTATTAAAGAAGAACTTGCAACTCAGAATTACCTGGAGTCCCTTAAGAGCTTGGAGGACCTGGCCACGCGCGTCGACCTGCGCCTTCAGGAAAGAGATCGAGACAGGGGGTACAGAGCAGCGAGGAGGCCAAGACCCTGAGGTGAGTCACAAGTTTTCTCTAAAACGTCAGCTGTGGCTGATGGGTTAGAGCAGTCATCCTCCAATGCAAGAGTTGGGGGTTTGAATCCACTAGCAGTCACATGTCGAAGTGTATCTGGGCAAGACACTGAACCCCTCATAGCCTCTGATGTGTGTCCCATCAGTGTATGAATTTGATCTAAAGCACTGATTAGTCTCTTTAGAATGATTTGTTCAATTAGCTTTGTAATGATCTAGTAGAGTGCTGTATGAATGGGTAAATGAGGACACAGATTGTAGTGTAAAGCACTTTGAGTGTCTTGAAATAAGATAGAAAGGCGCTATATAAGTACAGTCCATTTACCATTTAAAGAGTCTCATGTGGTACCCATTTCCAATACCCCACAGACCGAAGAACCCATGCAGCTGGGCAGGAGCTGACTCACCCCAGAGGAAAGGGAGAGAAGAAGGAGACAGCACCTCTGTTTTTACTGTGGTGCAGGTAACCACACAATTGCGACGTGTCCATTAAAAGATCAGACTCAACAGGTAAGAGGAGATGTCTGTTGAATCAGACCAGTACACCCAGGATCTCCTCCCCTTTCTTTGTGCCAGCAGAGATCCAAGTACCTGGTAAGAGACCTAGATCAGTATCAGCCTTCATTGACTCAGGGGCAGATACTGAATTCATCGACCACCAATTCGCACTATGGGCATTGAATTACTCCAATCTCCCAAGTCGCACAAAGTTCTCGCCCTGGATGGTCTTTCTGTCCATGATTCGAACCTCGAGACCACGCCTGTCACTTTGTTATTAGGAGGCAATCACAAAGAGACCTTAAGGTTTATTGTAATTAACTCTCCACACCTCCCTATTGTACTGGGTTCGACCTGGCTTAATAAACACAACTCACATATTAATTGGAGAGGAAGAGAGATAGTGGGTTGGTCAGAAGAGTGTCTATCCACCTGTCTTTTCGAGGCAATTCTGCCTTCTGTCAGTCCTCAAAATATTACAGAAACTTATCCTGACCTCTCCAAAAGTCCCTGCTGAGTACCACAATCTCAAAGAAGTATTTAACAAAGTTAAAGCCTCACCATGCACCTCCACCCTCTTCATTTCAATTCCACACATTTAGGGTTGTTTGGGCTCGGGTGTGCTGCAACAATTTTACATCTCTGTTGACCATAGCCACCTGGGACTCAATTTTATTGTACACCTTAGACATTCACTCATAACATCCTCATGATGTTCACATTTAGGAACTTGAGGTGGGCACATGCCTATGGGTGGTGGGATGACTTTACTCTCGCCCCCTGTGCCTGTGCTCACTTACAATGGTTGCATTTAGACACTAGGGTTTGGATAGAGTTGGGGTGGAGGGGAAACTGGCATCATGCCAGCCTTTGCTCCTTCTTCTTTCCTTTTTAATGGCACTATACAACAACACACATCAATAGCACATCTAGGGGCGGGGGTGTATGTGTCGGGGTCTTATTCTTTTTTTTTTCCTCACCCCCCTAGTTCCCTAACTGCCATTCCGGGGGTGGGGTCCGGGAGAAGGACAGGCCGTCTGGTGTTGACCAGGACTATGTGGGGGTTCGGGGTCTGGGGGATTGCCGTGGGCGGTGCTGGCGCTGTGCTCTCCCTGGGGTTGTTTGGACCCCCTGAGCTTGGCTCTTGGGTGCCATGGTTGGCCCGCTGGCCGGGGTGGCTACCGGGGCCTGGCGGGCAGTCGGTTGGGGGCGCGTGCTTGGTTGTTGGTGGTGTGTGGGTGTGGTCGGTGGCGTGACCTCTTCGTGCCGGGGGGTGTCCTGTCAGCTGGGCGTGGCCTGGGCCGGGTCTGGGATATTGGCTCCTCTCCGCTTGAGAATGAATGGGTCTACCTCCTGGGTTTGGGCATGGGCTGTCCCCTGTAGAGGGCGGGTACATGTCTTGGACCTGGGGGGTATAGAGTGCATATCGGGAATAAGAATGAAATGTATCGTTATTGTATGTCTTTGAGTGAGTGAGTGTGAGAATGAGGCTGGGACTGTGTGATTGTGTCTGTGTACGAATGGGTATTTGTTAGGCCGAGACTCGGACTGCCCCCTCTTTGATACAACTGGGGGTGCTTGGCATCGCGCCCCTATCGCGTGGCCCCCTGGTGGGGTGTGCCCTTGCCTGCCGGAGCGCTTGGGGCCCTTGATGTCGGGGGCTGGGCGCTTGGGCGTGTGTCGGCTCGGCCTGGTGTCTGCCTGGTGGGGCTCAGGTCCTCTGGCCCAGTCAGGCCTTGGCCTGGGTGGTGTGAGTCCTCGGTGCCCGGGCCTCGGTGCCCGGGCCTCGGTGCCCGGGCCTCGGTGCCCGGGCCTGGAACTGCATTGGTGCGGCGGGTTCCGGCGGGGGCCTATGAGTTTGTCGCTGTTGGCCCCGGGGGGTCACTGTATGTGGTCGCTGGTGGGGATCTTCCGGTTCTCCCCTGTGGTCCGATCTGGGGGGTGGGTGAGTGGTTCGTCCTGTGTGGGTGGCCCTGGGGGCTCCGCGGTCGGGGTCCCTCCTGGGGTCTTGGGCTCTGGTCACCCCTTTTTTGTCTGCCTCTGGTCTTGGGGGTCGGGTCTCTGCTGCTTCACAGTTACTATTAAATGTTCTATTAGAGAAGCCTTATACACTTATGCATGCTCACAACCACACACAAATAGATGCAGGGATGCTTATGTAGGCTTTATATGTAGATATATAGATATGTATATGAATGTATATTCATGTGTATGTATGTATGCATATAGCGTAGGTATGGGTATATATATTTATGGAAACTTACTGCAAAGCCATAAATATTTTAAGTTCTTTATACATATGTATTTTGTTGCTGTGTTTTGTCATGTTCTTTGCAGGTGAACAGACAGTGGCCGGGTGTTTTGCTGTGTGCTCTCCTTGTGTATATTTCTTATATTTTGGAGTCTTACTTTGTCTTTTCTTTCTTTTTTCTATCCTATTAAAAAATAAAAAATAAATAAAACCTACACTAGATAATCACTAGAATAAATATTTCATAATAATGGTGTGGCGAGGATGGCTGTAAGGGGAGAAGGGAGGCCATCTATAAAAAAACCAAAGTTAAAGCCACTTCTCTTCCTCCACATAGACCCTATGTTTGTGCCATTGATCTCTTACCTGGCACCACTCCACCTAGGGGCAGTCTCTATTCTCTGTCAAGACCCGAACACACAGTCATGCAAGAGTATCTAAAAGAATTCCTTCAGGCCGGTATTATCAGACCGTCAGCATCACCACCATAAAAAATAAATATCCTTTACCTCTCATGTCTACAGCGTTCGACCTCATCCAAGGTTCCAGTCTTCTCTAAACTTGACCTTAAAAATGCCTATCATCTGGTCCGCATCAGGGAGGGGGACGAATGGAAGACGGCGTTCAACATACCCAATGGACACTACGAGTATTTGGTAATGCCTTTTGGTAATGCCTTTTGGTCTCACCAACGCTCCAACAGTTTTTCAGGCTCTTGTGAATGACATTCTAAGGGACATGATTAATCAATTTGTTTTTGTCAACCTGGATGATATTTTGATTTTCTCCAAGAACGTAGACCGTCACCGTCAACATGTCAGAGCTGTGCTTACCAGACTGCTACAAAACAACCTTTTCGTTAAAGCTGAGAAGTGTGAATTCCATCAAATCTCCACTTCCTTTCTGGGGTTTGTTATCTCGCCAGACCAGGTAACCATGGATATTAACAAAGTATCTGCTGTTCTTGAATGGCCCATTCCTAAAGATAGAAAGCAGTTACAAAGATTCCTTAGCTTTGCTAATTTCTATAGAAGATTCATTAAAGACTATAGCATCATTTCTGAACCATTACATGCTTTAACATCTTCCAAATCAAAGTTTGTCTGGAATGAGTCAGCTGATCTCTCTTTCAATAAACCCAAATAACTGTTTTCTACTGCACCGATCCTCCATGCTCCTGACCCCAACAAACCATTCATTGTTGAGGTTGATGCTTCTAGTACTGGGGTAGGAGCGGTTCTTAGTCAGCGTAACAGCAAAGGAAAAGTTCTCTAGGAGCCTTTTTGCTGCTGAATGCAATTATGATGTGGGGGGGATAGGGAACTGCTGGCTGTCAAGCTCTCCCTCGAGGAGTGGAGGCATTGGCTTGAGAGAGCCAAGGAACCTTTCATTGTTTGGACTGACCATAAAAACCTTGAGTACCTCAGGACCGCTAAGAGGTTAAATCCACGTCAAGCCAGGTGGGCTCTTTTCTTCTGTCACTTCAATTTTGTATTATCCTATAGACCAGGAACAAAGAATACCAAGCCCGACGCCCTGTCTTGCATTTTGGAGGAGAGCGATGCTACTAACGTCAGTTCTGAGATTTAATTTATTCTGCCTATCCATAACCCAGCTTGAATCAGACCTCCGGCAGGCTAATCTGGATCACCCACCTCCACCCAATTGCCCTAGAAACCGGATATTTGTTCCAGACAAAAAAGTTAAAGAGGTTCTGGACCTCTGCCATAAGTTTCAGATGTTTTGCCATCCTGGGGTTACTAAGACCCTTAGTGTCATCAGATCCAAGTTCTGGTGGAAAGACTTGATTAAGGATGTCAAACAGTATGTTTCCTCTTCTTGTTCATGCAACCAGGCCAAATCCTCCCATCGTCCTCCTGCTGGCCTACTCCATCCTTTACCTATCCCATCTCGCCCATGGTCCCATATTTCTATGGATTTTGTCACAGGTCTTCCCCTCTCCTCAGGTCATACTGTTATTCTTACCATAGTAGACCATTTTTCTAAGATGGTTCATCTTGTCCCTCTCGCTAAACTCCCTTCTGCTAAAGAACTCAGCATGATCATGGCTAAAGAGTTGTTCAGACTTCATAGCATACCTTCTGACATTGTTTCTGATCGAGGGTCTCAGTTTATCTCTAAGTTTTGTCAGGAGTTTTGCAGTATGCTGGGCATATCTGTCAGTCTCTCCTCAGGTTTTCACCCTCAGTCTGATGGCCAAACGGAAAGGGTTAGCCAAGAGGAAGAAGCTAAGCTGCGGCTACTGTATGAAAGGGATCCTAGCAAATGGTCTACCAATCTCCCCTGGGTGGAACACGCCATGAACTCCCTGCCCTCCTCAGCAACTGGTTTGTCCCCGTTTTATGTGGTGTTTGATTTCCAACCTCCTCTGTTCTCTGTCCAGGGCAGAGAGGCCCAGGTGCTATCAGCTCACCAAGCAGCCATGAGGTGCCAATGCACCTGGAGGAGAGCCAGGAGGGCCCTCCTCAAATCCTCTGCTACCTATGTCAGGGGGGCCAACAAACGCTGCTCCACCCAGCCAACTTACCAAGTGGGCCACAAGGTTTGGCTCTCCACCAAGGACCTTCCCCTGTGGGTGGAATCACGTAAGTTGGCTCCCTGGTTCATCGGCCCATTCCCCATCACTAAGGTCATTAACCCAGTAGCTGTTCGCCTTCAGTTGCCTCGTTCCCTCAAGGTGCACCCTACTTTTCATGTATTCTGTCTTAAACCTTTTTTGAATTCCCGTTTCGGATGACCCTTAATTTTCTCTTGTTGAACACAGACAAAACTGAGGTTTTGGTTTTTGAGGTTTTGGTTTTTGGACCTGAGCACCTTAGGAATGACTTTTTCAGTCTTTCTCCCTCCTTAGATGGCATTAATCTGTCCTCCAGATCTAATGTTAAAAATCTTGCTGTTATTTTTGATCAGGACATGCCTATTATCCCCCACATTAAAAATGTTACTAGAACCACCTTCTTCCACCTGCATAATATCACTAAAATTAGAAACATCTTATCTAAAAATGATGCAGAAAAACTGGTCCATTCATTTGTCACGTCTAGACTGGACTATTGCAATAGTTTATTATCTGGATGTCCGAATACTTCTTTAAAACATCTTCAGTTGATCCAAAATGCTGCTGCCACAGTCTTAACCAGAGTTAGTAGGAGAGAACATATCTCTCCAGTTTTAGTTTCTCTCCATTGGCTCCCTGTCAAATCCAGAATAGAATTCAAAATCTTACTTCTAACCTACAAAGCTCTCAACAACCTAGCTCCATCTTATATATACGATCTTATGTATAAGATATATATATATATAAGATCTGTAGATCTTATTGTTCCATATTTTCCTAACAGAGCACTTTGCTTTCAGACTGCAAGTTTACTTGTGGTCCCTAGAATTTACAAAAACAGAATGGGAGGAAGATATTTCAGTTATCAGGTTCCTCTCTTGTGGAACCAACTTCCAGTTTCTGTCTGTGAGGCTAGCGCATTATCCAGTTTTAAAACTAGGCTTAAGAGTTTCCTTTTTGATTAATTCTATAGTTAGGGTTGACTTGTCATGCTGTCTTAAGCTTAGACTACTGGAGGACAAACTGACTTTATTTCATCAAATGAATAGTTACCAATTCATACAAATAAATAGTTTGTATTTGTAATCATTCTTTCCTAACATGTGATTTTTGTCTTCTTGTCTTTCCTCCCAGAGAAAAGCTGATGGCCTCCATCCTGGACCTTGCCAATTTGTGGTCGTTTTCTCCTTCCTGTCCTCTCAACCTCAGCCAATTGAAGCAGATGGCCGCTTGTCTTGAGCCTGGTTCTGCTGGAGGTTATTTCCTCATGAGAGAGTTTTTTCCTTTCCACTGTGGGAGACTGCGACGAAGTGAAAACTCAAAGCAATCTGTTGGCTCCTTAGATAAATAATGTTATTAATTGACTTTATATGTTTGTGAATGTTTCTGTTCCGCCCTCTGAGATGACTTCTGTTGTGATTTGGCGCTATATAAATAAACTGAATTGAATTGAATTGAAGTGCTGAACATGGGTTTTAACAGACTACTAGAGTAATCGACAGGTCGATTCCTAGGATATCTATAGAGTTTTTAAATTTCACGTTGAGTATTCGTAGTGACGTCATTACGTTACAGTTACGTCATTGCGTCACATGTCACATGATCCGCACCGGGCTACTAGTAGAAGCTACCAAATGGATTCCTCCCAGCAGATGGACTGAGCAGAGCAGGCCCAATCTTGGCAAACAGTTAGAAATACATCAATAGTCTGGAAATATTTCACCAAAGATGAATCTTCCGATTCAACTACCGTAAGGAAACAGAAAATGAATCAACTTCCTGACTGTTTGGAGCTCGTTGCGAACCGGTGTTACACCATATTCTGTGACCACCGTATATTGTTACCGTAGGGGGCAGTGTTGCATGCACTGTTGCAGGTCACAGAATATGGTGTAACACCGGGTCCAATGACCAAACCAGAACCAGCTTCCTCTGACCTTGTTTCACAAACAAAAAGCAAAACAAAAATTACTCTCTAAGCCTATAAAAATCCTATAAACATATTAATCTCTAAAACTAAACCTAATGTGCACCACAGCTGGTGGTGGTGTGGGGTGGTCGTCCGCCCCACTGTTTTTAGTTTTGTTTTTGACGTGCCACACGCTTCTTTCACTTTTGCAGCTTAATAATAATAACTAATAGTTTTGGTATTCCTGTGACTTATTTGCTGTATGATAAATGGTAGGAGCATAATATATGCTCCCGATGTTTTGTTGGTCTTTTTTTTTGTAAATAATAAATTACGTTTTTTTGCGGTTTTATTTTTATTTTTAATATTTTTTCTTCTTGAGAGCCTATGACGTCATCAATTACTTGAGTTCTACTTGAGTTTTATTATGTTAATGTCGAGTTTAAAAATTATGTAGTCGTTCAACCCCTAGTTAAAAGTGAAAACATTTCACAAAAAATAAGAAATATAATTGAAGTTTATTAAATAAATTATATGGCGGAGAATAAAAAACAGAAATGAGACTAGTCACAAAAAAGTTTACACACATATGTGAGATGTGTGCTTGTTTGCAAAGTGTGACATTGCAGTACTCTTGTATTCATGATGGAGGCCTACATAGAAAGGCTTGATCTGTAGTTTTGTTAATTTTTATTTCCTGAAGTTTTTTTTATGTCTCTCAATCAACATTTATGACTCATAAAACAATTATTGGTGTACTTTAGTTGTTGAGTAATCTGTACAACTCAGAGGGTGTGTTTGTGTACTTTCATGACACGTGGACAGTTGATTTACTTCTTTTGATGAAAGACCTACCAAAGATCTGATGGAGACCCTTGCCTCCCGGTCGGCCTCTTCTTTCTCTCTCCTCATCTCTTCCAGATCAGGAGTCAGATCACATGCTCCCTTTAGACGAAGCAGACCTGCAGAACAGTACAGCAGACAAGAATAAAATCTAGTGTTGTGTACAGAGAAGCTAAGAACTGAACAAATTGCATTTCCTGTGAAAATGCAGTGTGAATGGTTACTGCTGAATGAATTTTGCTCAAATCTGCTAAGAAATTGAAACCAGAATGAAAAGGTTTTGTCACTGAATTGTTAATGTGAGTTCTATCCTGATGCATGCTCAATAATCCAGGTAGAAAAATCTAAAAAAAGTTAAATCTGGTCCTCTGGACATTCAAAAAAACAAAACAAAGCAAATCAACAAAAAAAT
>NC_056518.1:6862251-6873443 GCF_014905685.2 Nematolebias whitei | reverse complement strand
AAGGACTTCATAAATGAATTCTCTGACTTTTTGGCTGATATCACACAGAGATACACTCACTTTTTGTTTATTGGTGACTTTAATTTGCATGTGTGTTGTCAGGAGAAGCCCTTAGTGAAGGACTTTCTAGATTTATTGGACTCTTTTAATTTAACTCAGCAGGTAAACGGTCCCATCCAAGAACACGGTCACACGCTGGACCTCGTTTTAACACGCAATGTCTCTGTTTCTAATTTGAAAATCGGTGACAATGTTTTTTCAGATCACATGCCTGTATTGTTTGACTTCACCCCCCCTTGTCCTACTGCTAAGACGTGCGTTCCTGCACGTACGCGTTCCATTAACCGTTTCACTGCTGCTCGTTTTAATGAAGATTTTAATTCTGAGAGGATCGAACAGTTCCCGGTGTCTCTTACCACTGAGGAGCTAACCTCTCAGTTCAACTCTGCCTGTTTAAATGTTCTGCACCGTGTTGCTCCCCTTAAGACCAGAAAAACAAAACTTAAATTAGAGCCTTGGCTGAATGACGTCACTTGAGCCGTTAGGCGGCAGTGTCGCAGAGCTGAACGAAGGTGGAGGAAGGACAGGCTCCAGGTTTCTTTTCAAATGTTAAGGGAGAGTTGGCGTCACTATCAGAAAACCGTTAAAGCTGCCAAATGTAAATTCTTCTCTGATTTAATTGTCTCCAACTCCCACAACCCCCCAGTTCTTTTCTCCACCCTGAACTCAGTTCTACACCTCAGTGAGCCTTCACCTCTGGAAGCCTCAACTGAGCTGTGTGAAAACTTCCTCCATTTCTTTTTAGAAAAAGTGGCAAACACCCGGGCACTCATTTCTCCACCAGCTCATGATCTGTCCATCCCATCTCAGTGTGTGGCTGTGTTTGACCACTTTGAGCCCATCTCTCTGTCTTCTCTGGAGCAGGTAATGTGCAGCATGAAGCCATCTGGTTCCCCCTTTGATGTGGTCCCCCCTCGACTACTAAAGGAAGTTTTTCCTACCCTGGGTCCTTTTATCCTCACTATTCTGAATAGCAGTTTATCCTCAGGTGTAGTGCCAAAGACTTTTAAACATGCTGCTGTCCAGCCCCTCCTGAAAAAACCTAACCTTGACCCCTCAGTCATGTCCAACTTCCGGCCTGTCTCCAGACTCCCATTCACCTCTAAACTACTGGAAAAAATTGTGGAGTCTCAGTTGAAACAGTTTTTGGGGGATCAGGCTATCCTAGAGTTATTCCAATCTGGCTTCAAATCTCTGCATAGCACTGAAACTGCTCTAATGAAGGTTTTTAATGACATTTTCCTATCCACAGACGCAGGTGATTCTGTGCTGCTTGTCCTATTGGACCTTACATCTGCTTTTGACACCATCGACCACAAGATCCTCATTTCTAGACTGGAGCAGTGGGTGGGCATCACAGGGTCAGCCCTTAAATGGTTTGGGTCCTACCTCTCTGACAGAACCTTCTGTGTCAATATCAAAGATTTTAGTTCGGCATCGACAGCGCTCCAGTGGGGGGTACCGCAGGGGTCCATCTTCAGTCCCCTTCTCTTTTCTTTATACCTGCTGCCACTAGGTGCTATCTTCCGCAAACACAACATACCCTTTCATTTCTACGCCGATGATTGCCAAATTTACTTCCCCCTGAGGCACAGAGGCACACGCTCTATTCAGCCTCTTCTTGACTGCCTGGCTGACATCCGGGACTGGATGGCTTTAAACTTCTTAAGCTTCAATGAGAAGAAGTCTGATGTCATGCTGTTCCATCCCAGTGGCTCACTCATGAACCATGACATTGACATATTCTCTCTAGCCCAGCTAGAGAAACAAAAGGTCACTAATCTGGGGGTGATAATGGACCCGTCCTTAAAACTCAACAGTCACGTAAACATGATGGTCAAATCCTGTTTTTTTTCAGCTGAGACGGCTGTCTAAGCTGAAACCTATACTCTCCAAGAAGAACCTTGAGACAGTGATCCATGCCTTCATAACATCTAGGCTTGATTACTACAATTCACTTCTGTTTGGAATCAGTCAGTCCTCCATTGCTCGTCTACAACTGGTCCAAAATGCTGCAGCATACCAATGGTATGGTAATTTTCACTCTACTACTGTCTTTACTTACTCTGCTCAACCTGTTTTGTATTTGTAATTATTTTTTATATCCTTAACGTGTTTTTTTTTTTGTCTTTCAGATACACCTGGACCTATACCTGGACCTACCATTCTATGTTTGTCTGTCTCTCCTTCCTGTCCTCTCAACCAGCCGGTCAAAGCAGATGGCCGCTTGTCCTGAGCCTGGTTCTGCTGGAGGTTTCTTCCTTTTAAAAGGGAGTTTTTCCTTTCCACTGTTGCTACTGTGCTTGCTCAGGATGGGAGACTGCAACGAAGCCAAGATTCAACTTGTCTGCTGAATTCCTTAGATAGAGAACTTCACTAATTGGCTTTTATGTATGTGAATGTTTCTGTAAAGTGCCCTGAGACAACTTTGTTGTGATTTGGTGCTATATAAATAAACTGAATTGAATTGAATTGAATGTTTTGGGTAAAACCAAATGAGTCTATTAAATTATTAAAGGCTATGCTTAAGCTATCACTTTCAACATCTACATGAATATTGAAATCACCCATTATGATGATTTTATCAATATTTAATAGTAAGTCAGTTAATAATTCTGAGAATTCAGACAAAAACTGAGAGTAAGCGGCTGGTGGATGATATATAACAACTAGTAAAAGTGGCTTTTCTGATTTCTATTTTGGATGAGAAAGACTGAGGGACAGTGATTCAAAAGCATCATAACTAATAACTGGTTTGTCATTAATCAATAATCCTGACTGAAAACTAGAAGCTACTCCTCCACCTTGGCCAGTTGTTCTAGGAACATGAAAATTTAAATAATTAACAGGAGTGGATTCATTTATACTAACAAAATCCTCCTGTTTTAGCCAAGTTTCTGTCAGACAGAATAAATCAATATGACAGATCAGTTATCAGTTAAGTAACTAAAAGGATTTAGAGGAAAGAGATCTGATGTTCAATAATCCACATTTAATGATTTTATGATTTTGCTCTGGTAAAGTAACTGTATTTATTTTAATCAGATTTTTATGGTTTATATTTTTAGAGCTGATTTTTGGTTTATTTAATTTGAGCCGTGGTCGAGTTGACACTGTTTCAATGTGGGTGTGGGTGGGTAACAGAGGAGAAGCAGCAGAGAGGTGTGGAGGACTACAACTCTGCTTCCTGGACTGGACCCTGGGTTGTCAATAATTTTGGGGATAAACAAAATAAGCCATATTTCTAGTAAGAAGAGTGGCTCCGTCCAAAGTGGGATGGATGCCATCTCCGCATCAGACCAGGTTTTCCCCATAAAGAACTCCAGTTATCTATGTAGCCCACATTGTTGTCAGAACACCACCCGGACTCCCAACGGTTAAACAACGACATACGGCTAAACATGTCATCGCTGGTCAGGTTGGGGAGGGGGCCGGAGAAAACTACGGAGTCCGGCATGGTTTTAGCAAAGTCACACACCGAAGCAACATTAATTTTAGTGACCTCCGATTGGCGTAACCGGGTGTCATTACCGCCGACGTGCATAATAATCTTATCGTATTTAGCCTTAGCCTTAGTCAGCAGTTTCAAATAAGATTCTATGTCGCCCGCTCTGGCCCCCGGAATGCATTTGACTATGGCCGCTGGAGTCCCTAAAGCCACGTTTCGGACTATGGAGCTGCCAATAACCAGGGTCTGCTTCTCAGCGGGTGTGTCACTGAGCTAGGAAAATCGATTAGAAACGTGAATGGGTCGTGGTTAACTGGGGGCTTAGCCTTAGCACTACGCTTGCTCCGAACCGTCACCCAACCGGCCTGGGGTCCCAGCTGCTTGGGGTCTGCTGGAGGACCGCTAACCTGATCTCGCCTATGTGGTTTTGCGCTGTCAAAGGGGACCTGGCTAGCTACTGGTTTTCTACTCTGTGGAGCCGAGCTTCCAGTTCAGACAGCCTCTCCTCCAAAGTTACCTTAAGACTACATTTGTTACATGTATCACTACCACTAAAGGAGGCAGATGAGTAGCTAAACATCTGACACACGGAGCAAGTGAAAACAGAGGAAGCAGGGAGAGAAGCAGCAGCCATGCTAAGCTAATGCTAGCAAAAGCTAGCAGAGCCAAATACACAAATAAAACCGAGAAGTGTTGAAATATAAGAGGTGTTTTAAGCACTATCCAACAGTAGAAAAACAACTGTACTAAGTGTGTTTGTGAACTAGAATTAAAAACTGTGCAAAAGACAGATAAATCCCAAAAACAGATGACTCGAGCAAACAATTCACTCGAGCGACCGACAGACAAACAGGAAGTGACATAATATGTCTCACTGCAAACGTGCAACGTCAGCACAGTCTTGTCTAAGTTCTCAAGCAGAAAATTTAGGGTCATCCAGGTTTTTATGTCTTTAAAACATGCTTGTAGTCTAAGTAACTAATTGGATTCATTGGGTTTTATGGACAAATATAACTGAGTATCATCAGCATAACAATGAAAATCTATACCATGCTAAACTTTACGTAATGGAAGCATATACAGGTGCTGGTCATAAAATTAGAATATCAAGAAAAAGTTGATTTATTTCAGTAATTCCATTCAAAAAGTGAAACTTGTAGATTATATTCATTCATAACACACACACACTGATATATTTCAAATGGTTATTTCTTTTAATGTTGATGATTACAACTGACAACTAATGTAAACCCCAAATGCAGTATCTCAAAAAAATAGAATATTACTTAAGACTTAAGTATGTTACTTAAGTATGAACATGAAAAGTATGAGCATGTACAGCACTCAATACTTAGTTGTTGCTCCTTTTGCCTGGATTACTGCAGCAATGCGGCGTGGCATGGAGTCCATCACTCTGTGGCACCGTGCAGGCGTTATGAGAGCCCAGGTTGCTCTGATAGTGGCCTTCAGCTCTTCTGAATTGTTGGATCTGTTGTATCACATCTTCCTCTTCACAATACACCATAGATTTTCTATGGGGTTAAAGTAAGGTGAGTTTGCTGGCCAATTAACAACAGGGATACCATGGTTCTTAAACCAGTTACTGGTAGCTTTGTCACTGTGTGCAGGTGCCAAATCCTGTTGAAAAATGAAATCTGCATCTCCATAAAGTTGGTCAGCAGCAGGAAGCATGAAGTGCTCTAAACTCCCTGGTAGATGGCTGTGTTGACCTTGAACCTCAGAAAACACAGTGGACCAACACCAGCAGATGACATGTCACCCCAAAACATCACTGACTGTGAAAACTTGACACTGGACCTCAAGCAATGCAGATTATGTCCCTCTCCTCTCTTCCTCCAGACTCTGGGGCCTTGATTTCTAAAGGAAATGCAAAATTTACTTTAATTAGAAAACATAACTTTGGACATGTCATAAAGCACAGACATGCTGCAACAACAGCAAGCCAAAGAACACAAACCAACTGACGAGGTAAATGATATTCACCAGGGATTATGTAGCCTACAGCTATAGCCAGTGTGCATGCGTTTGTGAGCTGTTGTTATTATTTTAGTATGGTCTTCGTCATATGCGTCCTGGATCTTCCGCTGTTGTAGCATATAAAACAACAGCAACACTAGAGCTGCAGTAATTCTGGTCAAAAACAGACCTGCAGCCACCTGTAGAGACAGATAGATTGTACTTCCCTGCATTGGTGATGCCCAGCATGCTTCCGCCGCCATCTTGCCCACCACAATTAGACACTGTAGAGGAAAGGGTCTTCAGATCGTTGAATTTTTATTAGTAGTTTTATTCTGAAGGGGCACCACTTGCTTTCCGTTTCTTAAGCAGGAAAATTATTAAATCAGACTCAAGTTTTGTGCTCTAGTGAGTTCTTTTCATATTAAATTCAAATGTAATATATAATAAAAATGTTTTGAGTCAAAGTACAATTTTGTTAGATTTATTATCGATTTTGATGAATATAAGTGGTCAAAAAATTAATTACAGCTGGAGCATGAATAATGGCTTTAATTTGACAACACCAGATGATGTTAGGTAATTATCTTCTAACTTGAATATGGTGAATTATGAAGTTTAAAAGCAGAGTAAATTATCACCTATAAAGTTAACTAAATAAAGTAGGCAGATGTAATCTGTCAATTTTGGAAAACTTAATTCTAATTAATAATGATGATTTTTTTTAGACTGGATAACTTCTTATCTTGGACATAAGACACCAGCAGAGAGACGGAGCTAGTTTTTCCTACCAATTGGAGGTTATAATTCAACCACTGAGGGTTACCAGGACTCTCTTGAGATGAGTTAAAAGCGCCGAAGGTGGTATATCCCTCGACACTGGACATCAGCTGAAAATTAGAGTGCTCGTTATCTGGCTCCCGATGGGTCAGTTGAGAAACTCCCGGAGGGCTGCGTTTTCTCCTTCTGGTGACAAGGATCTTCTGGCATAAGTTTTCAATTGTTTGACCTTTCTTCTTCAAAAGCTTCTCCCAGACTGCTCTAAGCCAAACGTCAGAACAACTTTCTTTGACTTAGAGGGCGTTACAATTTTGATGGTTGAGCCAATCACAACATAAGGGTGGACCTTTGTTTCAAGTTACTGTTTGAACTTTAATAACCTTAAAAAAAAGGCTAATTTACTCTGCTTTGGTAAATTCTCAATAAAACAGGATAATCAAAACTTCTAAGCAGTTTTTACTCATCCATAAACATTTTCATTAGAACTTATGCAAACACAGTTGAAACCTCTGATTACCAGTTTTACATCAAAACATTCAATTGTGTTCAGGAGAACTCAGAAATTTAAATTGTTCATAAAAATGATTTTTCCTGTGGGATGGCAAATCCCTTGAGAACAATGGGGTCTTTCTCACACTCTAAGACTGCAGGATGGATCCTCCCTTTTTGGAAGAGATATGCATATGCTTCAGATGTTATATTTCAAAGGTCAGATGGAAAGGTTCTCAAACAAAGGGCCTTTCAGTTTTTCTGAAATCATAATAACAGGTGTGCAATTAATAACAACAACATATTTTTGTTATTCATTTTGTTTTGTAACATGGTTCCTTACTGTCCAGCTTTGGAAATGAGAGTCCGTCTTACACATCCACACATCAGAAGGGTTCCAACAAGTGTTGAGATGGATTCCAAAAGTCAAAGTCAGTAACTCCAAGGCAGGAAAGGAGAAATGAGTTAAAGTTATTTCATACAAAGTCAAAAGGAATAATTCCAAGGAAGGAAACAATAATCCAGGTTATTCCAAGTGAGAGGTTATTCCAAGTGTCAAGTTATTAAAAAAAAAAAAAAATTCCACACACGAAAAGTTAAATCAAGGATACTCCATCAGGAAACAGGAGGATCAACGATATTCCATCAGGAAACAGGAAGATCAACGATATCCCATCAGGAAACAGAAAGTCAGAAGGTATTCTATGTTAAGTCCAAGCTTTCTCTGGAGGTTATAGTGATGGCTCTCTGGAACGTTGAGTTTGGACCACAGGATGATGCAGTAGGACAGTACTCATTTGGTGATTTCTGGTGCCCATCTAACTACTTGTCTAAATAACTCTTGTATAACAGAATAAGTAAAGTCAATCTTTAAACATGCAAATGTAATGTCACTAATATGACAAAATAAATCATTCTGTTTATTTGAGTAAATAAAAATTCTAATGCCTCGACTTTTGTATATGCACGCGTGGAACAAAAGGAGTCTAATCTAATGGTTAAATATCAAGGGACGTAAAACATGCAAGAGGAGAATGTGGGGGAAAATAAAACAAAAATTGGAAGCTTAGAACTAGGGAATGTTGGTAAGTTCCAATATTCCAGGGGCATATGAGCTGGTCGACTCGTTTAAATCTCCCTTGTTGTCTAGTTGGTCGAGTTCTAAGACTGCCTGAGGGAGTCTGGTTCTCTTACGTTTAACTAATTTGGACAAATGGACAGTACATTTGTTGATTTGACCTTGTAGAGACCTAGTACGGCGGAGATACAAGAACACAATAACTGCGGTACTAAGATATCCTAAGATAACTAAAGTCATAATCAAAGTGTCAGCTGTAGACCATGCATAGCTTAGGGTTTGGACCGGGATTTTAGAGTGTGTTGTTATTTCTTTCAGCACTTGATCTACTGGTCCTACGTCGATGATCTTGGTGCCCTGGAATTGTAGATGTTCAACGGTTTTCGCATCTAGTTCTAAGGTAAAGTTCCTAAAGAAGTCAGGGACTTTGAGATCAGTTTCATATTGATCTGGATGTAGATAGAAAAGGGCGACTTCATCAATGCGAACTATAGCACCCTCAGGAACTGTAATCCACATTGTTTTTGCTGGGAGATTAACACGGGTGGAAGTGTTGTGTTGGTCATAAGTTATTTTAGCGTAACTTGCTGGGGTGTTAACTAACCAACGGGACCCAACTATTTCCGCTTGGGTCGTAGTAATTTGGTGATGTGGTGTAAGGATGGTACTTTTCTGTGGCCCGGTTTGTGTCTGTTTCCCTCGTGCTCCCTCATTAGTTTCCATTGTTACCACCCGTGTCTCGTCCCAGCTGTCTGCAATTATGTCTCGTCTTGTCTCTGTATATAAGCCGCCTGTTCTGTCTTGTTCATCGTCGCGTCGTCTTCGTTGGGTCTCTGGTGTCTTCCCCTGAGTCTTCTTGGTTCCTCGAGTTCCCCGTGTCTCTCGAGTTTCCCGTGCCTCCTTCCTATGCTCATGTAAGTTTTGCTGCCCCGTCAGCTTGTTATTTTGTACTTTCATTTACCATTAAAATCCTATTTTTGTATTCCTGCCGAGTTGAGTCCCTGTTCTGCACTCTGGGTTCGCTCCTGACCACAAATCCTAACAGTACGACGCGACCAGACTTGAACCCAGCGGGCAGGTTCTCACTCGGCAACACTCACCTTTTTTCTTTTTCCTCCTCGTGCCATTATGGACAAGCTCCTCTCCATCTCTGTCCTTCCGCCGTCCCACCGCCGCCGTAGTGGCAGAAGACGGTTCCGGAGGCAGTCTGCGGCAACCAGCCCGGTCTCGTCGGCCGAGCAGAACTTTAGAGCTGGTTCCGGTGTTTTTGTGGGAGCGGGATCCGCCGCCTCACCTCCCAGGTTTCCGGTGGGGGCGAGATCCAGCGTCCCGCGGGAGCTCCGGTCCACTCCTGTTCAGTTCGGTGAGTCCGGTCCAGTTGACGTTACAGGGGCGGGTTCCGTCGCCTCACCTTCCAGGTTCCTGGTGGGGGCGGAATCCGGCCTCTCACCGCCACTCCGTGCCGTGGCTGTTCAACCCAGCCTGGCCATACCTCCGGAGCGTATTTCCTTGTGACTCCGTGGGGGCGTATCCCACCGCCTCACCTTCCAGGTTTCCGGTGGGGGCGGTACCCGTCACCACACCCACACATAAAGACATTCCCTTTTTTCATTCATTTTCCCCTGAAGAGATTTTTCATGTTAATCAGACCATTCTTGAATTATTTAATTCCGCTAAAAGAAACCCGTCTTCCTTTGATATTGTTTTGTCCCAGATGGAGGATTTTTTACTTTCTATCCCTGGTCTTTCTTTGCTCCCTGAGTATGATTTTTTATTATCTGAGTTAGAGACTCTAAAGACTCCTGTTACAGCCATCCCTGAGGTGGACTCCACGCTGCACGCAGCCCCTGAGGTGGACTCCACGCTGCACGCAGCCCCTGAGGTGGGTCCTCATCTCTCCTATTCCGAGGGGGTCCCGGCAGACGCTCCTCATCTCTCCTATTCCAAGGGGGTCCCGGCAGACGTTCCTCACCTCTCCTATTCCGAGGGGGTCCCGGCAGATGTTCCTCATCTCTCCTATTCCGAGGGGGTCCCGGCAGATGCTCCTCATCTCTCCTATTCCGAGGGGGTCCCGGCAGACGCTCCTCATCTCTCCTATTCCGAGGGGGTCCCGACAGACGATCCTCATCTCTCCTATTCCGAGGGGGTCCCGGCAGACGCTCCTCAGCTCTCCTGCTCCGTTCCTGCCGCCGCCGCCGCAGAGGGCTCCGTTCTTGTTTCTTTTCCTCTCGCAGAAGTTTCCGTTCCTGCCGCAGAGGTTTCCGTTCCTGCCACAGAGGGTTCCATTCCTGCCGCAGAGGGTTCCGTTCCAGTATCCGTTCCTGCCGCAGAGGTTTCCGTTCCTGCCGCAGAGGTTTCCGTTCCTGCTGCAGAAGACTCCATTCCTGCTGCAGAGGGTTCCGTTCCAGTTTTCGTTCCTGCCGCAGAAGACCATTCCTGCCGCAGAAGTTCCTGCTCCTACAGAGCTCCAGGCCTCTCCGTCGTCTGCTGCAGAGCCACAGGCCTCTCCGTCATCTGCTGCAGAGCCACAGGCCTCTCCGTCGTCTGCTGCAGAGCCACAGGCCTCTCCGTCGTCTGCTGCAGAGCCACAGGTCTCTCCGTCGTCTGCTGCAGAGCCACAGGCCTCTCCGTCGTCTGCTGCAGAGCCACAGGCCTCTCCGTCGTCTGTTGCAGAGCCACAGGCCTCTTCGTCATCTGCTGCAGAGCCACAGGCCTCTCCGACAGCAGCATCATTTCCCCAGGCCTCTCCGACAGCAGCAGCATCTCCCCAGGCCTCTCCGACAGCAGCAGCATCTCCCCAGGCCTCTCCGACAGCAGCAGCATCCTCCCAGGCCTCTCTGACAGCAGCAGCATCCTCTAAGTTTCCCTCGTCTCCTGCTGCAACCTTCAAGTTTCCCTCGTCTCCTGCTGCAACCTTCAAGTTTCCCTCGTCTCCTGCTACAACCTTCAAGGTCCCCTCATCTCCTGCTGCAGCCTTCAAGGTCCCCTCATCTCCTGCTGCAGCCTTCAAGGTCTCCTGCTGCAGCCTTCAAGTTCCCCTCGTCTCCAGCTGCACGTTCCAAGTTCCTCTCGTCTCCTGCTGCACGTTCCAAGGTCCCCTCATCTCCTGCTGCAGCTCTCCAGGCTCCCACGCCGTCTGCTGCAGCTCTCCAGGCTCCCACGCCGTCTGCTGCAGCTCTCCAGGCTTCCACGCCGTCTGCTGCAGCTCTCCAGGTTTCCACGCCGTCTGCTGCAGCTTTGCAGCTCTCCAGGCTCCCACGCCGTCTGCTGTAGCTCTCCAGGCTTCCACGCCGTCTGCTGCAGCTCTCCAGGTTTCCGCGCCGTCTGTTGCAGCTCTCCAGGCTTCCGCGCCGCCCGCTG
>NC_056518.1:6844771-6862241 GCF_014905685.2 Nematolebias whitei | reverse complement strand
GCCGTCTGTTGCAGCTCTCCAGGCTTCCGCGCCGCCCGCTGCAGCTCCCCAGGCTTCCGCGCCGCCCGCTGCAGCTCTCCAGGCTTCCGCGCCATCCTCTGCAGCTCTCCAGGCTTCCACGCCGTATGCTGCAGCTCCCCAGGTCTCCTTGACTCAAGCCGCAGCTCCCCAGGTCTCCTTGATGCAAGCCGCAGCTCCCCAGGTCTCCTTGACGCAAGCCGCGTTCCCTTTGGTTCTGTGTTTTGGACGGCCTCCCGGCCACCCCCCTGACCTGGCCTGGTTTGATGGACAGCCTGCCGGCCGCCCGTCAGAACAATGACTCTTAGGGACGATCCCTTGACCGTCCAAATCCCTTGTGGTCCCTCACGTTTTTTCTCTCTGGTCCCCGTGTATTTTCTCTGTGCCCTCGTATATTTTCTCTGGTCCCTCGTGTCTTTTTTCTCTGGTCCCTCGTGTCTTTTCTCTGGTCCTCGTGTTTTCCTCGGGCCCTCCACCCTTGCAGTGCCGCCCTCCACCCGCCCTAGTCCTTCTGGAGGGAGTTTTTTTGGGGACGCCTGGAGGCGTCCTTGGGGGGGGGGGGGGGGGACTGGAAGGAGGGTACTTTTCTGTGGCCCGGTTTGTGTCTGTTTCCCTCGTGCTCCCTCATTAGTTTCCATTGTTACCACCCGTGTCTCGTCCCAGCTGTCTGCAATTATGTCTCGCCGACGGTGTTGTCACGCATGAACAGCTTTCTAGGGCAATGATAGTGTGTGTCTCGAGTGAGGGTACACATATTCAAATTTGGAGCAAGATATAGCTTAGGAGTATTATCATAGTAGGCCACAACGGTTGGTGTGTTGATTTTGACATGGTTTCTCCATTCCAATTTCCAACATTTATGACGTATTTTAGCCTGTAAACATTGTTTGTAGAAATAGTGGGTAGATTTATGAGGAACGCAACTTCACGGGCTTCTGGGTTGACATGAAGTGGAATTGAGCTACCGAGCGTGTATTCTAGGTGGGCCTGGAGTGGTGTTACTCTCTCTGTGGTATCTGTAGCAAGGATCTCTTGGACCATGTCCTGAGAGACTAAGTACGGTGGAATTTGGCCGATAGCTAAAGTGTCAATGGAGGATCCGATCTCTCTAAGCATATCGGTTAACAGTGTGGTGATCAACTGAGCATGAATATAATCAACCTCTATAACAGTCTTTAAAGTGTCAACTACTCTAAAGATCTGTGTCATCTCTTGGCTATGTGAATTCAGAACCAATACGGTATCTTTGACAGTTTTGCCTATCCGAGTAAGTTGTCCTCGTTGTTCATCCAATTGTTGTCATATCACAGGAAGCTCATTTTTCAACTCATTGACATGTCGCTTGATGGTGGCGATATTAACAGCATTAACTGAAGAAACAGCCAAATTGAGCAGAGATGTCCCAGTCTCTGTGGTTGGTGGACACATACTTCTTAAGGATACTGATCACTGTTCTGTTGTATCGCTCAACTTGGCCTGATGCCTGGAGATGGTAACCAGTATGGAAATTGACTTTGACTCCCAACATTTGCCAAAGTTTCTGCATCACTTCAGCAGTGAAGTATGTACCTCTGTCGGAGTTGACCCGAGTGGGAAGTCCGAACCGTGTGAAGACGTGGTTCATCAGTAGATAAGCAATGGTGTCTGCAGTGTCATTTGCTGCCGGTAGGCATTCAACCCATTTGGTGAACGCACAGGTCACAGTGAGGAAATATTTATTTCCTCTGGTTGATTTAGTAAGTGGTCCTACCCAATCGATCTGTAAATCGGACCACGGAAAGGTGATCCCTCTGCTTTGCAATGGTGCTCTGTGAAGGGGTGTTGCAGGTTGGAACTGACAACAGACCAAACATCCTTTGATGTAGTCATTTACATCTTTGCGCATCCCTGGCCAGTAAGCAATTTGCTTTAAAGCATTGAGAGCTGCTTTGACACCTTTGTGTCCTGAAGACGGAAGGTCATGGGCATGTACCAGCATCACCCACCTGTGGTCTCGAGGCACAACGAAAGACGGTGAAGATGTTTGATCGGGAGCAAAGACGAGCATGCCTTTGACCATTTTCAGGTGTGAGGGAACCTTAAAAAGAGTACGTAGTTCAGGGTCAGAGTCAAGTTTGGTCAAGGAAGGAATGTTAGTGTCTGGATCGGTCAGGTTCTGAATCATTTTCCCGATGGCTGGATCCAGAGGCTGAAGTTCCATGAGATCCTTGTCCGTAAATGCAGGTTCCACTGAAACTGTGTTGGTCACTGGTTGTGGAGCAGTAGAGGTGGAAGCTTCAGCATGAGAACATGTGAGAGTACACACCTCTGGGGAGGAAGGGTCTGGGACATGAGCAGGCAGCCAAGAGGGGTCAAAAGCCCACTGGGTACCATTTATGGCACCTCTTTTGGCCAACGAGTCTGCGAGATCGTTAAACACTTTGTCCTGTCCTGGCACACGTGAGTGGCCTCTGACCTTTTTCAAAAGATTTGTAGGTTGTGAGATGTCACCAAGGGATCACATGCCATGAACAAGTCCGTGTGTTTCACTGCTTTATTGTTGCACGTGAGAAAGCCTTTACGTTTCCACGTAGCAAGGTGACAAGAGAAACTCAGGTTTGCATAATTGGAATATGTGCTGATGACCAAAGTACAGGTCCTTCACAAAAAAATAGCATATTGTGATAAAGGTCATTATTTTCCATAATGTAATGATAAAAATGAAACTTTCATATATATCAGATTCATTGCACACCAACTGAAATATTTCAGGTCTTTAATTGTTTTAATACTGATGATTATGGCATACAGCTCATGAAAACCCAAAATGCCTGTCCCAAAAAATTAGCATATTTCATCCCACCAATGAAAGACAAGTGTTTTTAATACAAAAAATGCCAACCTTCAAATAATCATGTTCAGTTATGCAATCAATAATTGGTCGGAAATCCTTTTGCATGAATGACTGCTTCAATGCGGCGTGGCATGGAGGCAATCAGCCTGTGGCACTGCTGAGGTGTTATGGAGGCCCAGGATGCTTCGATAACGGCCTTAAGCTCATCCAGAGTGTTGGGTCTTGCGTCTCTCAACTTTCTCTTCACAATATCCCACAGGTTCTCTAAACAGCCATCAGTGTGCTAATGATCCATTGTTAGTGTAGTGAACTTGACCTGATGTCAAAACTAAGCCTAAGGTCAAAATCCTTGACCTTAAGAACCTTGTGGGACAGAAACTGTCATTTCATTGATTTGAATCCAGAAATACAGGTTCACCCATCCTGAGACTTTCTTTCTTGAAAATTCAAGTGAAAGAACACTCTCTTTTTTATTATCATTACTATTTTACAAATGTTGATAACCAAAGTGTTTTAGTTCAAACCATTTTAGATGTTGCAGTGAACTAATCAATTTTTATTAACTGTGAAACAGTGTAATGATTTTTTTAATCCTCATGCAAAGTTAGAATTCATGTTAAGGCCTGTTACAGAGTAATTATGCATTTTCTGATTTCTGTCTTTGAATGAGCAGTGTACGTTTTCCAAGGTCAGGAGTCGAAGCAGACAAGTTGTTGGGACGAATGGTCGTTGTTTTACATCCTCTCAGATGTAAACAGAGAAGTTGGCACCTGTTTCTCCAAACTCGCCCAAACATTTCTCTCTCTGTCTCTGAAAACATTTTCAATCTGTTCAATAACATTCTTGCTGTTTTCTGACTTTCCATAACACCTTACATCACAAAACACACCCCTGTCTGGTCGACATTGACCAATCAGGGACTCCCAAATGGACCGGAAATAGAGCTCTTTAAAATGTCGGTACTTCCTAGTTCTCCCTGTTCTGTGTTGTAGCAGTTCTGAGATGTTCGGTGAAGTGGCAGTTCTGTGATGTGCCCAGTTCTCAGTTCTGTGAGTTCTGTGAAGTTCTGTTGGAGTCTGGCTGGGAAACAGGAAAACCCTGACATGATAGAGCTCTTCCGAGTTTTATGGGATTATAACATCTTCACCTCTGAGTGGAACTCGGACGAACCCCACTCATGTGAGGTCCACTGGCTGAGGTGAACTTGTGTCAGACGGGATATCGTCACTACTTCGGACGAGTCACAGCCATCCTATGGAGACGCTGAAAGGTAGCGTTAACTGGAGATCCTCTTCTTCTGATTCATCGTCAGAGAGGTAAATGAGTCTAGTCCACTACTGAGCGTACCGAGGAAAAGCTGGGTCGGATGGAGGGTGTCGTCCTGTCAACACTTTTCACTCATACACACCACATTCTCCCTCATCCATCTTTCACTCCCACTAAACTTCATCTTTCCATCTTTAAAAATTCTTCTATCAAGTAGAAATCATTGACAGATATTTTTAGAAATGTCTGTGTAAAGTGCTCATCCACCGCCGTGTGGATAATTGATCATAATTGTACAGCTCGCTGATTAATTATGTTGTTATTTTCATATTTTGCCAAATTAATGTAAATGTTTGATGTGTTAAACTTGATTCTGTCAATAAATGACCCACTGTCGTGGTGAGTCAAAGATAATTAACGTCTCACGTCCACATTTCATTAAATTCAATGCACGTTTATATTCAGTCCAGAAAAATGAAGAATCCGTTTTAATTGATGAATATATCTCAGCATCTGTTCATCTATGTTCTGGTGGCCCGTACGGGGAAAAGCAGATTTTAATTCCCTATGAAAACGAGTTTTCATTTCCGCGTCACGTGACTGAATCCACCAATGACAGAGCAGCACGACTGACACGTCTCTCAGCCAATGAAAGCGTTACACAGCAGCTAACTCAACCAATCACGGACCGTTTTTCCAACTAGCATGTTACTGTTAGCCTGAAATAATTCAACAACTTTTCGCCTTTTAAACTGTCAAAATGCACCAATTTCTGTTACAAGTGTCACGAATCAAGCTCTGAGCTGCACGGAGTTGGCGCCCCGGCATTAAAAACGTTTAAAACACCATTTAAAACAAACTCGTTCGAACTTATCAAAACAAGCCGGACCAGAGTCACGTCTGGACCTCAGTTTTACAGAATAAAGCGTTTCCACACAAACCCAGCTTTAGTTACACATAGCAGACGTACAATTTCAGCTTTAAAAAGACTCAATGACTCGGTATCAGCTTCAAAGCATCTCCAGCGTAAACATGCAGTGTTTTCTCCAAGCGCGCAGCTCAGCCGCTGCGGTTCAGCACAGCTGATTCTATCTGCACTTCTTTTTCATGCCAACACATAAAATCAATCTTTACACGAATACACAGTCCATTTATGAACCGTCACGGGCCACCAGAACATAGATGAACAGATGCTGAGATATATTCATCAATTAAAACGGATTCTTCATTTTTCTGGACTGAATATAAACGTGCATTGAATTTAATGAAATGTGGACGTGAGACGTTAATTATCTTTGACTCACCACGACAGTGGGTCATTTATTGACAGAATCAAGTTTAACACATCAAACATTTACATTAATTTGGCAAAATATGAAAATAACAACATAATTAATCAGCGAGCTGTACAATTATGATCAATTATCCACACGGCGGTGGATGAGCACTTTACACAGACATTTCTAAAAATATCTGTCAATGATTTCTACTTGATAGAAGAATTTTTAAAGATGGAAAGATGAAGTTTAGTGGGAGTGAAAGATGGATGAGGGAGAATGTGGTGTGTATGAGTGAAAAGTGTTGACAGGACGACACCCTCCATCCGACCCAGCTTTTCCTCGGTACGCTCAGTAGTGGACTAGACTCATTTACCTCTCTGACGATGAATCAGAAGAAGAGGATCTCCAGTTAACGCTACCTTTCAGCGTCTCCATAGGATGGCTGTGACTCGTCCGAAGTAGTGACGATATCCCGTCTGACACAAGTTCACCTCAGCCAGTGGACCTCACATGAGTGGGGTTCGTCCGAGTTCCACTCAGAGGTGAAGATGTTATAATCCCATAAAACTCGGAAGAGCTCTATCATGTCAGGGTTTTCCTGTTTCCCAGCCAGACTCCAACAGAACTTCACAGAACTCACAGAACTGAGAACTGGGCACATCACAGAACTGCCACTTCACCGAACATCTCAGAACTGCTACAACACAGAACAGGGAGAACTAGGAAGTACAGACATTTTAAAGAGCTCTATTTCCGGTCCATTTGGGAGTCCCTGATTGGTCAATGTCGACCAGACAGGGGTGTGTTTTGTGATGTAAGGTGTTATGGAAAGTCAGAAAACAGCAAGAATGTTATTGAACAGATTGAAAATGTTTTCAGAGACAGAGAGAGAAATGTTTGGGCGAGTTTGGAGAAACAGGTGCCAACTTCTCTGTTTATGTCTGAGAGGATGTAAAACAACGACCATTCGTCCCAACAACTTGTCTGCTTCGACTCCTGACCTTGGAAAACGTACACTGCTCATTCAAAGACAGAAATCAGAAAATGCATAATTACTCTGTAACAGGCCTTAACATGAATTCTAACTTTGCATGAGGATTAAAAAATCATTACACTGTTTCACAGTTAATAAAAATTGATTAGTTCACTGCAACATCTAAAATGGTTTGAACTAAAACACTTTGGTTATCAACATTTGTAAAATAGTAATGATAATAAAAAAGAGAGTGTTCTTTCACTTGAATTTTCAAGAAAGAAAGTCTCAGGATGGGTGAACCTGTATTTCTGGATTCAAATCAATGAAATGACAGTTTCTGTCCCACAAGGTTCTTAAGGTCAAGGATTTTGACCTTAGGCTTAGTTTTGACATCAGGTCAAGTTCACTACATTAGGCTGGTGGTCCTTCTTGAGCATGTGATCAGCTAGTTTTAGTTGGCAGCAGCAAACTGGTTGATCCACTTTGAGAAGGTGCTATTTAAGAGACTGAGCTGAAAACAGCACCTCAGACTGAGGAAGTCTCTTGGATGAGAGACGAAACGTTTCTATATTTTTTTGCTTTGTTTTGTTTGTTGTTTTTTTGAATGTCCAGAGGACCAGATTGAACTTTTTTGGAAATATATGAAAGTTTAATTTTTATCATTACATCATGGAAAATAATGACCTTTATCACAATATGCTAATTTTTTGAGAAGGACCTGTATGAACAGAGTGTTTTATTGCGGTTTGCAATGCTATCAATATGCCTGCAATTTCAGCATAATGTGATGATTGTGGGCCTAGTTTAAAATGTAAGGTGTGTTGTTCACGATTTTGGAGTCACACGGTACCAACAACAGCTTTGATAACAGTTGTGGTGGAAGGAACATCCATCCACATACACAGCTGTCATGTCTTTACAAACATTTTCATCAAAGTATTGATGATGTGGGTCTTCAAAGGCGGTGGCATGTTCGACAGGTGTTGAAGTGTATGTCCAAAAAAGGTCATGCATGTAGCTGTTCCAGTAAGATCTTGTTTTAACAACTCAGAACTGTTTTAGCAATGAGTGCGGTTTGTGTTGGGCTGACCTAGGAAGAATTTGTTTTTCTCAAGTGTTTTCCTAAAATGGGAAAGGACTGATATGTGTTGTGCAGCCTTCTGACTTCTGACGTCAAATGAATGGTATAAATCAGGACAGAGCTGTGTTGAGGCAGGGTTTTTTTTCTTTTGAGGTCTCGAGGTTTACAGCTGTTTCGGCCTATGAGTTTATGCATCAAATAAACCCTGATTTTTGCTGTCATCACACGTTTCAAGATCTGTTTTATTTAATCAGTTTAAAGCTATGTAGACTCACGCCACTACAGTGTCTGTACCAGGGGCGGACTGGGACAATAATCCAGGCCGGGAATTTTGATACCATCCCAGGCCACCACCACCTGATTAACGCAAACCACCAAGACTGAGTTCAATTGAGCGCACTTTGAATGCATGTTGTTTGCACACGTCTAACTGAGTTTTCACTTATTGACTATTTATATGTATTGGCTATTCATATAACAAAAAAAAAGGTCTTAATCTCAACGGAACTTTACCTGGTAAAATAAAGTTTAAATAAAATATTGTAATACAAGGATTTTAATATTCAGATAATTTATTGGAGTAATGAAGGGTATACACAAAATATCCTCAATAATCCAGGTAGAAAATCTAAAAAAGTTAAGTCAGGTCCTCTGGACAGATTAAAAAAAAAAACAACTTGTTGAAACGTTTAGTCTTTAATCCAAAAGACTGTCAGTTTGAGAAGCTGCAACAAACTTAGTTTCAAATAGTCTCTTTTCATAGTGGATCAACCAGTTTGTTGCTGACATCCAGAACTAGCTGTTAACATGATAAAGGAGGACCATCATCAGCCTAACAATGGATCGTTAGTGCTCTAGGCTGTTTGCTATTCACAGGGGGCTGAGAGATACCAGCAATAACAGCATTGTAAGAGGGCTACAGTTGGACACAGAGGCCTCTGTCCCTGTTTAATGATGGATGAGTTCTCATCACAAAGATGGCTTCCTTTACTCCTCTCTCAAACCAACACTTCTCTCTATCAAGGATGAGCACATCTTCATCCCTGAAAGTGACTGCTGGCCTGCAGATGAGTGTAAACCACAGAGTTCTCCTGGCCTGATGATGTTGCTCTTTGGCCCAGCACAGAAGAGCAACATCTTCAGGCCAAGACTCGGCAGTTTACACTCATCTGCAGGCCAGCAGTCACTTTCAGGGATGAAGATGTGCACATCCTTGATAGAGAGGAACTATGGTTTGAGAGAGGAGTAAAGGAAGCCATCTTTGTGAAAAGAAACCATTGTTAGGGGTTGTTAGGCTACAGGTCTTCCTTATGTTACCAGCTAGTTCTGGATGTTAACAACAAACTGGTTGATCCACTATGAGAAGAGGCTATTTGAAACTGAGCTTGTTGCAACTCCTCAGACTGAACTTAGTTTTTTGGATTAAAGACAAAAGTTTCAACAAGTTTTTTTTTTTATTTGTCCAGAGGACCTGACTTAACTTTTTTAGATACAAAAAAATCTGAATTCCTAGACATTTCAACATTAAACTTTTTTCAGATCCTAACCCATATTATAAAATACAATATTCTTTGTAAAAACTTAAAAACATTTGTTATATTAAGTCAGTTTTGGCCCACTTAGGTCCCTCAAAGTGAAGCTAGCATGTGGATATTAAGCTGTGCTGATAAACTGTGCCAGAGTTCAATTTTTTCAACACAAGTGTTTCTCTTACCTGCTCCATTACGAACAAACATTAATTTATAGCACTTAGCAGCATCCGCGGCCAGAGCTTTTCTCTTTTTTATCCTCTCTCTCTCTGCTCCACCTTTCCTCTTCTTTGGCTGTCTCTGTTGCTCCATTCTACAACTCAGAGATGCACGCACCGCGCGCCAACACCATCGGGAGCGCGAGTCCTAGGGCGGGGAGGGGGGCGGGCGCAATGTGTGTGTGTGTGTCTCTGCTCTGTGAGTGACACACAGAAAAGGAAGGGAGGGGGCCGGCCCGGCCGGGGGATGTGCCAGGCTTTCTCCGTTGCTGCAGTGCAGCGTGAGACCTGAGCCCAGGCAAAAGTGAATTGTTTATTTAAAATAATAAAGTCCGTGCGACCCGAACCGAGCCTTTAGTCCCGTTCCTCGGCAACCAGGCCACCGGGAAGTGTCCCGGCGCTCCCGATGGCCAGTCCGCCTCTGGTCTGTACCAAAGGGCCATCCTGAGTGCACTGTTGGCAGGCTACCAAGTCTGTGCCCAGAGGGGTCCTCTTGTTTTGAGCATAGTGAACTTCTATGTCAAAACTCTGCAAGGCCATAAGTCATGAAGCCACGCGTGCGTTTGTCACCACACCATCTCTGATACGAGAAAAGTTACTGGTTGTTGTTGTGTTTCCACAATAGTCTTTCGTCCACCTAAGTAGTTAGAGAAGTATTTCACTGCTCACACAGTGGCTAACAGTGCTTTCTCACAGTCAGAGTATTTCAGTTCAGGTCCTGCCAAGGTTTTTCTGGTGTAGGCTACTACATGTTTGTCTTGGTCATAGAGTTGGTACAGACCAGCACTCAAGCAGTGAGCTGAAAAACCCACTTCAAGGTGGAAGTCTTTGTCACTGTTGGGGTGTGCCAGACATCAAGTCAAGTCAGATTTATTTATAGAGCACATTTAAAACAGAAACTGTTACCAAAGTGCTTAACAAAAATATCACATCATCAAATAAAAAGTAGCAAGATATATTTACAGCACATGGAATAAAAATATAAAACCAAAAACATAATTAGAAACAATGAAATACTAAATCAGATCACGTTGTGTCAAAAGTCAAGGAAATAATAACAAAAAGCATAAACTCAGTCAGAAACAATGAAGTACTATATCAGATCTGATGACCATGTGTTAAATAGGAATAATAACAAAAGCATAAACAGAATCAGCATCAATGAAAAACTAGATCTAAATCCAATCACCCTGTGTTAAATGTCAATGAGTATAGATGTGTTTTTAGGAGAGATTTAAAAGCAGAGACTGAGGTGGCCTGTCGAATGTTGATGGGCAGATTGTTCCAAAGTTTAGGGCGCACGACTGAAAATGCTCGATCTCCTCTGAGCTTCAGCCTGGTTTTTGGTACGGCCAAAAGTAGCTGGTCTGACGATCTCAATGCCCGAGAAGGAGCATAAGGATGAAGGAGGTCAGAGAGGTATGATGGTGCCAGGCCGTTAATGCACTTGAATGTCAGCAGGAGAATTTTAAAATCAACTCTGACACGTACAGGAAGCCAGTGAAGAGAGGACAGAACAGGAGTAATGTGCTCAAACCTGCGAGTTCCTGTTAGTAGCCGAGCTGCAGCATTTTGTATGAGCTGGAGACGTGAAAGTGAAGCCTGACTAACCCCAACACAAAGCGAGTTACAGTAGTCCAGCCGGGTTGTAATAAATGCATGGACTAGTTTTTCAAAGTCGGATCTGGACAGAACGGACTTAAGCTTTGCTATTTGCCTTAGCTGAAAGAAGCTTTTTTGTAGAACAGAGTTGATCTGTTTATTAAACTTAAAGTCCGAGTCTAACACTACCCCGAGATTGGTAACCGACTGCTTTAGATGTGGCTGAAGGGAGTGCAGGTTTACAGGATCAGTGACAGTGGTAGAGCTTGGGTTAAACACAATGACCTCAGTCTTCTGATCATTAAAACTCAAGAAGTTTGCAGTCATCCAAGTCTTGATGTCATCAAGAAATTTTAGCAAAGGGTGGATGGAGCAGGAACTGTTTGGTTTTAAAGGCAGATAGATCTGAGAATCATCGGCGTAACAGTGAAACTGGTAAGTGGTAACTGGTAAGTATATACCAGATACAGTATATATATACAGATACAGTATATACCATGTCATGTATACCAGACATGGTGCTGTGCACAGCTTGGCCTTGAGGGTATCCATGGCTTGCTGTTGTACATCAGACCACTGGAAAGGCACATCCTTTTTGAGGAGTTCGGTTAAAGGTTTTGCCAGATCAGTGTAGTTCTCTATGAACTGGCATGAGTAGTTACAAACACCAAGAAAACTAAGAAGTTGTTTGAGGTTGGAGGGTGTCTTAAGGTTGGCAAGGCCTTGGGTTCTATTAAGTTGGGGTTGCACACCATCGGGACCAACTAGTAGACCGACGTATTCCACCTTAGCTTTGCACCACTGGCACTTCAAAAGTGAAATCTTTGCACTAACAGCTGTGAGTTGACTCAACACGTGGTCAATCTCAGCTAAGTGAGAGTCAAGCGTGGGTTGGCGTAGAAGGATGTCATCTACGTAGATGAGGGTTCCCCATTCCCCTGCATCTGGACACGCCTTGTTTAAGAAGATGTTGAACTCAGCTCGTGAGTTTGCATAGCCAAAGGGGTGCCTGGTGAAGGTGTACTGGCAGTTGGCAAAGGTGAGCACCAATTTATGTTGATTGGCTATATGCACTGGGATCGCCCAGAACCCAGAAGCCACATCAAGCGTGGAGAAGAACTTGGCGTTGATCAACTTAGGAAGTTCTTGTTGGAGTTGAGTCATCGGCCATCTGGAAAGAGGAACCTGTTGGTTCAGCTTCCGGTAGTCGATGGTGAGTCTCCATTTTCCATTGGGTTTGAGAACAGGCCACAAAGGTGCAGAGTAAGTGCTGTTACATGGCCTGATTATTGATTTCTCTAAAAGGTTGCCAATGATTTCTTGTACGGGCTCATAGGCTGCCAAAGGAATCTTGTACTGACGCACATAAGTAGGAGGAGAATTAGGTGGAATTGGTATGCGGATGGTGTGGATTGAAGTCAAACCACAGTCCAAAGAGTCGACTGAGAAGAACTCTTCATATTTGAGAAGAACTTGAAGTTTTTCTCTTTCTTCATCATTGGTAAGAGTGTCGGCTTGGGAAACTACTTGTTCAATCTGTGATCGGACCAAAGGGTGGAGCTCAGAGGATGGTGACTCTACAGGTGTGTCTGGAGTCTCTGTGGTCGTACTCATCAACATTACGTCGAAGGTTTGCAACACCATCTGGTCCTTGTTGGTGAGGTCCACACGCCTAACGGTGTCATGGTTGAAATCAGTCATTGAGAAAAGGGCGATGGCTTTGGATGGCTTTGTATACAAAACTTGTTCAGGACAATGATCAGGGAGGAGGGAGTTTGGAATGTCTCCCAGGATGGGAACATTCAACTCGAAGTCACGGAAGCTAGTGTTTACTAGCCAACCTAATGGAGTGGCCTTAGGAATCAGGATGCCTTCTGCACTGGTGTTGCAGAGGGAAAGGCAGGAAGTCCTGGAGTTGAGGCCCACGAGGGGTGTGGCCTCTAATGAAAGTCCTAAGTCGAAGAAGAGTGGGGCAGGTTGGAAGAAAGCCTGTGAATGGCTAAGAGTTTGTCCTGCCAGGATGTGTATTGGCATGGGTTTGTTTTTAGTATAAGCTGGTACCATAATGAGTTGACTGTTGGCTACCAGACAAGCTTCGGGGATTGTAAATGGTAAATGGATTGTACTTATATAGCGCCTTTCTATCTTATTGAGATACTCAAAGCGCATTTAATCTGTGCCTCATTTACCCATTCATACAGCACTCTACTAGATCTATACAAAGCTAATTGAACAAATCATTCTAAAGAGATTACTCAGTGCTTTAGATCACATTCATACACCGATGGCACACACATTGGAGGCAACAAGGGGTTCAGTGTCTTGCCCAGGGACACTTCGGCATGTGACTGCTGTGGGGTTCGAACCCCCAACTCTTGCATTGGAGGACGACTGCTATAACCCCTCAGCCACAGCCGCCCCGTTGTCTGTCCAGATCGGAGATTGTCCAGATCGGGTACAAGTGCGTCCTGAGGGACAGCTTTCAGGGACCACAAAACATTGTTGATGGTGTCCACTTGAACACCAAGTCGGACTAAGATGTCACTGCCTATATACACGGCATGAGGCAAGTTTGGGACCACAAGAAATGGATGGATCAGTTTCTTATGATTCCATTTGATTTTGATGATACAGATGCTGACATGATCTGGGTTTTAAATTAGCACACAACACCAAACAACAGGAATAGTTTAAATTGTTTATTGATAAACAACTTCTGGTGGGGGTTTGGGTCCAAAGGTGGGCCTGATCTGTGGAGACAGAGGAGTCAGTGATCTGGGTTTTACTGTGAAGGTTCAGAAGGTTTTTAAGGTAGTCACTAACCTTCACAGTCTGTAGAGAGGAACTCCTTTGGTGAGTAGGGGATGATGATTTCACTCACTGTGAGTGAGCAGCAGCAGAGAAGCAGGTTTATGTAGAATGTGGTTCTAGGGAGAGTCCAAGGACGAGGTCCAGTAGGGAGAGCAGGGGTCATGCACAGTTGGTCAGAGAGTAGAATCCAAAGCCAAATCTTGATCCGGGGGGCATAGTCGAGGAGATGGGAAGCAGAGTCGGTACCGTGGTCAGAAGGCAGAATCCAAAACAAATAAGGAGCAGGCAAGGTGAAAAATCCGAGGAACAGGTGTGGGGTCGAGACAAGGCAAAAGAACAAGGCTGTGAAGTGATCGCTGGACATCTACTATCTAAGAGAATTCAATAATCTGGCACTGGTGGAGTGTGAGCATGAAGCTTATAAAGGCAGGTGAGTAGGTGAAACTGATGAGTGCTGATTGCTGTAACAAACATGGGAGGTGTGGCTTAGCTTGGAAGGAGCAGGATTAAACTGAAGATGGGTGATAAGCAAAACTGCACATAGAAACAGAAAACTAAATCAGGAAGGGGCAGAAACGTGACATAGCCCCACCCTTAAGGTCTGGCTCCTGACGGACCTCCAGGCTGGTCAGGGTGGGAACAATGAAAATGAATGAGTGTCTTATCCAGAATATTATGTGCAGGAACCCAGGACCGCTCCTCAGGTCCATAGCCTTCCCAGTCCACAAGGTAGTGTAGGCCCTGACACCACCGTCTGGAGCAGAGCAGCCTCTTGATAGTGTAGGCCGGGGACCCTTCGATCAGTCGGGCGAGAGGAGGAAGAAAGAGGGCCAAAAAGAAATGGAGTATTATTCACTTATCAACCAACTCGGGCCAGTAAAAAAATTAGAATGGGAGACCACTTTCAAGTTAATATGGAACAGATGTGAACCCCAACCTGAACCTAAAGAATGGTTGGTGATGCAGTGGAAATGGGTGTGGAAAGGTTTGCAACCTGGATTGCCACACCCCTCTCCACTATATCTGGAACTCCTTAAAGGATGAGTGACAACAGTCAACAGGCACTCTGAGAAAAAGGCTAGAGCTAGGAGCAACAAAGGCCCTTTTCCAAGATGGTGCCTCTGAAAAACAGAAACCCAAACAGCAATGATTCAAACAGCGAAGATTCAGACAACTCAGATTATGATGATAAAGCGACCCCCGACCAACCTAAGGATTACGATTTTGGATAAAGCAGCTTGTCTACGTACCCTGTTGCGGGGACTCGTAGTGTTAATAGGCTTTGTAATGTTGTTGGTCATTTTGTATCAAGCCAGAATTAGACCATGGAGCCTCACGCATGTGAAAGTCTCCCATGGGAGATCCAAGTATGCAAACATGATCTGCTGGGACATCACATGAAGAAACATCTTCATGTCATGGAGACAGAATGACACCATTCAAAATCAAACTTTGACATGGAATCAAGTGAGACGAACGGGCTATCGAGCCTGGAGGAAAAAGCTGAATCTCACACCTGAATGGACAACAGCTGTTGATGCTGAGAACCTGACCAGAGTGGCATGGACCATCACCGACCTGTTAATCTTGCAAGATGGGGTTGTAGTCTGGATAGCAGTTTTGAAGAAACAAGTTAAAAGAACAACAAGATGTAACTGGATTCATCCAGACAAGGAACAACCTGAATGGCAATGTGATCGGGCTTGCCGACCACTGCCAGGGCTGGGCCACCAAGGCTACTGGGATAGAGAAGTAATTTATCCCACTCCACCAAAAGACGAAAGCTGTCAGACGATTCTCCCACGTTGGGAGTTCTGGGGCAACATCCATTTAGATTGTGACAAAATACCCCCACTTATCCGAAGGAACCACACTGGAGTATATCGGAACCAAACTAGAGTTAAAACCATTCACACAGTGAGGCACAAGAAGGTACTCAAACCCAATGCTACTGACGGACAGCCTCACATACGACCTAGCGGAACACCCCCTGCTGAGTTTGAAACACCCCCGCCACTGAATGTAATCAAATTGGTAGGGTTAGAACTCGATAACGGGGATAAGTCAAGTATAGTGGACTCAAGTACCACAGAACATTGCAAGGAATACAGATTAAAAAAGCTCCCAATCTGTTATTGGAACCTGTATGGTGAGTGTAAATCTCAAAATTATTTACCAATAACCCCAGTAATGAATCAAAGATATTATTATTGGAGTTGGGCAGCTATATTTCAGCCCCTTAATGTCTGGCACGAAGATTGGTTAAATATGATACTACCATGGGTATGGGTGGTCCCTGGGGTGCCGCACTTCGAAGGTGACTTTGTGGAGGGGTATACTAGGACTTACACAGGCCTGATGGGACCATATTACTCGGACATGTATGTACAGAGGCTGCCCAAACCAAACGAGCTACTTAGTGCACCAAAAGCCGATTTTAATAAAATTGACGAATGTGTAGCCGAACATATTTTTCTTAGCCTTAATAACTCAGTGTGGGAGAGTAGCGGAACATCACCTAGATGCCGACTGTGGGAAACAGAAGTAGCTGTCATGTCCACCTGGCGCTACGACTGTATAGAACTAAAGAAAGAAAAAACAATTAAAATATTGCTCCAGGCCTGGCATGAGTATCACAATAGAGATGACTCACGTACCTGGTGGGGATTTCAGGAGGAAGAAATAAAAGAATGGGTAGCCCCTTGTCTAAAACATTCTTCTAACTAATGGATTAGGTATCAATTCTTAGCTACCGTTTACTCCAAAGAACAGGACATATGGTCAAATGCTTTGTATCGCCCCGACAGGTATGTCAGCCCAAGACCATGGAATATGATGTGTAATAAAAAACAAGATGAGTGTATAGTCAGCTTAGCCAATAGGCCATGTTATGAGTTACCCGGATGGGAAAGTTATTGTCGAAGTCATTATAAAGAAGAATTCACAACACATGCAGCTGAAGTGGTGTGGAAGAAGTATGGCAACGTGTGGAGAAGATCAGTACTCGACGGTACAAGTTGTACTAACGTAATATTAGGGCATCAGTTAAAAACTAGGAAGAATATTCAAGGACTGATTGTCCCCTTTGTCTCAGATTCTATGATCACTCTAGCCGAAGGACATGCAGTAATACGACGCCTGTGCTTTGGCGATGAGATACATGGCTATGACTGGGTAGGCCCAAACAAAATCTATTCTAATCTCACCTGTCAGTATCCAGAAGAAAGCTGGAAAAAATGCGGCAAGGGAGATGATGAACATAGCTGTGCTTGGTATGAGACCGTTAGTTACACAGTAGGCCGTAAAGTCACGGAAGTAGTACATGGTGTAGTGAACTAAGCCTCTGGTCAAAACCTGACCCTGAAGACCTTCATGGGACAGAAACTGTTATTTCATTGATTTGAATCCAGAAATAACAAATTAGCTCATCCAGAGACTTTCTAATTTGTATCCTGAACTAATCAATTGAAAGAACACTCTCTTTTTATATTGTCATTACTATTTTTTTAAATGTCTTGATAATCATAAGTGTGCTTAGTTCAAACCATTTTAAATGTTGACGTGAACTACTCATTTTAAATCAACTGTGAAACAGTATTAATGATTTTTTTTAATCCTCATTCAAAGTAGAAATCATTTTAAATGTCTATGTTACAAAGTAATTATGCATTTTGATCTTCTCTCTGAAATGAGAAAGGAGTGATGTCGGTCAAAAGTCAGAAAGAAGTTATTAGAACGAACTGTCATGTTTTTAAACCTCTCAGACAGAAATAAGAAGCTAATGGTGCCTGCGTCCCCCCACTTCGCCAAAACATTTCTCTGTCTGTTCCTAAACATCTCACTGTTTTTCTGACTT
>NC_056518.1:6841427-6844761 GCF_014905685.2 Nematolebias whitei | reverse complement strand
CTCCGACACAGTACTTCTAAGCACAAGATCACTTAGTCCAGAAAAATGAAATAATCCATTTAAATTTAGTATAATATCATGTACTTGAACTAGTCCAGATATTATAAAATGTAAGAGAGCACCCCTGAGCTAAATCCATCTCTCGGCTCTCTCACGACAATGGAGTAGGGGAAGTGATCAAGGAAGGCGGAAGAACAGTCGAGGGATGGATTGTTGATCTTTTCCTTCAAATCTGGCCTTATTTGGCAAGCTTAGTTGATAGCTGTTGCCTTATTAGGACATGTGCTCTTACAAGAATGTCTGAAGGCCATGTGCCACCCATGTGGGAGGTACTACAAGCCACTCTCACCAGAACCGGGCGCTGGCTCGGCTCAAAACTGAGACATCAAGGAAACAGTCTCACATCCGCCCCGGAGCAGCAGAAAGCATAACTCAAGAATTCCTCAAACTCAAGACCATCATGGACTGCAAGACAACTAGCAATCCGACAGATGTGAGTACCTTCTATGAAGAATCAGATAGTACCACGGTACCCACTCAGACCTCCTGGCCACGGTGTCCATCCTACTTTAAGGGCAGCACGGTAGAATATTTTTTGATAATGATAGCATGGATGTGCTACTGTCACACGGGCGAATGGGGTAGGGGCGATTAATACAATTCCCTGTGGCCTTCCAGGCCTATGCCAAGATAATCGTGACCCGTGTAATACTAAAGAGAGCTGAAATAATGCCACACTTATTTGTCACTTACTTACTGGGAAGAGTCAAGCTCTCGCTCCGGCAAATAGTAGTGATTTCAGCTTGGCTGCTAGTAGATTCCATCATGGTGACCCTTGAGTGTGTGGCCACACTCACCCCCTTACCTATACCCATCACAAACTGCGGGAACACAGCGGGAATAGTTGTGACAGCGGTAATGGAAGGCGCCATGGCTATCACTGTGTTGGCACACCTGCTACACCAAACCCTATCCTTGCGACCCCAAAATAGACACCATTGGACCATGAAAATAGCTATCCTAATTGGATGGGGTCTGGCCTGTGGAGTCTGTTCTGTGCTATACTGGACTGGTCTCTGCACCACAGTACCGATCATAGTTTGGATGATGACTTATGCTGCCATCTTAAAAACCAGACCTGAACTTATTCACCAACCCTGATAATGACGACCCAGCATTAGATACCAGCTGTTACTTCGCCTGACCCACCACCTAAAGGGGCTCAGCCTGAGAACAAGCCCATGGATGTGAGGGCAGCCTCTCCTGAACCACCACTTCTTTCCCTGGAGTGCCCAGAACTGTATCAATTGGAAACCTACCTTGTTCATTTTGTAAGTACTGAAGTTGGTCCACCTAGCCTGACTGGCTCTACAAGCACCGCCCATTATGATCCTACCAGCCCTGAAGAATCTAACCCACCAAGCCTGATGACCCCTGATGGAACATATCTAGACCCAACTCATCCTGATGAGTCAGTCACGGCCCCTCAAGAACCGATGCAAGAACGACCACAGCAAGTGGCGGAGGTATATGCATCGGTCTATTCGAACGACAGGCAACCCATCTTTGAACCCATCACCCCTGTGGGGTCTCCCATGAGTGTGGAGGCACCTCCCCTTAAGCCTGTTATCGGCACAGCTCCACTATCGCTTGAGGATGCACGTCACCCTGGTGATCCAGTATCTCAACTGGACGACTCGCAGGAGGTTGACTCTGGCAAACTGACGATAGTGGATTACTGGGATGCAGCAGACGAGGAGGCCCAAAGCCTGGGGCCCAGTGACACTGAACACCCAGCACCGTATCACGAGGATCCAATCGATCTGGATTACGAGGAAGACGTCTTAAGTGTGAATAAAGCTGATGAAGACAAGGACTGGCTTAGAGCTTAGTGCGGGTTGGGGGGAACAGTCTGATTCCATGGAGGGGGTGTCAGTAAGGCCCGCTATAAGTGGAATCAGTCTGCCCCCAGTCATGTCCAGACATGCTCTTGTTTCATGTCCGGACATGCTCTTGTTTCAGGCCTGTAATGGAAAGTACCGAAGTTTTCAGGTTAAGTTAATTGAAAACAGATGCTGAAAGCACACACACGCAGCATATACACACACATGAAGGCACACACACACTCACACGCACACATGCATGCAGTTACACTCAGGCACACACGCAAGTGAGCCGAGAAGAAAGACAAAGTAACAGATGGACCAACCTTCCCTCCTGATGAAAATGTTAATATGAGTTGTTGATTTACAAACGAATTAAATAAAATAATCAAGTTAATGTCATGATCTGTTGTGATTTTAAAATATATTTTGTTGTATCATGATGATGAATGTTTAACAAGGAAGTGAACCATGTTCTCAGAATGTGTTTTTTCACAAATGTCATACGAGTGATCAGCTATGCAAGAAGAGAGTTTCACAATAATGAACCTAAAGCAGATCCAAGCAAACATAGACCCTTATAAGGTAAAAAAAAGAGAAAAACAACTCAAAAGTTGAAGCAGACAAGTCCAGACTAAAACCGGACAGTATAAAGTTACACCCAGATTTTAATATGTATGAGAGTGATGTAACTATCTCCCATAGACATGTAAAAAGATCCTATGCCAGATCCAATCCAAAAGGTGGGATTGAACAGGTGGCATGATCTTTCGGGGGTGTTACCCAGCACTCACTCTATAAATATAGATGACTCTATGAAACTGGGGCTGACTAGAGCGTGTGGATGTACAGGACAAGTCTTGGACGGTTCCAGCTGAGGAAGAACTAGGGCAGATCCGAAGGGAAGGCTTCGTTTGGAGTTATTTTCCTCCTCAGCCCGGATCATTAACCAAACCCTTTTCTTCAAATTCTGAACAGCTGTGGGACCAGGGACTGTTTCATTCCGTTCTGCCCCACCATGGACTATACAGAATGGACGGTTAAAGCAGTATGTTTGCTTACTCTTCCTTTATTGTAGACATACAGAGCTACACATAACAGATGCTAACTTCCTAGCCCGGTTTCAGTTGTGCCACACACAAACCTGTCCCCCGGGGTATATATACTAAACAAACAGGCCCACTTGTTACATCCTTTCTCTTTTTTTTTTTTTTATACACAAAAATAAATATATTCTACTCCGTGCATTCAGCTTTAACATAGATCCTTCAAAAGAATGTATATATATCCTTATATTGACTAAACTACAAAAACATAATTAATTATATATTCTCCCAGGTATTTAACCTTAAGTGCTTACCCTGTAAGATTATCTTTTGATAATGCATTCTTTGCAAGACATAACAGTGATCTTTCTACACAGTGCAACAAAAAACCCATAACCAAACTTA
>NC_056518.1:6830377-6838427 GCF_014905685.2 Nematolebias whitei | reverse complement strand
TCCTGGAATATCTTACAAAAAGATTTGAAGCTCTCGACCTTGACCTCTCTAAGTGGCTTTAAGAATCTGTTGGACTCCTGGCAGGGACCAATGCAGACATGTTCCTGTTTTTAGTTTTATACATTTGTCTTGGAATCTAGCTGTTTTTTTTGTTTTGTTACCTTTTTCCTTTTAGCCATCCTATTTGTTAAAAAAAAACAAAAAAAAAAAAAAAAAAACTGTAGTATGAGATTTTATAACTGCTTATTGTTGTTGCTGTTGTCCATTGTTGTCATCTTTCTTTGTTGAAATCAGGTCTCTCTTGTAAATGAGTCCTCGAGGCTCAATGGGATTTACCTGTATAAATAAAGGTTGATTGATTTATGTCCACCAGCTGATGTTATGTTCAGTGTAACACCGGTGTTCAGCTGCAATGAAGCTAACTGAGATCTGATGACAGGAATATTTTTCTAACAAGCAAACTCACAATTTCAGTTGCATTGGTTCATTATCATTATCAACAGATATGCATCAGAACTGGAGTTTTATTTAAGTTCTAGGATATAAAAAAATTAAAATAGGGAGAATATAGGAAATAGAAAATAAGATTGACCTCCTTTGTACAATGTTTTTGTGTAGACACAAATCTCCTGTTTTCATTTTGAAGGTTTCCCAAAGAAAAGGATGTGAGGAAGAGGTGGAAGTATCTTTGAGGAGGATTCAGCTGAGCAGTGAAGATTTTAAACTGGAGGATTTTGATAAAACTGATCAGACTGTCCGACTGAGAGATGGTGTGGTACCATCGGTTCATCTTCAAAGAGTAGGTGTATCATTATAAGTTCATTAGAGTTCATAAATGTACATATTTTATTGTCAGTCACAAGGTGAGATACCTCCATGTGTTTATATGTACAGGTAACTATAGACTGTAAAGTTCATATTCATTATTAGGGCTGCAACTAACGATTATTTCAATAATCGATTCATCGGCCGATTATTTTTTTCGATTAATCGATGAATCGGCAAAAAAAACCACAACGTTTTAATTTCCACCCCTTTATTCCAAAATTGAACATTTGACTGACATAGCAATTCACACAAAAAACAGGTTGCTATTTTACTATTCTGTTAGTAAAATATTGAATAATAAAAAATAAAAGTTAGTCAAATAGCTTAAAAAATAAATGTACACAAAAATATATACAAATGTATCTTTACACCTGCACAATATGTAGCTACTTTGTAAAATGTGTCACTGAGGGAAGAGTGTAACCTGGATTAAAAGTGTGGATTATTGTAACCTGGATTAAAAGTGTGGATCATTGTAACCTGGATTAAAAGTGTGGATCATTGTAGTGAAGCCTTCGTCTTCAACCATCGACAGAGGCCTCATGTCAGTGACGATCATTTAAGGATGTTATCAGTGAAGACAGCTGCTGCTGTGGTGTCCATCATGTCTGTCCATCATGAAGGATGTTGTTGTTTGTTGTTGTTTTCTGGAATGAGAGAGTAAATATGTATTATATCATAATTTACAGCAACTCAAGAAATGCCTTGTTTCACTTACAGCGTTAGGTTCAGGCCAAAGTAGCTAAAAGAGCAATTAAACACACACACACACACACACACACACACACACACACGCACACACACACACACACATAAAATACTTAATTACACACATTTGAGTAGATGTAATAAATTACTTTAATTCCTGTTTAAATGCAATTCATCCTGCCATACCTGCAGTGTCTTCAGACTTTGCCAACAAATTAAAAGTTGAAGCTTAATCATTAAATTATTTTAATCTTTGTGTTAGATTTATTTATAAATCACATTTAAACACTGCTTGTTCCAATTAAATTAAATAAAAAGTAACACACGTTCTGTATCACCGTCTTTAATCAGACAAACAAACAAACAAACAAGCAGCTTCATCTCCCAGACAGACTGACGTTACGTTTTCTCTCTTGAAACAGAACAATGTGTTAAATTGTAGAGACTCACCTGCAACACGAATTGGGAGTGAAACATGTTGTATCTGCTGTAGCTCCTTCCTCCTCCTCGTGACTCCGACATGTTTACGTTTTATCTCCGTGGTTCTCCCGTGTCGTGTCGGTGATTTTCAAAGCGGCATGTTTCTCATCTTTTATCTTTGTGAAGCTCTCCCTCTCTTTGGAGGACTTGGGTCGAACAGTTTTCGCTGCGTCGGTCATTTGTAAAATTTACTTAAATTTCCTTTGAAAACAGCCTCTGCTCTGCTTCCTCCTCCCCCCTCGCTCTGTTCAACTCGCGCTGCAGTTTTTTTTTTTTTCAAACTTTATTCAGTCAGTCAGCATTGACAATGAACTGCCCGTGAACAAAACGAAACGGCTCCGCAGTGCCGTGAAAGATGCATAATCGCGCAACACAACGAATCGATAACGAAATTCGTTGCCAACGCTTTTAATCATCGATTTGTATCGATTTGTATCGATTTTTATCGATTTTATCGATTCGTTGTTGCAGCCCTATTCATTATGCTTTTTCATTTCAGCTTGAAAACTGCAGGACTACAGGAACTCAACAAAAGCTGAAGCTGGTCTGTCTGTGGCCTCTCAGGAACGTGCATGTCACACACACAACCTCGGCCTAATGATGTGAGTATTTCTATTTTAAACTTTTATTTTTTCATTTACCCTTTATTTATACAGGTAGTCTCATTGAGTCATGAGAACTCATTTTCAAGAGAGACCTGTTTAGGAGCACAAGGTGGGGGTTAAGGGCCTGTGGATGGGTAAATGAGGACACAAATTGTAGTGTAAAGCACTTTGAGTATCTTGAAATAAGATAGAAAGGTGCTATAGAAGTACAGTCCATTTACCATTCCATTTACTGGTTTCCTTCCAGATGTGTTAAATAGCTACTGGTCCGACTTCAGGCTGAATGGCGGTGGAGTAAGTTCAGAACATCCGCATCATTGGTGTCCCAGAGGATGACCCTTTATCGGCTTCAACGGCTGCGGTCTCTCGGTTGCTAAAGGAGGCTTTTGGTCTCGCGGAGGAGCCGCTGCTGGACCGCGCTCACCGTATCCCAATCCCCAAACCCAAGGCAGATGAGCGCCCTCGCCCCATCATAGCTACAGGTAAGCTACATTATTACACTGACTGTGTCAAAATCCTGACGAAGGCAAGGGAGCTGCAGCGGATCAAGGTGAACGGTATGACCGTCTTCGTTTTCCCCGATTATACTGCCAAAACGGCCCGGGCGCGAGCAGCCTTCACGGATTGCCGTCGCCGGCTCCGAGGCATTGAGGGGGTCCGGTTCGGTTTGCTCCATCCGGCCCGGTTGCGAATCACCCATGATGGATCTACACGGGTCTTTACCTCTCCTGAGGAGGCTAATATCTACATCGGATCGATTGTCAAGTGAGAACTATAACTAGAGGAATTTGTTTCATAAGGGGGAAGAAAGTAAAAAAAAAAAAAAACGGACTGTTTTGAAATAGTTGCAGCTTACTTGTGTAATTCAAATTATGTTCTCTGCAGGTGTTCTTGGTTTTCTAAAATAGTGCCTATTGTATATTTTAATTTTCTCTCTATTTTGCCAGTTCTACAGGAGTCGCCTAGTACTTGCGGGGTGTTTTTCTTTTTGTTGCGCTATTTGGCTGTAAGGATATGTTTCCTAGTGGCTCCTGTTGGAGTCTGCACGGTTCCTTCATTTGGGGAAGGATAGAGTGCCAGCATGGGATGGGAAAAATGGTTGTGTATGTTTATGCTTTCTTTCTTTTTTTTATTTTTAATTGTAATTGTATTTTTTTCCCTCTCCTTTTCTACTTCTGGTGGTGGTGGTGGTGGTGGTGGTGGTGGTGGGGGGTGGGGGGGTTGGGAGGGGCTGCAATATCTTTCAACTTCTGTTGTAAACAACTGGTCACATGTCCATTGATTTGAAAGCTTCCTCAACATCGTCTGCTGTTAGATTCCTAAGTTGGAATGTTAAAGGTCTTAACAATCCAGTGAAGCGATCTAAAATAAATTCTCATCTGAAACGTCTAGATCCTGACATAGTATTTCTACAGGAAACACATCTGCAGAATGCAAATCAGTTCAGGCTCAAATATCCATGGGTTGGAGAGTTTTACCACTCGGGCTTCAACTCGAAAGCTAGAGGAGTAGCCATATTATTTAATAAGAAGGTTCATTTTACAGCATCAAAAATAATGAGGGATACAAATGGCAGATTTCTTATAATTGCAGGCTGTCTGTTCCATACCCCTGTTTTATTAGTGAACATTTATGCACCAAACTTTGATAATCCGGGTTTTATAAATAATCTATTTACCACACTTCCTTTTCTCGATACTCATTTGTTAATTCTAGCTGGGGACTTGAATTGTGTAATGAACCCAGCATTAGATCGCTCTTCAACAGGTGAAAAGGAGGAACCCAGACCCAGACCAGTGGTCATTCCATATGTTGAGGGAGTATCAGAGAAACTGAGACGTTTATTTTCTAAACATAACGTCCCAGTGGCTTTTAAACCCCAAAATACATTACGGCAAAGACTGGTTCATCCCAAAGATCCAGTCCCCCGGCACAAACAGAGCAATGTTGTGTATGCTGTTCAGTGTCAGGAGGGCTGTGATCAGTCTTACATCGGGGAAACAAAACAGCCACTGGCCAAAAGGATGGCCCAGCACAGAAGATCAACATCATCAGGCCAGGACTCTGCGGTCTACACTCATCTCCAGGCCAGCGGTCACTCTTTCGTCCTTCGTTAAACAGGGGTGGAGGCCTCCGGGTTCAACTGTCCCCCTCTTACAATGCTGTGATTGCTAGTATCACTCAGCCCTCTGTGAGTAGTAAACAGCCATCAGTGTGCTAATGATCCATTGTTATGCTGATGGTCCTTCTTGAGCATGTGACCAGCTGGTTTTGGTTGTCAGCAGCAAAACTGGTTGATCCACCCTGAGACGGTGCTATTTAAGAGACTGAGCTGAATACAGCTCCTCAGACTGAGGAAGTCTCTCGGATGAGAGACGAAACGTTTCTACATTTTTTTGTTGATTTGCTTTGTTTTTTTGTTTTTTTGAATGTCCAGAGGACCAGATTTAACTTTTTTAGATTTTTCTACCTGGATTATTGAGCATGCATCAGGATCTTCCTCAGATTATTTCGCAAGAACTGAATGGATTCATCAAAGGTCGCCAGTTGTTTTTTAATATTCGTACACTATTGAATGCAATCTTTTCAGCTCATTGCCCCACGTCTCCTGAGGTGATCATTTCTCTTGACGCCGAGAAGGCCTTTGATCGAGTGGAATGGGAGTATCTCTTTGCCGTTCTCAATAGGTTTTGTTTTTGCGAAAGGTTTGTGTCCTGGATCAAGCTACTTTATACATCTCCTCAGGCTTGTATTGTCACTAATTCCGTCCAATCTGATTATTTTCCGTTGGGACATGGTACTAGACAGGGTTGTCCTCTTTCTCCCCTCCTGTTTGTGTTAGCCATTGAACCTCTTTCTGTTGCCCTAAGATCCCTCTCTTTTTTTCATGGAATTATCTGCTCTGGTGTTGAGCTTAAATTGTCCTTATATGCAGACGACCTTCTCTTGTATGTTTCGGATCCCTTATGTAGTCTTCCTCCAATTTTGAATATTCTTGAAAAATTTGGATCTTTCTCTGGCTATAAAATTAATCTACTTAAAAGTGAATGCTACCCAGTAAATTCATTGGCTTTAGAACTTGGGCAATCTGACATTCCTTTTAAACTCAGCCCCTCAGGGTTTAGGTACATGGGAATTAATATTACACGTACTTTGCCCTCAATGTTTTCTCAGAATTTCGCCCCCCTAGTTTCTCAAATTGCATCAGACTTTCAGAGGTGGAACTCTCTCCCTCTTTCACTAATTGGAAGGATTAATGTTATTAAAATGAATGTTCTACCTAGATTTCTTTTTTTATGTCAATGTATCCCTTTGTTTTTGCCTAAACAGTTTTTCAAGTCCCTGATCAGATGGTTTCTTCCTTTTTGTGGAGTGGAAAGGCCCCCAGACTGAGGCGTTCTCTATTGCAACAGTTCACCACAAATGGTGGTCTTTCCCTACCCAATTTTGCAATGTATTATTGGTCTTCACATATTCATAAATTGATTTATTGGCTAAATTCACCTCAGCTGATCTGGTGTAAACTTGAAATTATTTCGATTTCTCCATCTTTTTCACCTGCCTCAGTTATCTATTCATCACTACCAATTAAACTGTCTTCTGTTACTACAAATCCTGTAGTGCTCTCTACACTTAAGATCTGGTCACAATTTAGGTCCCATTTTAAATTTGTGTCTCCCTCTTATAAAATGCCGTTATTAAAAAATCATGTATTTTCTCCCGCGACCTCTAATGCTGCCTACATAATTTGGCATGAGAGAGGCATTAGAACAACAAGAGATCTTTACAAAGATGGTTTATTTCTTAGTTTTTCAGAGTTGTCCTCAAAATTTAGCCTACCTACTTCTCATCTGTTTCTCTATTTCCAAATTAGACATTGTGTTTCATCGCTGTTCCCAAATTTTCCAACTCTCCCTGCTGACCCACCATGGGCAGACCTTCTAGTTTTGAAGCCCAATCTGAATTCACCCCTTTCAAATATATATGGAAAACTTATGGCAATTGAATCCGACTCATTGGGTAAAACCAAAACTGCTTGGGAATGTGAATTGGGTGTTGAACTGTCTGATTCATGGTGGGATAAAGTTATTCTCAGCATATGCCAAAGTACACCATGTGCCAGATTACAGCTTGTACAGTTCAAAGTGATAAATAGAGTTCACTTCTCAAAATCCCGTCTATTTAAAATCTTTCCCTCGATTCTGGACCAATGTGACAGATGCCAGACCTCACCTTGCAACTTAAGTCATATGTTTTTCTTCTGCCCGAGCTTACAAAAATTTTGGAAACATTTCTTTTCCATACTTTCAGGGGTTTTTAGAATTCAGATCCAAAGTGATCCACTAATTGCTGTCTTTGGAGTTCCAGAGACCACACTTAACCTGTCCCCCCAGCAGGGGGAGGTCTTGGTTTTCAGTTCTCTCCTAGCCAGGCACTGTATTTTACTCTTCTGGAAATCTCCTACACCTCCATCTACATCACAATGGCTTAACACTGTAAGATCATTCTTGAAGAAAGAAAAAACTTTATTAACAATGAAAGGCAGTTCAACAAAATTTACTCTCAAATGGGCACCCTTTATGACATACATAAAATCTCTGCCTTCATAATGCATAGACTGATGTGACTGACTCATCATGTCATCATGTGACTAAATTTTAAAGAATAAATAAATAGGTAAAATACAGTTACACTTTAGCTTCTCAGTGCCATCCCCCCCCACCCCCCACCCCCTTTTCCTTTTTTTTTTTTTATTTAATTTTTTTTCTCTCTTTTTTTTGTATTTGCATTTATTTTGTCTTGTTTTTGTTATGTCAGTTTGGTGATTTATGTTTGCTATGGGGAAAAAAAAAGGGGAGAAGTTGTGTAATTTTTGCAGAATGGATGTATGTTCTCCTGATAAACAAATAAAAAATATATATATTAAAAAAAAGGCACTTATGCTAATGCAAGTAGTTAGTTAAACTAGCTTGAGTGGAGGGCAGCACGGTGGTGCAGTTGGAAGAGCTGTTGCCTCTCAGCGAGAAGGTTGTCGATTCAAATCCCGGCCGGGGATCTTTCAGGGTGGAGTTTGCATGTTCTCTCCGTGCATGCATGTTTTTTCTCCGGGTACTCCGGTTTCCTTCCAAAGACCAAAAACATGCATGTTAGGCTGATTGGTAACTCTAAATTGTCCCTAGATGAGAGTGAGAGAGTGAATGGTTGTTTGTCTCGTTTGTCATTATGTTGCCCTGTGATGGACTGGAGACCTGTCCAGGGTGTCCCCTGCCTCTCGCACAGTGATAGCTGGATATGGGCACCAGTGACCTCCACAATCCAAAAAGGACGAAGCGGGTAAAGATACTGGATGGATGGATGGATGGATGGATGGATGGATGGATGGATGGATTGATTGATTGATTGATTGATTGATTGATTGATTGATTGAT
>NC_056518.1:6824277-6830277 GCF_014905685.2 Nematolebias whitei | reverse complement strand
ATCTTACCCTTGCTGGAACCTGTTTCAGAGTCTTACCACCAGCATTACTGCTGGTAAGGCGCGTGACATCAATTTTTGAACTTTGAACCTGCCCACTAGAGCCGTTATGGCATGCAGTGGCGGGTGGTGGAGTTTTCTCCATTGGGGGCTATAACTCCAATATAGTCATATACCAAAACATTTACTAAGGTATCACACCAGTGTATTTACATGAATGAAAACAATAAAAAGCATCATTATAATGCCATGTAGTGTTCTACTTTTTGTACATGAATTTTGCCTTTCTATCTTTGAGAGAATCATATTTCTCAATGACTCTGTGGTTGAAGTCAGGGATGGTTTTGACAAGATTCTTCTCCATAGAGAGCATGGCCAATGCGTTATGATCCTGTGTTCCTGAGAAAGGTCTTTATTCTCTTTAGTGTTGAGAAGCACCTCTCATATTCAACTGTGGTCACAAGAGTTGTGATGAGGATCTTCAGCAGAGCCACAGTCTCTGAGAAGGTGTCATGAAGATTGTTCCCCATGAAGAGCTGGTACAGTGTCACAGCACCATTGCAACTCTTGAACTTATCATTGCTATAGATGAGAGCCAGTTCAGTTTTCAGCTTGTTCTTGTTTGGCAGTGGGTAAATCTCCATTGTGGTGCCCAGTGCTGCTTCAGGGAAATGGCTGTGTTACTGCTGGAATCTGCCTGCCTGCAGCAGTGTAACATTGATCAGATGCTTTGTGAAGGTAAATCTGTGTTTTGCATGGACCAAGATGGTGTCGCAAACCTAAAAAATGAATGCACCACTTTAATACAATATGGAGATGGCTATTAGTCAGCGTTCTAATTATTTAATATATAAAAACTATTTGTTGTATGAGTATACTATGTGTTCATTTAATAGCAACAATGCAAATTCACATTGCACTTATAAAAAGTAGACATATTATATAAGGCCTCTTCTAAGGTGTGCACCCCACTTTTTCACAATACAGCACTACTATAATTAAAAACATTGTAAAAGACCTACATCACATATTTAGCTTCTATCTCATCTCTGTGGCTACCCTCTGGAGATCGCCTGGGCCCAGTATGTGTCATTTCTTGACCAGCTGGAATACAGTGCCACTGTGTTCTCTACAAAGAGTAGGGAGGGAATCTCTGAACAGGATCAGAAGAGAATAGTTCATTTTTAGTCACTAGGTAAAATAACAAGAAATATGAAGTAGTTCAAGCATAATAGAGATTAACAAAATATCAGTAATATCAAACAGCACAACATACACATTAATTTACCTGATTATTTTATGTGTTGTCTGTGAACTGCTGCATGATTCCATAAACAAAGACTGAATTGATTGTCCGCTTCTGGAATGTCCACATGAGGCATGATGAGATTGAACAGTTTCAGGAAAAAGCTGAAACTATCATCCTCCAACAGCCTCACAAACCCTCCAGCTTCTCTGGCAGTGGTAGGATCAAACTCTCCTGAGTCCCTGATGGTTTCAGAACACTGCAGCATGTCTTCTTTGTGCTCAAAAACAGTGTTCACAGCTCAGCTGTGGAAGTTCCACCTCACAGTGCTTGCTCTTGAGAGTCTATGGGCCACCACTCTATCGAGCATGCTGGTTCTCTTTGCAGATCTTGAAAAAAAGCCAGAGAATCCAGCCAGGTCTGAGAAGAAATTACTCACTTTTGGGATATGGGAAGTTACTTGCTGCATGATAAGGTTAAGTTGGTGAGCATAGCACCAGCTTGGTTGTGCTTTCATTAGATGCTTTCATCTTCTTTTGTCCCACAATTGTCTCATACACCATAGTGTGCATTTACATAGACATCTTGGATCTTTTTCTGTAAACCACATGTGGCTCCTCTCATGACACTTGCACCATAGTATGCTTGGCAAATGATCTTGCTTTTCTGGTCATCAGGGAGAATGAATCTCAACCTATCCAGAATTGCTGTAGGGATGGAATTAGCTGTGGCACTTTGGAGATGTATGAACTCACAAAACCTCTCTTGGACACGATGGGTTTTGTCAATATAGTGGATCACAAGCACCAGCTGACACTGAGTGGAAATGTCCATTGTTTCATCAGCCTGGATAGAGACAAAGTCTGCACTCCCGATTTCTTCAATGATGTGCTCTCTCAAAATTGACAGCATACAATCATGGAGTTTATTCTGCACAATCTTAGTTGTTCCCTTAAACACAGTGGCAGTATGCAGGTGCTCATGTAGAACTGCATCCAGTGATGCTACAAAATCCACCAATCCTCTAAAAACAATCACATTTTCTGAGCTTTCACTTTCATCATGGCCACACAGAGCAAGTTCAAATGCACCACAGAACTTGACACGCTCTCTTAATTTTGATAGAATGTGCCTGTTTTTGTCAACCTCCTCATTGTGCTTACAGATCCCTACCCTTTAGCCTTCATCAAGGTGAGATGAAATGTTTATTTTCCCAAACATGGCTAGTCACAATGCATTTTCCATGTGAATCCCAGATTGTTCATTCTTCTTTGGCTTTTCTAAAAAAAAAAAAAAAGCTTTAAATCAGTCATACCTGTCTTAATCCATGCTTGGTCAGATCCTGATGTTTGAAAAAGGAGACAAGGAAAGCAGAATAAAGCATTAGCCTCACTACATGCAGTTAACCAAGCCTTGTTGCTAAACTAGGTCCTGGAAAAAAGCTGAGTGCACTGTCGCTCTCTGTCTTTGGACTGCTGATTAATTCTGATGTTCGGCTGACCAGGCCCGAGCTCTTTCACCTCTAGATTCTTCTGATATGATCTTCTCTCTAAATGTATTTTTTAAGTGACTTGATGGAATTATTTAATTTCTCTTGCTCCATTTCGCATCTCTGTCCGATCGTCTTCCACTCCCACAGCTCGACCTGTCAACAGGTGAACTTTATGACAGATGGCTGTGACGTCAGCCTTGCGGGGGGAGTCCCACCCTCCCACCGCAGGAGCCGTAGCCGGGATGTTGTGATTGCTGCAGAATGTGGTCTGGCATTATCGTGTTGAAAAATGCGGGGTCTTCCCTGAAAGAGATGACGTCTAGATGGGAGCATATGTTGTTCTAGAACCTGAACATAGTTCTCTGCATTAATGGTGCCTTTCCAGACATGCAAGCTGCCCATGCCACAAGCGTTCATGCAACCCCATACCATCAGTGATGCAGGCTTCTGAACGGAGCGTTGATAACAACTTGGGGTATCCTTGTCCTCTCTGGTCTGGATGACATGGCGTCCCAGTGTTCCATAAAGAACTTCAAATCGTGACTCATCTGACCACAGAACAGTCTTCCATTTTGCCACACTCCATTTTAAATTACCCCTGGCCCAGTGCAAACTTCGGAGCTTGTGGAGCTTGCTTAGAAATGGCTTCCTCTTTGCACTGTAGAGTTTCAGCTGGCAATGGTGGATGGCACGGTGGATTGTGTTCACTGACAACACTTTCTGGAAGTATTCCTGAGCCCATTCTGTTATTTCCTTGACAGTGGCATTTCTGTTTGAGGTGCAGTGACGTTTAAGGGCCCGGAGATCACGAGCATCCAGTAGAGTTTTACGGCCTTGACCCTTACGCACAGCGATTGTTCCAGATTCTCTGAATCTTTTGATGACGTTATGCACGGTTGATGATGATAACTTAAAAGTCTTTGCTATTTTACGCTGGGTAACACCATTCTGGTATTGTTGCACTATCTTTCTGTGCAACAATGGTGGAATTGGTGATCTTCTTACCATCTTGGCTTCTGAGAGACACTGACACTCTGAGAAGCTCTTTTTATACCCAGTCATGTTGTCAGTTGACCTAGTTAGTGTTTATTGGTCTTCCAGTTGTTCGTTATATGCTCAATTTCCTTTTTCCAGCCACTTATTGCTACTTGTCCCAACTTTTTTGGGATTTGTTGACACTGTGAAATTTTGAATCAACATATTTTTCCTTAAAAATGTTACATTTACTCAGATTAAACTTTTGAGCTGTCATCTATGTTACATTACAAATAAAATATTGCCATTTGCCATCTCCACATCATTGCATTCAGGTTTTATTCACAATTTGTTTAGTGTCCCAACATTTTTGGAATCCGGTTTGTATTATGTCTTATTCAAGGTAATGTGGTGAGTGGTGGGGCATTGTCCTTGCGCCCTCTATTGGCTAGCCACCACTTATGGAATGTAATGGAAAACCAGCTGTACCGTGCTGGCATTAGTGGAAAAGAGTTATTAGAGGTTGTGAAGATTTCTGTAATGAAGGTCTTCATTACTTATTCTGGCATACTTAAAATGTTGATGATTGAATAGTTTAAATGAAAGAATGACAAGGAGAAACATTTAAATATTTTATTGTTAGTTTGTAGGTGTTCTTGGGCAACTCCTCAGCTGGTACTGATGACCTGTCCTGTTAACAAAACATACAAATGCATAAAATAAGTATTAGTGTGACTATTCTTTGAAATAGGGTGAAAGATGTTTGAGTATTGTGATCATAGATATCATATAATCACTAGATCCCGCATTGGCCGCTGCGGCGCAGGAATTTCGGCCGCCATCTTGGAGCGGTCGTCCTTATTTGGTTAAAGCAGAAGATGACTCAGCACTTCGCAGCTTATTTCTGTTCAAATTGACGGACTGTTGACGTCAGGTTTCGGGGGATAACTTTTCACAAGTAAGATGAACATATTATTGTTAGTATTTTGTAAATAGAATATTACTGTACTGTATTTACTGAAGGTTCACTGAAGGTTCTTAATGACGTTGTTGAAGCACTGGATGCTAAAGATTATTGTGCTGCACTTTTCTTAGACCTGTCTAAAGCTTTTGACACTGTGGATCATAACATCTTGTGTCATAAACTCTCAGAAATCGGTTTCTCAGATCACACCATTGGTTGGTTCTCTAACTATCTTTCAGACCGGAGGCAATGTGTTCAACATAATGGTACTTCCTCCAGTTATTTAACAGTCAACAATGGTGTACCACAAGGCTCAGTCTTAGGACCCACCCTCTTTACAATCTACATACATAATGTAGGTAAAAACATCCCTAATGCATCCATACATTTCTATGCTGACGACACAGTTGTTTATTGTCGAGCTAAAACAGTTGCTAAGGCTTTCCAGCTTCTGAAATCTGCATTTAACTACATCCAGACTGATTTGTTTCACCTCAAACTTGTCCTAAATGCCGAAAAAACCAAAGGGATGCTTTTTTCAAATAGGAAGTTGGTCCCAGCAGTTCTTCCTCCGATTTTATCCTCAAATGGTGTCCCCATTGAGTTTGTTGATTCCTATAAATATTTGGGTATCTTGGTCGACTCCATCTTTCTTTTAAGCTCCATGTGGAAAACTTGGTAAAGAAACTGAAAGTTAAACTGGGTTTCTTTTTCAGAAACAGATCCTGTCTAACCCTGAATGCTAGAAAACGCCTTGTATCTGTGACTTTCCTTCCCTCAATTGATTTTGGTGACATTATTTACATGAACGCTCCTACAAGAACCCTGCAGATGTTGGATGCTGTCTATCATGGTGCACTAAGATTCATAACTGGCTGTGATTATCGTACCCACCACTGCACCCTGTATTCATTGGTTAACTGGACATCATTAACTTCACGCAGACTCTCTCACTGGTACATTTTCATCTTTAAATCACTTCTTGGTCTGCTGCCTTCATACATCTCCTCCTACATGTCTCTGCGTGAGTGCAGCTACGGAGTGCACTCTCAGGACATTATTACCTGCAGTGTTCCCTCAGTGAGGACTGAACTAGGCAAAAGGGCCTTCTCCTACTCCGCTCCTGTCTCCTGGAATATCTTACAAAAAGATTTGAAGCTCTCGACCTTGACCTCTCTAAGTGGCTTTAAGAATCTGTTGGACTCCTGGCAGGGACCAATGCAGACATGTTCCTGTTTTTAGTTTTATACATTTGTCTTGGAATCTAGCTGTTTTTTTTGTTTTGTTACCTTTTTCCTTTTAGCCATCCTATTTGTTAAAAAAAAA
>NC_056518.1:6822702-6824177 GCF_014905685.2 Nematolebias whitei | reverse complement strand
GTATTTTGTTTACCCTGCTTCATGGTAGGTCTGTTAATGGGAGGGGGCAGTAGACTATAAAAGACTGCCTATTAGCAACAATTTTTTTGGCTACTGCTGAGACACTAGGTGACCTGTGAAGCTGGGTCCTCTGTTCAATGTTGGTGAATAAACACCCAGTGGGCCTGCACCTTTTCTCTGCCTCAAGTCTCCTGCTTTATCTAGCCACTAAGGGCCAATCTAACAAGTGGTGTCAGAAGCTGGGGCCGGATTCACAAAGTGGAGTTGAGGATGATAAAAGAAATAGAAAAGAAAAAGCATGTCCAGCATGTGGAGCTTCATGATGGAGCAAAGTCAACTGATGACCAGGAGGGTGTGGCATCCAGCAACCCTGAGGAGGAGATTGAAGAACTGGCAGAGTTGGTTAAATCACTCATTCAGTCTCAAGCAGCAAGAGATCAACAGATGGACAAAGATGCCTCCTGTCAAGAGTACAGATGGAAGTGTATGCAGCACCAGTTTCACCAAATACAGCTACAAGTTAATGAAAGAAAACAAAACTCTAGAGGTGAGCAGCAAGAGCCTGGAGCGGTGCAGCCTCTAGATGGCACAGATGATCCAGGTGAGGGTGTGAGTCAACAACCAACCATATTTGTTGGACCTGAGAGGGATTTCAGCATACACAGAGAACTTAAGCTGCATCCTCTTTCATCTAATGATGACATTGAACATTTCTTGACCACTTTTGAAAGAATGGCCCAAGTCTGTCGATGGCCAAGAGATGAATGGGCTGTTCGTCTCATTCCCCTATTGACTGGTAAGGCACAAAGTGCTTATGTATTAATGGATATTGCAGACTCAGAAAATTATGAAAAAGTGAAGGTGGCCATATTGCAAAAGTATGAGATTACAGCTGAAACCTATCGTCGACGTTTCTGTTCTCTGGACATTTTTCCTGGGGAGACTCCACAAGAGCTTTATGTGCACCTCAAGGACATGTTTTCCAAGTGGGTTAAACCAGACAAGGCAACAGTAAAAGAAATTTCAGAAACGATGATCCTAGAACAGTTCCTAAGGATGGTTAACCCTGAACTGGAAGTGTGGCTTCGTGACCATGACCCAAAGACAGCGGAGAAGGCTGCACAACTGGCGGAGGTCTTCACAGCAGCTAGACGAGGGATGAAACTTGGTACTTTTGGCCGGGACACCAACTTTGCCCACAAAAGTAAGTCCACTGGGGGTGAATGGGGTGATGGTCATTCAGGGAACAGGGCATTTTCTAGTGGTAGGCAGATTCCCTCTAATAAGTACAAACCTGATTTTGCTAAGAATTCCTCTTTTCTTTCTGTTAAGCGAGACATAAGATGCTATTTATGAAACAGCATCTGCCGACACATTGGATCAATCTCTGTGGGCTCCTTTGATCGGCTCCGTTACATAGTGAGGGTGGGTAGTCTGGGATCTGACCTTGTGGGGCCTTGGGGTTGATGTGGAGG
>NC_056518.1:6817385-6822602 GCF_014905685.2 Nematolebias whitei | reverse complement strand
CTGATACTCCCTCAACATATGGAATGACCACTGGTCTGGGTCTGGGTTCCTCCTTTTCACCTGTTGGCTGACTGGAGTCCTGTTTGGGTTTCTTCTCTGCTTTCAGGAAGGCCCAGTTAGGATATCCACATTGCTCTAGAGCCTGTCTTGTGTGGGATTTCTCCTTCTGCCTGGCTCCTGAGCTAGTGGGGACGCTGTCTGCTCTGTGATACAGAATCCTGATGACTCCTAACTTGTGCTCCAAAGGGTGATGGGAGTCAAACTGCAAATACTGGTCTGTGTGGGTGGGTTTGCGGTACACCTCAGTTTGCAAATGTCCTCTATCAGAGACTGACCTCACAGTCCAAGAAAGCCAACCTGCCATTTTTTACATCTTCTCGTGTGAACTTGATGTATTTATCCACAGAGTTAATGTGGTCAGTAAAATGTTGGACTTCCTGAGATTTGATTTTAACCGAGGTGTCGTCAACATACCTGAACCAATGACTTGGTGGTGTCCCTGAAAAGGACGTCAAGGCTCTCTTTTCTACCTCCTCCATGTACAGGTTGGCAACAATAGGAGAAACTGGAGACCCCATAGCACCTGTACAGATCCAGTCCCCCGGCACAAACAGAGCAATGTTGTGTATGCTGTTCAGTGTCAGGAGGGTTGTGATCAGTCTTACATCGGGGAAACTAAACAGTCACTGGCCAAAAGGATGGCCCAGCACAGAAGATCAACATCATCAGGCCAGGACTCTGCGGTCTACACTCATCTCCAGGCCAGCGGTCACTCTTTCAGGGATGAAGATGTTCACATCCTGGATAGAGAGGAACAATGGTTTGAGAGAGGAGTAAAGGAGGCCATCTTTGTGAAAAGGAATCGTCCATCGTTAAACAGGGGTGGAGGCCTACGTGTTCAATTGTCCCCCTCTTACAATGCTGTGATTGCTAGTATCACTCAGCCCTCTGTGAACAGTAAACAGCCATCAGTGTGCTAATGATCCATTGGTAGGCTGATGGTCCTTCTTGAGCACGTGATCAGCTGGTTTTGGTTGTCAGCAGCAAAACTGGTTGATCCACTCTGAGACGGTGCTATTTAAGAGACTGAGCTGAATACAGCTCCTCAGACTGAGGAAGTCTCTCGGATGAGAGACGAAACGTTTCTACATTTTTTTGTTGATTTGCTTTGTTTTGTTTTTTTGAATGTCCAGAGGACCAGATTTAACTTTTTTAGAGGTTAATGTGAGTTGAATTTGAACAGCTGACATTTACTGAAAATAGGAAAATAAAAGTTGAAAGCAGCAGAAAAATTGCAAAAAGTGTAGAAAACACTCGTTAGAAATGAAATGTAGCAGAAATGAGCAGAATATGCTGAAAAGGGCTAAATAGATTACGAAAACATCTGAAAGTGGCTAAAAAGAAACTGACATGAGCAGAATAACGTATTACGAGTAACAGAAAAATCCAAAATAAAAACAAAGCTGCAGTTAGCCAAAATAGGCTGAAAGGAGCTTAAAACGAAATTATGAGAAAGAATCACAAAAGGTGGGAAATAAGAACAAAAAGAAAAAAAATAGACTAAAATTTTAAAATTAGCCGAGAAATACCTAAAAAGATTTAATCTAGCAGGAAAAAAAAGCTGAAAGGAGCAGAAAGAAGCTGAAGGCAACTGGAAATAAAACAAAGAAGTTGAAAAAAGCTGAAATAGACCAAAAATTGAAATGAGCAGTAAAAGGGTTTAAACAGTGCAAAGGGTTGGAAGAATCAATTAGAAAAACATGGCTTAAAAAAGCTAAATATCTCAAAAAGTTAAAAAAAATTACAAATACAAAAGTTATACTAGGAAGGTGCTGAATGAGCTGAATGTTTTGACATATGACTTGCTGAAAAATAACAAATACTGCTAAATGAGTTACATGTGAAAAATGTTTGGGGGAAAAAAAAGATTACAATAGATGCTTTGGAAACATTCACACAATAATGTGTTACTTTGTAAGTAAAACCTTTTCAACTTTAAAATCTTGCTCGATTGCAAAATAAATAAATACATGAATGAATAAATTTATATCTAATGATTTTTATCACGAGTAATAAGAATAGTTACTACTGTTTGTGCTGGTGTGTGTGTGTGTAATTCTCACTTTTCCGGGCTTCTTGCTCTTTGCCCAGCAGAATGTAAAGATACCGTGGGCTCTCCGGACACAGTGGTAGCAGAACCGACTGTAATAATGCTGGCGCTCCAGACAGACCAAGCAACAGGGGCCACATTTCATCATTACCAAGTACAAAGTCCAATCCTATTATCTACAAACAAGCACATTTACTTCACAGTACAGGCTCAGTGTGTTTTCAATGCAATGTTGTACAACTTGTTACAAAGTTGGGATGTTTTGTAAAGTGTACTGTAAATGAAATGCAATGGTTTGCAAACCATACAAAACCATTGGAATGTAGTAAATATTTCAGTTTAAGCTAAGAAATTTAAAAAAAAATACAAATGCGAAAAAAAAAAGGTTGTTTTGAATTTTATTATTATTATTATTATTTATTTTTGGCAAAACGTAAAAAATGTTAGGACAGAGGCAAAAAACATGCTGTAAAAGGTTTTACAAGTAAGGAAACCAATTGATGAGCATTTTTCACCAAATTATGTTAAATGACAGCAGGTTACCATGAGTACTATATAAAACTAGAAAGTTCCTAGAGAAACTGATGGGGACTGCCAAGTTGTACCCATTGAAAAAATTATTTGGCAGTACTATATGTTGGGGTTCGCTGTCAGCTACAACCATGCCAAATTTCAGCTACATAATGAATGAATGAGTTATAGCTAACTTAGTGTTTTCTGAGGTAGCTGTGGCAGCCATCTTGAACCAAAATGGCTCCAAACGTTAATCAGTTCTAGAGATGCATTACTTTCTGTGAGTTTCAAACAAAAACAACAAGCTGTTCATGAGATATGTTACTAACAGACAGACCATCTAAGTTTACATGTATTTCTAAACGTGTGTTCCTGAAGTCAGGTCAGAGATGTGTGTGTGTGTGTGGGGGGGGGGGGGGAGTGCAAGGACACAGAGGCAGAAGAGGCCGATGTGGCAATATCTTGGTTCAAACAAATAGCTGTTGTGTAAAAACTATAAGGTTATTTGAAGAAAAGAGAAATGTTTTGCCTCAAATGAGTCGTCGGGGGAGACGGGGGACTCCAGAAACCATCTTCACACTATCAAACTGGTTGACCCACTATGTGAAGGTGCAGTTTGTTGTGGCTCCTTGAACTGATGAAGACTTTTGGATGAAGGCCGAAACGTTTCAACTAAAAGAAACCATCCAGAGGACCTGACTTAATTTTGTACAATAATCTACTTAGATTATTGAACATGAATCAGGAGGTCTTTTGAAGAAATTCTTGAAGTGTGAGTGAGACAAGAGTTTGGTTCACACTCTTGTGACTTTTCACATTTTACAGCTCTATACTTCAGAGATGTGATGAGTTAAAAACACTCCTACAATGTCTAAAAGGTCGTTTTCTGCATTCTGAAGCACCTCATGAAAAAAACACAACTCCTACAGCCAGACCAGACATACGGCTGGAAAGACAACAAAAATGCCAATGTTTTGATATGTGTGTGTATTTTAAAAGATGTGGTGGTAGGAAGAGTGTCTTCAATGACATACTGAGTTTTGTTCAGGAACCTCTTCAGTCTAGGTCATTCATTCATTCAAAATTTATTTATACAGGCTAACCTCATTGAGCCACGGGGACTCATTTACAATAGGGACCTGTTCCAGACAGAACATATAAAGTACAGACAACAATAACAGTAGACAATGACAACAATAAACTTCAGTTCCTGTTGCAAGGTGTTCCAGGTGCAGGAGCTGAGTAGGAAAAGGCCTTTTTGCCAAGTTCAGTCTGCACTGAAGGAATGCTGCAGGTAATTATGGCCTGAGAGCGTACGTTGTAACCGCACTGACAGCGTGACATGCGGGAGGAGATATAAGAAGGTAGCAGACCAAGGAGGGATTTATAGATGAAAATGAACCAGTGTGAGAGCCTACATGCAGATAATGATGACCAACTGACCAAGGAGTACAGGGTGCAGTGATGGGTAAGGTAGTTACAACCAGTTATGAATCTTAGCTTGCCGTGGTAGACAGCATCCAACATCTGCAAGGAGCTGGCAGGGGCATTCATGTAAATATTGTCACCATATTCAATGGCCGGTAGGAAGGTCTTTTTCAGTGAAGGCTTTACATATTTCAGCAAGACAATCCTAAAACACACTGCATTCATCTCAACAGCATAGCAGAACAGTTCAGGTGCTGAACTGATTTCAGTTGGTGTCACCAACAGGACACTTATGGCACGTCATGAAGAAAATTCATGATTGTTGAAGAGTTAAAATTCCAGCAACTGGTCTCTTCAGTTTTTAGATTATAAAATATGGGTTTCTGAGACTTGCAAATCATTGCATTCTGTTTTTTTTTTCTTCTATTTTTTATAGTTCTTACAACATCCCAACATTTTAAGCATTGAGGTTGTATTTGTATGTGTGTGGGGTGTGTGTGTGTAACTCACCTGGCTGATCAGGATCCCAATAACAGTAGCCAACTGGTGTATAGCTCCCAAAGCTCCTCTGTATGATTTGGGTGCAATCTCTCCAATGTACATAGGCACTAATCCAGATGTTAACCCTGAGACATAGGGATGGAATTGTTTTATTCTTTCAACTCTCCAGCTGTAGTTCAACTTTGAAAATTATAACACATGAGTTAAGGTACCACAGTAGAAGCCCATAACTGCACGGCCTGAGATGACCATGATGTGGGGTTTCCACATCTTGCAAAGACCCATTAACAGTCCAGCAGCTACAGCCAGAACATTCACCATCAGCATACCTCTCACCCTGCGGAGCAGAGAGGTGGATGTCTGAGAGCAGATAATAAACCATGGCACCACAGTAACTTTTTTCTGCTAGTTTGTTTTCCTCACCTGCCTCTCAGGTCTCCCACAAAGCCCACCAGGAAGGAGGACACCATGCCACCAATGGAGAAGATGGCCACTGACAGTGACCAGTACATGACTACAGAGGGGTGATTCCCAGTCTCTGAGGGACTGGTATCGTCAGTGCCATTTGCAGCCAACTCAAACTTCTCAGACCACACACCCAAGGACCGGGCATAATGCTTTTCAATAATCTGGAACACACACACACACACACACACACACACACA
>NC_056518.1:6815162-6817285 GCF_014905685.2 Nematolebias whitei | reverse complement strand
ATACATATATTATAAGTAACTGTGCAGGGTGATTACTAAATGAGAACAGATGAGATGATAATGATTGTAACAGCCGGACAATAAGTTTTACTTGGGGTGCGTTTTCAATTTGTCTCTGCTCTGGAGTATTAATGGAGCCTCATAAACATAAATCTATACATATATCCATCGATCTGTCTTTCTGTTTGTCTAACTATCCATCTGTCTGTCAGTCCATCTAAATTATTTAAGGAAAAAAAAAATATTTTGAATAATATGATAAATAATTTGAACATTAAACAATAACATAAAATAATATTTTTTTTTAATAATGTTTGAATAATAGAATAGAAAGATACTTTATTTATCCCTCAAGGAAAGTTAATCAACTAATAAAAACAAAAATAACAACTATAATGACAATCATTTATTTTAATTGAGTTTACTCTACTTTAATTTAACTATTTTAGTTTAAAGATAAGAAATCACAACGTAAAAGCCAAACAAAGGTGGTTCAATAGCAGTAAAATATCATAAATAAATAAAAATCTAAACAAAATCCAGAACAGAAATGTCAGTAAATAAAAGAACTATCAGTTCACTCTAGAACTATTTTAAAAGAGTTTTATGACATCAAGTGGCATAAAAAATATGTGAAGAAAACATGTTTCTTAAGCAGCAACTATTGTGGAGGAAAAGTTTTTTGGACTAAAATAACCTGTCTCAGAGCAGAGTCAGACTTACTGAATGTTTAATTGTTTAATAGAGTGGGTTTACCTTCTGGGGGGCATTAATGACTCCTAGACTGTATCCGAACTGCAGGGAACCCAGAGCTGCTGTGAACACAGCCACAACCAGTGTCCCCGTTATCTGCTGCACAAAGAAAATGACACAATTATGACTTCAAAACTCTCTCTCTCTGTCTATACCAGCAATAACAAAGCTATTCTATTTAACAAAAATAACAACAACAAAAAAAAGAATGATGAAGGGAAAAATAACATTTACTTGTTTTTAAATGATTACTGACTCATCAAACATTAGGTTTATTTCTAGCAACTAGTGAACATGAACATTTCTCAAATAGTTCGTACCTTTCCTGTTTCCATGATGGGTCCAGAGTATCAGCAGGAGACTGGTAATGATCGGTGGAAGATCACACAGTGTCCACTCACTAATCGACTAACGCGTGCACGCACACACGCACGCACGCACACACACACCTCCACCTCTTACACATAGCCAAAGCAGCAACTCATCCTGCATTAACATCAAGGAATAAAGCAGCTGTGGTTACTGTAACTAAAACATTATAGAAAATGATATACAACATGATAGATTTTATATTGGTGCTAAAAGTTTTATTGGTAGTGAAAGTAATTTTTAATTGGTAGTAGTAAACTCACTTTTTTAATTTTACAAATACCCACTGCAGTTAATTTCCCCTGCTTGTTTTGCACAAGTGTGCATGTTAATAATATACTCGGGTGGACAAAGTCTGAGGAGATACAGATGTGCACACGCTTGCAAAAAAAAGAAAAAAAAGAAAAAGGGAGGGGTGGGTGGGGTGGGGGGGATCAAGCATTTTTTTATGCCAAACTCATTTCTTTCTTTCTTACAACATTTTCTTTTACAAAATAAAACAAAGAAATCCAAAGAGAGGACATTGGTACCGCTCTTTGTAAATAAAGAAGACAAATAAAACAAAATGGAGTTACAGTAGTTTCCATTTTTATTTGTTTATTTTTTAAAGGAGATATATCTGTGTGAACAGACAAACAGTAAAAATGTTCACACTGATTCTCACTCTGGGAAGACAACGGTTTATTTAGCTTATGGCTAAATTATTAGTCTGTTCCGATCAATAAACCTTATCTTTACACAGGAACAACTACATCCTGATGCATGCTCAATAATCCAGGTAGAAAAATCCAAAAAAGTTCAATCTGGTCCTCTGAACATTCAAAAAAACAAAAAACAAAACAAAGCAAAAAAATATAGAAACGTTTTGTCTCTCATCCGAGAGACTTCCTCAGTCTGAGGTGCTGTTTTCAGCTCAGTCTCTTAAATAGCACCTTCTCAGAGTGGATCAACCAGTTTGCTGCTGACAACCAAAACCAGCTGATCACATGCTCAAGAAGGAC
>NC_056518.1:6807318-6815062 GCF_014905685.2 Nematolebias whitei | reverse complement strand
CACCTCAGACTGAGGAAGTCTCTTGGATGAGAGACAAAACGTTTCTACATTTTTTTTTGTTGTTTTGCTTTGTTTTGTTTTTTTAATGTCCAGAGGACCAGATTTAACTTTTTTTGATGTTTAAAGAGATGTTTCCCCTAATTAATGTCCACATTTTGGATCTACTTAATTTGTCTTTAATGGATGGTTATGTACCACAGCGCTTTAAGGTTGTTGTAATTAAACCTTTACTTAAGAAGTCTGATCTTGATTCAGAAATTCTGGCCAACTACAGGTATATCTAATCTAACTTTCATCTCAAAAATTCTAGAGAAAATAGTTGCAGGTCAGTTGCGTGAACATCTACAAAGAAATAATCTGTTTGAAGAGTTTCAGTCAGTGTTTAGAGCTTATCATAGCACAGAAACAGCACTAGTAAAAGTAACTAATGATATTCTCATGGCCTCAGACAATGAACTTGTGTCTATACTGGTCCTGTTAGACCTCAGTGCTGCATTTGATACAGTTGATCACAATATTTTACTACAGAGGCTTGAATATGATATTGGGATTACAGGAACGGCTCTAAAATGGTTTAAATCATATCTATCTGATAGATTCCAGTTTATAAATGTAAATAATAAATCTTCATACACCAAAGTTAGTCATGGAGTTCCTCAGGGCTCAGTGCTTGGGCCAATACTCTTTATTTTATATATGCTTCCATTAGGTAAAGTTATTAAACAGCATGGGATAAATTTCCATTGTTATGCTGATGACACACAATTATATTTGTCCATTAAACCCAATGAATCCAATCAGCTACTTAGACTACAAGCATGTCTTAAAGACATAAAAACCTGGATGACCCTTAATTTTCTCTTGTTGAACACAGACAAAACTGAGGTTTTGGTTTTTGAGGTTTTGGTTTTTGGACCTGAGCACCTTAGGAATGACTTTTTCAGTCTTTCTCCCTCCTTAGATGGCATTAATCTGTCCTCCAGATCTAATGTTAAAAATCTTGCTGTTATTTTTGATCAGGACATGCCTATTATCCCCCACATTAAAAATGTTACTAGAACCACCTTCTTCCACCTGCATAATATCACTAAAATTAGAAACATCTTATCTAAAAATGATGCAGGAAAACTGGTCCATGCATTTGTCACGTCTAGACTGGACTATTTAAATTGTTTATTATCTGGATGTCCAAATCCAAATAGTTAAAACGTCTTCAGTTGATCCAAAATGCTGCTGCCAGAGTTTTAACCGGAGTTAGTAGGAGAGATCATATTTCTCCAGTTTTAGCTTCTCTCCATTGGCTCCCTGTCAAGTCCAGAATAGAATTCAAAATCTTACTTTTAACCTACAAAGCTCTCAACAACCTGGCTCCATCTTATATTACAGATCTCATTGTTCCATATTTTCCTAACAGAGCACTTCTCTCTCATACTGCAGGTTTACTTGTGGTTCCTAGAATTTACAAAAACAGAATGGGAGGTAGATCTTTTAGTTATCAGGCTCTTCTCTTGTGGAACCAACTTCCAATCTCTGTCCGTGAGGCTGACACATTATCCAGTTTTAAAACTAGGCTTAAGATTTTCCTTTTTGCTAAATCCTGTAGTTAGGGTCGGCTTTGGTTTCCTGAGCTGTCCCTTAGTTATGCTGCTATAGGCTTAGACTGCTGGAGGACAAACTGACCACAATTGACCTCTTCCGGTAAGATGGCGCCCGTGTACATGGCTTGCAATCCACCTCTGCTGATGGTGTTCGGGTTATTTTTGTTTTTTGCATTTCACATCTGTGACATCAACTCTCTGCTGGTGTATGACAGACAACAACTTTTGAATCTTCGTTTTTCTGGCACTGAAGTCACTTATTTGGACAATTATGAGCGTACCTCTGGAACCCCCCCCCCCCCGCTGGTGGACATTCGCTGCGCTCCTCACCTGCCTGCCTGGAGATCTCGCTTCAGACGCCGGGGAAAACGTGCTGGTCAGCTGGTGAAGCTGAAAGCTCTGCGCGCTGCATCTTCCTCTCCAGCTGGCTGTCATGGTCTCCAGCTTCCTGTGTGCCCGGACCAGGTAACCAGCGGGAGTTGTCAGCCGTTGCGCAGCCCGGACCGACCTGGAGGGGCTGTTATTGAAAACCTGCGGCCATTAGCACGCGCTAACTCCACCGCTGCTGGCTCTACTTTGGACAATATCCGGATGTGTTTGATCAACGCAAGATCTGTTACCAACAAAACTTTTATCCTCAGGGATTACTTTCAAGAGCACGATCTGGACTTTTTCTGCATCACAGAGACTTGGATGTCTCCGGGTGAGTCCAGCGCCTTGACGGAATTACTGCCACCGAACTGTCTGTGTTTTAATGCCCCGCGGCCATGAGGCCGGCGCGGTGGTAGATTATTAACAATACTCAAATCAACTTTTGACTGTAAACAACTGCCCATCCCAGTTTCCCGCGCCAGCTTTGAGCTGAGCGTCTTTGAACTCGGACATTCACCTGTGACGTTATTTGCACTCGTCTACCGCCCACCTCAGACTAAGGATTTCATAAATGAGTTTTCTGACTTCTTGGCGGAAATCACACCAAAATATGAGCATGTTTTCATTATTGGTGACTTTAATTTGCACGTGTGCTGTCCTGAGAAGCCCTTGGTTAAGGACTTTTTAGATTTATTGGACTCATTTAATTTAACGCAGCATGTAAACTGTCCCACCCAAAAGAGTGTGGACATACACTGGACCTTGTTTTGACTCATGATATGACTGTTAATAATCTTGTTATTGGTGATAATTTTTTTTCAGACCACATGCCAGTCCGGTTTGAGTTCACCCTCCCCCATCTAACTCCTAAGTCGTGCATTCCTGCACGTCGCACTCGGACCATTAACCACTTCACTGCCACACATTTCACCGATGTTTATAACTCTGAAATGATCATTCAGGCCCTAGTGTTTCGCACCACCACTGAGGAGCTGACATCCCAGTTCAACTCTGTCTGCTTAAAGACTCTGGATCATTTTGCACCTGTGCAGTGAACTAAGCCTCAGGTCAAATCCTGACCTCGAGGGCCTTCCTGGGACAAGAACTGTATTTCATTGATTTGAGTACAGAAACACAAAATCAAGTCCATCCAGAGACTTTCTAAGTGTCCTGCACTGATCAATTGAAAGAACACTCTCTTTTTCTATTATCATTACTATCTTACAAATGTCTTGATAATCAAAGTGTGTTAGTTCAAACCATTTTAAATGTTGAAGTGAACTACTCATTTTAAATCAACTGTGAAACAGTATTAATGAATTTTTAATCCTCATTCAAAGTAGAAATCAAGTTAAGGTCTGTTACAGAGTAATTATTCATTTTTCTTGATCTTCTGTCTGAAATGAGCAAGTGTAAGTTGGTCAAAGGTCAAGTTTCGGTCAACTGTAAGTTTACTGGAAAGAAATGTCATGTTTAACTTTTACAGAAAGATATGAGAGAACTGACTCCACGAAGTCTCAGGATCTTCATAACATCTTCTGTCTGTTCTTAGACAATCTAATCTTTTTACCTTGACTTTTAATAACCTCTTACATCACTAAAACACACCCCTGTTCGGTCAATCGACCAATCAGGAAGCTCTCAGAGGAACCGGAAGTGACCTCTTTAAAAGGTTCAACACTTCCTAGAGTGCAGTAGAGTGCAGTAGAGTGCAGTAGAGTGCGGGGAGAGTGCGGAGAGAGAATGCAGAGTTCAGAATGCTGGAGAACAACTGCAACTGAGCTGAACGAGAGAAGTTCAGAGGAACTATGAAGAAGTCTGTTCTGGGATGATCTCACGACTCCGAACGGTTCCCTACTATCCTTACGGAGATGCTGTAAAGCGTTGAAAGACAACTCTACACCGAGGCCGAACTATCGTCTGCAAAGGTAAAAGAGTCGATCTTCAACCGCAAAGTGTACCGTTGGTTAAGCTGGGTCCAAAGGAGCGTGTTGTTCTGGTTATGACAGACAAATTCCATCACCCATCTCTCTCAATTTAAACTTCATTTCCATCTTTAAACTCTTCTATCTTGCCAGTAATTAATCCAGATATTTTCAGAAATGTCTGTTGGTTTAAAGTTGCAAGGGAAATCATGGCCGTATGGTTTCCTGACTGTAAAGCTAATTAATTAAGCTGTTGTTGAAATCAATTTGCCAAATTAATGTAAATGTTTGATGTTAAACTTTGATTCTGTTAATAAATGACCGCATTCATTTGATGGGTCAAAGAAAATTAACGTCTCACGTTACATTTAATTATTCAATGCACGATATTATTCAGTCCAGAAAAATGAAAGAATCCGTTTAATTTATGAATATATCACAGATATATGTTCATCTACACCTGTTAAAACCAAAAAATCAAAACTCAGAGCAGAACCTTGGCTGAGTGACGTCACCAAGGCCGCTAGGCAGCAATGTAGGAGGGTGGAGCAAAAGTGGAGGAAAGACAGGTTGCAGGTCTCTTTCCAGATACTTAAAGAGAGTTGGCACTGTTATCAGTAAACAGTAAAAGCTGCTAAATCAAAATTCTTCTCTGATATAATTACCTCAAACTCTCACAACCCACGTGTCCTCTTCTCCACCCTAAACTCTGTTCTCCACCTCACTGAACCATCACCTCTGGAAGCCTCGACTGAGCTGTGCGACAACTTCCTACATTTCTTTGTGGAAAAAACTGCGTCCACCAGTGCTCTCATTTCCCCTCCAACTCATGACCCATCCATCCCATCTCAACCTGTAGCTCCATTTGACCATTTTGAATCCATCACTCTATCTTCTCTAGAGCAGGTCATGTGCAGCTTGAACCCTTCTGGCTCCCCCTTTGATATGGTCCCCCCTCGACTACTAAAGGAGGTGTTTCCCACTCTAGGTCCGTACATTCTTGCCATAGTAAACAGTAGTTTATCCACTGGCGTGGTGCCAAAATCCTTTAAACATGCTGCCGTCCAGCCTCTCCTGAAAAAACTAAACCTTGACCACTCAGTAATTTCTAACTACCGGCCTGTCTCCAAACTCCCATTTGTTTCTAAAGTACTGGAGAAAATAGTCGAGTCCCAGTTGAAGTGCTTCCTGGAGGATCACGCCATCTTAGAGCTATTCCAATCTGGCTTTACACCTCTCCACAGCACTGAAACTGCCCTGCTGAAGGTCTTTAACGACATCTTCAGATTCACAGATACCGGTGATTCTGTGCTGCTTGTCCTGTTGGACCTCACAGCCGCCTTTGACACCTTCGACCATGAGATCCTCATTGCTAGGTTGGAGCAGTGGGTGGGCGTCACAGGATCAGCCCTCAATTGGTTCAGATCTTACCTCACTGACTGATCCTTTTGTGTCTCCATCAAGGATTTTAGTTCCGCAGAGGCAGAGCTTAAAAGGGGGGTTCTGCAGGGGTCCATACTGGGTCCCCTCCTATTCTCTTTATACCTGCTGCCGCTTGGTGCTATTTTCCGGAAACACAACATGCCCTTCCACTTCTATGCCGATGACTGTCAAATTTACTTCCCCCTAAGACACAATGGTACATGATCTATTCAACTGCTGCTCAACTGCCTGGCTGACATCAGGGACTGGATAGCTTTAAATTTCTTAAGTTTCAATGAAAAGAAGTCTGAAGTCATGTTGTTCCCTCCCAATGACACGATCACAAACCATTGCATCGACCTTTCCGCTCTAACCCTGTCAGAAAAACAAAGATTCACTAATCTGGGCGTGATAATGGACCCTTCCCTGAAACTTAACAATCATGTAAACATGATTGTTAAATCATGTTTCTTCCAACTGAGGCAGCTGTCTAAACTGAAGCCCATATTGTCCAAAATTAACCTGGAGACAGTAATACATGCATTCATTACATCTAGGCTTGATTACTGTAATTCGATCCTGTTTGGTATCAGTCAGACCTCCATTGCACGACTACAAGACTAGAAGACTTCTCAAGATGCCGGTGTGTAGGGCTGCCCGTCTCTCACTCTCTGCTTGTATTTTATTTTTGTTATTTTTACAATGGTTTGTACAGTGTGCCGAGTCATATTTTCAGTATGATCGTCAAGCACTTTTGGAGCTCCGTACATTTGCTGAAATTCCCGCGAAGTTTTTGAACAGCGGCCAGCACTCTCCCCCACCGGTCCTATCTGAGATTCCTGCGTTCCTTCTGCGTGACCCTGGCCTTTCTCCATTGAGGAAACGTCGCAGACGTCGTGGGAAGCGTGCAGGGATTTTGGTGAAACTGAGGCAAAGTGTGGATTATTCTATCAGGACTCGCTCTGGATCTGATCATCTCCTCTCTGACCCGTGGTGCTCCCGGGGCCCGGCTGCTGGCCAGCTGCCCGTGCGCACAGTCCATGTGAACACCTGGAGTTGTTTACCTGTGCGCCGCACCAGCAGACCAGGAGGAGCTGTTCTTCATAACCTGCGCCCGCTGGCGCGCGCGTCTCCATCCACGGCTAGGCCTGTGTTGGACCATATCAGGATGTGTTTAATCAACGCAAGGTCTGTTTCCAACAAGACGTTTATCCTCAATGACTTTTTTAAAGATCAGGAGTTGGATTTTCTGTTCGTCACGGAATCTTGGATTTCTGATGGTGAGTCCAGCGCCTTGGTGGAACTACTACCCCCGGACTGTCTGTGTTTCAGCGCCCCGCGGCCATCAGGTCGGCGCGGGGGGGGGGGGGGGGGACTATTAACAGTTTTTAAAGCAAACTTGGCCTGTAAACAGTTGTCCATCCCGTTGTCCCGCACCAGCTTTGAGCTAAGCGTCTTTGAACTTGGACACTCTCCTCCGGTTCTGTGCGCACTCGTCTACCGCCCCCCTCGTTCCAAGGACTTCATAAATGAATTCTCTGACTTTTTGGCTGATATCACACAGAGATACACTCACTTTTTGTTTATTGGTGACTTTAATTTGCATGTGTGTTGTCAGGAGAAGCCCTTAGTGAAGGACTTTCTAGATTTATTGGACTCTTTTAATTTAACTCAGCAGGTAAACGGTCCCATCCAAGAACACGGTCACACGCTGGACCTCGTTTTAACACGCAATGTCTCTGTTTCTAATTTGAAAATCGGTGACAATGTTTTTTCAGATCACATGCCTGTATTGTTTGACTTCACCCCCCCTTGTCCTACTGCTAAGACGTGCGTTCCTGCACGTACGCGTTCCATTAACCGTTTCACTGCTGCTCGTTTTAATGAAGATTTTAATTCTGAGAGGATCGAACAGTTCCCGGTGTCTCTTACCACTGAGGAGCTAACCTCTCAGTTCAACTCTGCCTGTTTAAATGTTCTGCACCGTGTTGCTCCCCTTAAGACCAGAAAAACAAAACTTAAATTAGAGCCTTGGCTGAATGACGTCACTTGAGCCGTTAGGCGGCAGTGTCGCAGAGCTGAACGAAGGTGGAGGAAGGACAGGCTCCAGGTTTCTTTTCAAATGTTAAGGGAGAGTTGGCGTCACTATCAGAAAACCGTTAAAGCTGCCAAATGTAAATTCTTCTCTGATTTAATTGTCTCCAACTCCCACAACCCCCCAGTTCTTTTCTCCACCCTGAACTCAGTTCTACACCTCAGTGAGCCTTCACCTCTGGAAGCCTCAACTGAGCTGTGTGAAAACTTCCTCCATTTCTTTTTAGAAAAAGTGGCAAACACCCGGGCACTCATTTCTCCACCAGCTCATGATCTGTCCATCCCATCTCAGTGTGTGGCTGTGTTTGACCACTTTGAGCCCATCTCTCTGTC
>NC_056518.1:6805936-6807218 GCF_014905685.2 Nematolebias whitei | reverse complement strand
CCCCCTTTGATGTGGTCCCCCCTCGACTACTAAAGGAAGTTTTTTCCTACCCTGGGTCCTTTTATCCTCACTATTCTGAATAGCAGTTTATCCTCAGGTGTGGTGCCAAAGACTTTTAAACATGCTGCTGTCCAGCCCCTCCTGAAAAAACCTAACCTTGACCCCTCAGTCATGTCCAACTTCCGGCCTGTCTCCAGACTCCCATTCACCTCTAAACTACTGGAAAAAATTGTGGAGTCTCAGTTGAAACAGTTTTTGGGGGATCAGGCTATCCTAGAGTTATTCCAATCTGGCTTCAAATCTCTGCATAGCACTGAAACTGCTCTAATGAAGGTTTTTAATGACATTTTCCTATCCACAGACGCAGGTGATTCTGTGCTGCTTGTCCTATTGGACCTTACATCTGCTTTTGACACCATCGACCACAAGATCCTCATTTCTAGACTGGAGCAGTGGGTGGGCATCACAGGGTCAGCCCTTAAATGGTTTGGGTCCTACCTCTCTGACAGAACCTTCTGTGTCAATATCAAAGATTTTAGTTCGGCATCGACAGCGCTCCAGTGGGGGGTACCGCAGGGGTCCATCTTCAGTCCCCTTCTCTTTTCTTTATACCTGCTGCCACTAGGTGCTATCTTCCGCAAACACAACATACCCTTTCATTTCTACGCCGATGATTGCCAAATTTACTTCCCCCTGAGGCACAGAGGCACACGCTCTATTCAGCCTCTTCTTGACTGCCTGGCTGACATCCGGGACTGGATGGCTTTAAACTTCTTAAGCTTCAATGAGAAGAAGTCTGATGTCATGCTGTTCCATCCCAGTGGCTCACTCATGAACCATGACATTGACATATTCTCTCTAGCCCAGCTAGAGAAACAAAAGGTCACTAATCTGGGGGTGATAATGGACCCGTCCTTAAAACTCAACAGTCACGTAAACATGATGGTCAAATCCTGTTTTTTTCAGCTGAGACGGCTGTCTAAGCTGAAACCTATACTCTCCAAGAAGAACCTTGAGACAGTGATCCATGCCTTCATAACATCTAGGCTTGATTACTACAATTCACTTCTGTTTGGAATCAGTCAGTCCTCCATTGCTCGTCTACAACTGGTCCAAAATGCTGCAGCATACCAATGGTATGGTAATTTTCACTCTACTACTGTCTTTACTTACTCTGCTCAACCTGTTTTGTATTTGTAATTATTTTTTATATCCTTAACGTGTTTTTTTTTTTGTCTTTCAGATACACCTGGACCTATACCTGGACCTACCATTCTATGTT
>NC_056518.1:6795480-6805836 GCF_014905685.2 Nematolebias whitei | reverse complement strand
CTCCGACACAGTACTTCTAAGCACAAGATCACTTAGTCCAGAAAAATAAAAGAATCCGTTTAAATTAAGTATAATATCATGTACTTGAACTAGTCCAGATATTATAAAATGTAAGAGAGCACCCCTGAGCTAAATCCATCTCTTGGCTCTCTCACGACATACTGGTGGCACCGTACGTCTCATGGAATGGACTTTGTTATTTGTGTAATACTTGAACTGAATGTTGGCATAAAAAGTGCAGATTTCTGTTCGACTGTAAAAAGCATTGTTTTTCAGCTGTGGTGTTCAGGGAAAATACAGTGATATGTTTTCAGCTGTGGGAAGGTGACTTGCCCTGTTTGAAACTGTATCAGCTGTGTGGATCTGGTACTGATCCGGTTCGGTTCGGACGAGTCGGCGTTCTAAGAAAAACACTGTTTTTAGAGCTGAAAGTAATATCAATGTGTTCATTTTAAAGCTGAAATTTGTACATCTGTTGTGTAACTGAAGCTGTCATGCTGTGGTAGAACGCTTTATTCTGTTTAAACTGTGGCAGAGAACGGGTTCTGACCGGTTCTGCTGTCGGACTCGGTTCAGATTCGTTGAACGTGTCGTGTTTTGAATGGATAAAACGCTGTTTTGAAGCTGGGTGCCGTCTCAGACCACTGTTGAAATAGCTTTGTTATATTTGTAGCAGTAAAATTGTACATTTTGAGAGTTAATGGACGAAAGTTGACTGGACTTTTTCAGGCTAACAGCTAACACTGTAGTTAGAATAACGAGCAGTGATTGGTCGAAAACCGCTGTTTGGGTCGCTCTGATTCGCTGAGGGATGGGTGACGTGTCTGCGTTCACTCCCTCTGATGTCAGATTGTAAAACCCACCCCGTTGCTCATTGGTTGATTCAATCACGTGACCCTGGAAATGAATCTCGGTTCAACCGAAGCCTCCTCTGTGTTTAAAGTCGCTAAATGGAGCTGCCGCTTCTCCCAAAACCCATGTGTTCATGCAGATAGACGTGCTTGTTAAAGCGACGCCACGTTTAAGCTTTAAATCCGTTCAGAAACGCTGGTTTGACCATGTTCGGCCGATGCTAATTCTAGCTAACGGCTAACAACCGGATGTCAACGGAATGATCCACAGGAAGTTGTCATAGACTCCTGCTGGTATAAATAAGCTTACACCGCCACCTGCTGTTGAAAGAGGAGTATAACAGTTTTCCTTAAAGGGAGACTGATAATTCCTCTCATTTTTTTCTTTTCTTTTTGTTCATACAGCCTGGTTTATGAGTTACTGTTTTAAATAGCAAATTCTGGTAAATAAAACTGCTTAAAAAGCGTTTAAAAACTAAAGTTGCCGTGAGACTTTTAGAAAAATTGCAGGTTTATTTAATTTTAGGTGCTTTAGAGTAAATGTACACTGAAATAGGCCTGGTTCTTGTATCTGTTTGATTTAAGCTCATTAAGTAACACTGCCAGAAAGAGGCATTTACTTAAAATATTCATGCATTGGGGTAAAACCTACGAATAGGTGCCCATTCATTTGAAGAAGTGGCTTTAACAGTACTGTTGAGTGAACCCAGAGCTAAAATAGTGTGTGAAACTCACATGGCACTTGAATCCAAATATTTACCTGTTAAAATATCTGAAGTTGGCAACTGTTTAACCAGATAAGTGCTGAACAGTGAATAACCATGGCAGGTGTGACAGAAAAGAATATTGATCCTTGTGAGATGAAGGACTGGTTAGAGGGAGCGTTGACGCTGCTCACAGAATCCTTACATCCATATGGTGAACAGGTGGACAGCATGAACTCAAAAGAGTTATTGGACGAGCTGAAGGAGGTTGCAGAGAGTGTGACCTCTACAGACAGAACAAAGTCAAGCTATGACCAGCTGGCTAAATTGGCACTCTTATTGAAAGCAACGTTCTATGCTGTGGTAGACAAGGCTGATGACCTTGCAATAAGGTTAAACAGCGAAAGAGAGGAGTACCTCAAACTCATGGCACAGTCTAACTTTGATCAGGAGACCCGTGCGAATGAGTTACAACGTGACAGAGAGCTCTCACAAGCTCAGCTGTCATTACAAGCTCACTCATATGAGGAGAAGATGAAGGAAAGAGAGGTTAAGTACCAAGCACTGTGTTCAGACAACGATACGGTACAACAACAGTTGCAGCTCACATCAAAAGCTCTGAACGAATGCAGATTGGAAAAGGCGGCGTTAGTCCAACAAGGCGTGCGTTTACAAAGTGAATGTCAAACATCACAGGAACGCTTAAAAGCCTGTGAGGAGAAACTAGCCGTAGCAACAAATGAGATTTCTGACGTGGGGCGAGCTTGTCTGGAACTCAAAGATGAACAAGGTCAGAGTCCAGGTCACCCACCATCACCTCAGAAGGATTTTGGTGCACCTCCTGCTCTTAATCCCATTCCGTCACCTCCACATGTGTCTAGCGACACACCTCCACGTGCCATTTTGGTTCCTACAATACCAATAATACAGCCTTTGCTCCCAATTTCGGATTTGCAAAAAATCTCAAAATATGTTCAACGCTTTATTCCTGGGCCTATGGGTTCTACTGGTACGAAGGCGTATCTCAATGACCTAGATTTCAGACTGAGTGGTTATCCTAATGCTACTGTTGAGGATAAAATCAGTCTGATAAGGCTCACTTCGGACAGAGAGGTGTTCACCTTCATCGAGCGTCAACCTGATGTCACGAGAAGGGATTACAACCTTCTGTGTGAAGCTTTGATCAGAGAATACAACCCCTGCACAGGACCAGGTGGCTTTACAGCTGCAGACAAGGTCACGCAAGGGAAGCATGAACATCCAAAGGTTTATTACAAAAGAATCTTCCAAGCTTATTTTGGTTACAGGAATGAAACCGGCATGGAGGAGGAAGAGGGTTTTAAATTTGTTTTCAGCAAAAACCTCCACGCTGACATAAGGACGTCAGTACAAATGATGGCAAATTTCAAAGAAAAATCCATCAATGAGATTAAACAGTGTGCTATGAATGTGTTTGAGGCCTGTTCTCATGTTAAGACGCCCATAGAGGTGTTTCCTGGTGTAAAGGTTAAACCCCATTCGCTAGAACTGGAAGGACGGCGCATGTCGCCTCCCCCTCCTAGAAAAGGCGAGAAAAAGCAGTCTTTTCAAACTAACAAACCGCGTCATGAAGGTACACGCTGAGACAAAAAAGATCTAAAGTGATTGAATTTAATCCCAGAGGATGAACGTGATTATCGTAAGTGGGGTGTGCGTAGGACGAAGAGATATGGGAACCAAGGTGACCCATATTATCAGGGGAAGTCCGAAAAGGAACCCCCAAATGACGTACCTAACCTTCCCCCACCTCGGGCAAAACGACCCGAGGCGAAAAAATCACAAAGGTTCCAGAAACAAGGCCCTACACCTCTGAGCTCGGAAGAGACAGAGAAACTACGCAGGTTGTTAGAAACTTTGAAACACACTGACACGGGAAACCAACCTGGAGCACTATGTAGTGATGTAATCGCTATTAAATCTGAGGGCGCGAATGACAACGTCACAGATGTCGGTGGAACACACCAAGACATTGTTGTTGTTGCCTCCAACAACCCCTCATCGGATGAAGGGGGGGTGAACTCACACACAAACGATGACGTGTCATCGCAAGCTGAACACTCAGAAACAGCTACTGCTGTGCTGACGGTTCAGACAAACCAAGATTACACAGACAAGGCTGAGCGTGTGAAGAAACGTCAGAAAAAACCTAAGAGGTTTCTGTGTAACTTTATCAGAAGGGGGGTCACCAAGAAGGCGTACCTGTCAGTAACGCTCGAAGGGGTCCTCACACATGAAGCACTACTGGACGGTGGGGCGGACTTAACAATTATGTCAGCTAAACTGTTCGAGGAGCTGAGGACAGCCGCTGGCAGTGTTAACAGGATAATACCTCTCACAGAATGTGCTGTAGAAATGCAGGGTCTCTCAGAGAAGAGGACAACCCTGACAGCTATAGCAATGGTTCACATGCAGATTGGCAGAATGACACTATACCACCCGGTACACGTGTCTAGTGTTGACTCATTCCCATTTTTGGTTGGCCAGGATTTTATAAATCGCTTCGACGCGATTATAGATTATGGTGAGCAAACCACTGCCATTAGAAATGCCTCCTGAGTGTAACACAGACTGCCTAACAGCAGGTACCGCGGAAGGCGCAAAGGACTCCTCAGCCGAGGACACGAGCCCGGTGAGTATTCCTCTGAATTCATGTGAAACCAAAGAGACCCACCCGGTGGTCCAAACTCTGACCCAACAAGAAAGCCTCCCCTGTGAGCTGGAGCAGTCAGAGTCCACCAAACACTACCTACCACTGGTAGTTAAAGGTGTAGAGATCCAAGGATCCCACACCAACGATGCTGTTCTGTCTCTGTGGACAGATAAATCAGCAATTAACCGAGCTTTCTATGAAACCTTGGTTCACAAACACGTGGGTCTAGAACTAATTAAAAAAGCTTTCCGCTTTCCATTAGTTCCCAATAGTTCACAGGTAATGACTGCGGAAGGAGTCATTAACCTAAAACTGAACTGGAACCAACGAGAACTGGTTCACCCGTTTCTCGTGATCCAAAACTTACCACATGCAACCTACATAGGCTCTGACATTTTGGTAAGATTGGGTGTCCATGTGGACACCATCAACAAGGTGCTGTGGTCCCTAAAACCAGCCACAAAGGATCCTCCTGTGTTAGACACAGCAAACCTTAAGGCTGGGCAGACCATTCCAGAGGCCTGCCAGGTTGCTAACAACCAAACCACCACAGTACCACCTCAGGTGATTAACCTAATGGTGCGAATCCACATCGTAGCTGGACAAGCTATTAGCCATAAACAGGCATATTTTCAACCTTCTCCTGCGTTTTTCAACTTGGGACTGACCGTGGAAGCCACGAACCAAGTGAGCCTTGACTCTAGGACCACATCTGTTGCTGTGTGTAACACAGGCACGGATGAGGTGATGATCCCAAAAAACACTATGCTAGGATGGTTGATTTCCACAGATTTTCATGATTTTGAACTAGGCATTCCATTTCTGGGAGGACTCCCAGATAACCTGGTACCAAGTCAAGAAGCTGGGCCAGTATGGTTCACAAAACCAACACAGGCCATAGCTCTTTTCTCAACCGATGACGTCGACCAAGGACATCAAACCTATGGTGTCTTACCCATAGACAGGTCCGATGACTCAGAAAGGGATTCGTTGGAGCTCCCCAAAGAGCAAGAACCCTTATCGGTCTCATCACAGATTGAACAGGTGGTCGCCCAAGCCGACGCTCTGACATCTGATGAAGAAAGGGACAAACTTCGCCAAGTTCTTTTGAAATATGAAAAGTCTTTTTCAACTGACAACAGATTGTGGGTTGACCTCACTCCACACAGTGAGCATCCCAACCCCACCCAACGCACCACCAACATTTGTCAGACAATACAAGATCCCTCTGGCAGCACATCAGCCTGTCCAGGAGATCGTTGATGACCTTTTGGTCAAAGGTATAATCAGACAATGTAATAGCACCTACTCTGCGCCTTTATGGCCAGTTTTAAAACCAAATGGTAAGTGGAGACTTACCATAGACTACAGAAAGCTAAATAAACAAGTCCCCTTATCCAGGTGGCCAATAACTCAGCTCCAACAGGAACTGCCAAAGGTCACCGATAGTAAGTACTTCTCTACCCTCGACGTTGCCTCTGGTTTTTGGACCATCCCTGTGCGCGCCGAGGACCAACACAAACTAGCTTTCACTTTTGGCAGCCGACAATACACCTTTACCAGGTGTCCCTTTGGCTACGCTGACTCACCTGCAGAGTTCAACATCTTTTTGAACAAAGCATGTCCAGACGCCCGCGAGCGTGGGACACTGATCTACGTGGACGACATACTTTTGAGGCAGCCAACACTGGACTCTCATTTGGCTGAGATCGACCACGTCCTAGATCAGCTAACAACTGCTGGTGCTAAAATCTCACTGTCAAAGTGCCAGTGGTGCAGAACAAAGGTGGACTACGTTGGCCTCCTAGTAGGTCCGGACGGAGTACAACCACAATTGACTCATACCCAAGGCCTAGACAACCTCAAAGTCCCCACCAATCTCAAATAACTACATAGTTTTCTGGGAGTGTGTAATTACTCACGCCAGTTCATAGAGCATTATGCGGACCTCGCAAAGCCACTGACTGAACTCTTAAAGAAAGATGTCCCATTTGTCTGGACTGATACACAGCAGCAGGCAATGAACGCTCTTAAAGACAGGCTCAAGTTATCCCCATGTCTAGTCTACCCAGACTACAACAAAGAGTTTTACTTGGAAGTGGGCTTCTCAACTCACTGCATAAGTGCAGGTCTGTACCAAATACACGACAAAGACAAGCGTGTTGTGGCCTACGCCAGCAAAACAATGGCAGGCCCTGAACTCAGGTATTCAGACTGTGAGAAGGCTCTATTGACCACTGTGTGGGCAGTGAAACATTTCTCCTGCTATATTGGTGGACAGAGGATTATTGTTGAAACACAACGCCAGCCTGTAACATTTCTAAACAGCCAACGCATCAGAGACGGTGTGATGACAAACTCACGTGTAGCCACATGGCTTATGGCACTTCAAAGTTTTAACCTAGACATCAGCTACGGTCAAAATAAGAAGTCACACTTGGGCACTGATTTGGCAATCTGCCAAGAATGTACACAGGATGTACCAGCCACCCAACAGCCGGTTGTGAATAAACCCTCAGTAGCTGAGAACCCAAATCACCACTTCTTTGATAGCAATATCTGTAAAGATATGGCGACATTGTACGTGGATGGATGCTCATTCCACCACGAGAAAATCTGCAAAGCAGGTGTTGGAGGAGTTCTCCTCCAAGACCAAGAACAGGTCACATTTGGCTATAAATTAGGCTCTCAGTCTTCTCAGTACGCTGAGATAGCAGGAATCCTAATAGGCCTACGGATGGCAGTGGAACGCTCCATCCAGACACTAGTCATCTGCACTGACTCTAACTATGCTCGACTTAGTTTCTTGTGTCATCTCGCTCTGTGGAAACAGAACAGTTTTCTCACAAGCAACAAAAAGGTGGTCAAACACAAAGAGCTTTTCATGACATGTGATCACTTGGTGACATCACATGATCTACAGATCTTCTGGAAGAAAGTTCCAGGACATTCCAGAGTCCCAGGCGATGACAAGCACTACAATGACCTTGCAGACTCCCTAGCCAAGGGAGGAGCCGTTGACGGGCCCACGTGGTCCTTTGACCCCTCCTGGCTACTCAACACTCAGTCGACACAGCCTACGGCTGAGGTAATGGCAGTCACACGTGCACAAGCTGCAGCTAAACCTGCTGATAACACAGTTTCTGTACGACCAATACTGACTGACCCAGACATCATCCAACTTCAGAAGTTGGATCCTGCAATTAACTCGATGATACTGTATCTGACTGACCCAGACAAATACACTCCATCGAAAGGCGAACTGGATTCCAATCCAGACCTTAAAGTCCTCTTTGGCTGCGCAAACAGTTAAAACTACTTAAGGGCATCCTAACTTTTGCTCATGGACGGACGTCCTCACCCGTGTTCGTGGTCCCCCATGACTACAGGGGGGTGATGTTAGTTAATGCACATGACCTTCCGTCCGCAGGACACAAGGGTGACAATGCCACGCTGAAAGCATTAAAACAGATTGCTTATTGGCCTGGAATGAAGAAGGATGTCAAAGACTACATAAAAGGGTGCCTGGTCTGTGGCCAGTTTCAGCCATCCAGACCACTCCACAGGGCACCACTGCATAGTAGAGGCATTGCATTTCCATGGTCGGACCTCCAGATTGACTGGGTTGGACCACTCACTAAGAGCTCTAGAGGAAATAAATATTTTCTCACGGTAACCTGCGCGTTTACCAAATGGGTAGAATGTCTACCAGCCCCTAATGACACAGCACAAACTACTGCTATGTTATTAATGAATCATGTATTCTCAAGGTTTGGACTTCCCCTCAGGGTGAACTCAGACCAAGGTACACACTTCACAGGTGAAGTAATGAAAGAACTGTGGAAGACGCTAGGCGTCAAAGCCAACTTCCATATTGGCTACCATCCACAGGCTTCAGGCCAGGTTGAGAGAGCAAACAGGACTGTGGTGAGTATTTTGAAAAAATACGTAGCCGCAAACCACAAGGACTGGGACGTGAAACTCCCTCTGGTCCTCATGGCCATAAGGGCCACTCCACACACATCGACTGGCATCTCTCCTTTCGAGATGATGACGGGTCGACAAATGACTCTCCCTCTACACCTGTTGTACCAACCAGGCGATGCTGCCATGGCAACAGCCTACACTACACAACAATACATGAAAGACTTGGAAAAACACCTTAAAAACACTTTTGCTTTTGCCCAGAAAAACCTGGAAAAATCAGCTGAAGGACGCAAAGCGTACTACGACCAAAAGGCCTCTCACGAGGAACTCCAAGTGGGAGACAGGGTCTGGTACTACACGTTTGCCCCCACAACTGGGAGAAGAGAGTCCGGGACCGGAACTCTCGCCCGTAAACTGATGCCCAGATGGACTGGACCCCATCTGATAACAGACAAACTGTCTCCAGTTGTCTATCAGATAAAAATCAGTAAAGGCCAAAAAGAGCCAATTGTTAAATGGGTACATCGAAACCAGGTTAAACCACACAAGGTCTGCAAAGAAACAACTCCAACGGGACAGCGTGATTGAATATGACAACCAGGGTGAGGAGGAGCAGTGAAACGATGTTTCTAGTTGCTTAGTCACTACTTTTGTCGATGTTGAAACGTTGTTTATTTGGTTTTGATATTTGTTTCTGAGGTAAGAATGAGTTTTGTATGTATTTTAGTTGGAGACTGTAAAGGACTTTAACTATGCCAACATGCAGTTCACTCATTAAAACCTAATCGTTGAAGAGTCAATGTAGTCAATGCTACCTTAAGTACCATAACTTACATTGGTCTCATCATCTTCAAGCCGAACCTACTTGAACAATTCTATTCGGGGGGATAGCTAATTCTTTTTGATGAGTCTCGCCATAGACTCCAAAAACATTTATGGGGAAACCAAACACCCAATCTCAAGTCGTTCGTCTAAAAGGCAACAGACAAGTAAACCAACTATAGTGGCCATGTAAGTCTAACATAGACAAAGTTAGCGATGGTGGTATAGTTGGAACACCCTTCTATAGGTATAGACCCCTATACCTACCATTTTCAGCATGTTCCACCCCTTAACTGGTAGCTGTAGCTGTTCCCAATCATAATAGCTTACACACCAGGTGCATATAGGTTAAGGCCTTATGTAAAATCCCCTTCATAAGCCCACCTTAAACCACTTAATTGCATGACACATAGAACCAGAACGGCACCGACTGGACGTCACCCAGCGACGACCTTCACTGGAGGAGACCTGCAATCCTGACGTTGGTCTCCAACCTGCATCCAGTGGCCGCATCTTCAGTTCAATCGAAGGGAATCTTCTACATGCTGATTAACCAACAACTCCAATCGTTGTGGATTTATCGTTGTGGAATTACCGTTGTGGATTATATGACTTTTTCCAATGGATTACAGACTTTGTTTCCAAGGGGTTAAAGCATTGCTACAATGGAATTACCAACAACATTATGGGATTACCTTCTTTGACTTTTGTTTTCCTCTTGCTGGATTACATCAAGCTCAAGGACATTCGGAGGCGTAAGTTCATGTTGGAATTCATCCTCATGGACAGGCGATGATTTCCAAAGGGGGGACTGTAGTGAACTAAGCCTCTGGTCAAAACCTGACCCTGAAGACCTTCATGGGACAGAAACTGTTATTTCATTGATTTGAATCCAGAAATAACAAATTAGCTCATCCAGAGACTTTCTAATTTGTATCCTGAACTAATCAATTGAAAGAACACTCTCTTTTTATATTGTCATTACTATTTTTACAAATGTCTTGATAATCAAAAGTGTGCTTAGTTCAAACCATTTTAAATGTTGAAGTGAACTACTCATTTTAAATCAACTGTGAAACAGTATTAATGATTTTTTTAATCCTCATTCAAAGTAGAAATCATTTTAAATGTCTATGTTACAAAGTAATTATGCATTTTGATCTTCTCTCTGAAATGAGAAAGGAGTGATGTCAGTCAAAAGTCAGAAAGAAGTTATTAGAACGAACTGTCATGTTTTTAAACCTCTCAGACAGAAATAAGAAGCTAATGGCGCCTGCGTCCCCCCACTTCGCCAAAACATTTCTCTGTCTGCTCCTAAACATTTCTCTGTCTGTTCCTAAACATCTCACTGTTTTTCTGACTT
>NC_056518.1:6779836-6795380 GCF_014905685.2 Nematolebias whitei | reverse complement strand
CCTGAGGTGGTACTGTGGTGGTTTGGTTGCTAGCAACCTGGCAGGCCTCTGGAATGGTCTGCCCAGCCTTAAGGTTTGCTGTGTCTAGCACAGGAGGATCCTTTGTGGCTGGTTTTAGGGACCACAGCACCCTGTTGATGGTGTCCACGTGGACACCCAACCTTACCAAAATGTCAGAGCCTATGTAGGTTGCATGTGGTAAGTTTTGGATCACGAGAAACGGGTGAACCAGGTCTCGTTGGTTCCAGTTCAGTTTTAGGTTAATGACTCCTTCTGCGGTCATTACCTGTGAACTATTGGGAACTAATGGAAAGCGGAAAGCTTTTTTAATTAGTTCTAGACCAACGTGTTTGTGAACCAAGGTTTCATAGAAAGCTCGGTTAATTGCTGATTTATCTGTCCACAAAGACAGAACAGCATCGTTGGTGTGGGATCCTTGGATCTCTACACCCTTAACTACCAGTGGTAGGTAGTGTTCGGTGGACTCTGACTGCTTCAGCTCACAGAGGAGGCTGTCTTGTTGGGTCAGAGTTTAGACCACCGGTTGGGTCTCTTTGGTTTCACATGATTTCAGAGGAGTACTCACCGGGCTCGTGTCCTCGGCTGAGGAGTCCTTTGCGCCTTCCGCGGTACCTGCTGTTAGGCAGTTTGTGTTATACTCCGGAGGCATATCTATTGGCAGTGGTTTGCTCACCTTTGCCCACATCGTTTGATCACCATAATCTATAATCGCGTCGAAGCGATTTATAAAATCCTGGCCAACCAAAAATGGGAATGAGTCAACACGAGACACGTGTACCGGGTGGTATAGTGTCATCCTGCCAACCTGCATGTGAACCATTGCTACAGCTGTCAGGGTTGTCCTCTTCTCTGAGAGACCCTGCATTTCTACAGCACATTCAGTGAGAGGTATTATCCTGTTAACACCGGCAGCGGCTGTCCTCAGCTCCTCGAACAGTTTAGCTGACATAATGGTTATGTCTGCCCCACCGTCCAGAAGTGCTTCATGTGTGAGGACACCTTCGAGTGTTACTGACAGGTACGCCGTCTTGGCGACCCCCCTTCTGATAAAGTTACACAGAAACCTCTTGGGTTTTTTCTGACGCTTCTTCACACGTTCAGCCTTGTCTGTGTAATCTCGGTTTGTCTGAACCGACAGCACAGCAGTAGCTGTTTCTGAGTGTTCAGCTTGCGATGACACGTCATCGTTTGTGTGTGTGTTTACCCCCCCTTCTTCCGATGAGGGGTTGTTGGAGGCAACAACAACAATGTCTTGGTGTGTTCCACCGACATCTGTGATGTTGTCATTCGCGCCCTCAGATGTAATAGTGATTACATCACTGCATAGTGCTCCCGGTTGGTTTCCCGTGTCAGTGTGTTTCAAAGTTTCTAAAAACCTGCGTAGTTTCTCTGTCTCTTCCGAGCTCAGAGGTGTAGGGCCTTGTTTCTGGAACCTTTGTGATTTTTTCACCTCGGTTCGTTTCGTCCGAGGTGGGGGAAGGTTAGGTACGTCTTTTGGGGGTTCCTTTTCGGACTTCCCCTGAGAATATGGGTCCTCTTGGATCCCATATCTTTGCGTCCTACGCACACCCCATTTACGATAATCACGTTCATCCTCTGAAAGAGGAGCTTTTTTGTCCCAGCGTGCACCTTCATGACGCGGTTTGTTAGTTTGAAAAACCTGCTTTTTCTCGCCTTTCTTCGGAGGAGGCGGCGAAGCACGCCGTCCTTCCAGTTCTAGGGAGTGGGGTTTAACCTTTACACCAGGAAACACTTCTATGGGCGTCTTAGCATGAGAACATGCCTCAAACACATTCACAGCACACTGTTTAATCTCATTGATGGATTTTTCTCTGAAATTTGCCATCATTTGTACTGACAATTTAAAGTCAGTGTGGAGATTTTTGCTGAAAACAAATTTAAAACCTTCTTCTTCCTCCATTCCGGTTTCATTTCTGTAACCAAAATAAGCTTGGAAGATTCTTTTGTAATAAACCTTTGGATGTTCATGCTTGCCTTGCGTGACCTTGTCAGCGGCTGGGAAACCAGCAGGTCCCGTGCAGGGGTCGTACTCTTTTATCAAAGCTTCACACAGAAGGTTGTAATCCTTTCTCGTGGCATCAGGTTGACGCTCGATGAAGGTGAACACCTCTCTGTCCGAAGTGAGCCTTATCAGACTGATTTTATCCTCAACCGTAGCATTAGGATAACCACTCAGTCTGAAATCAAGGTCTTTGAGATACGCTTTTGTGCCCATTGAACCCATTGGTCCAGGTACAAAGCGTTGTACATATTTTGAGAGTTTTTGAAGATCATCTATTGAAAGAGGAAATTTCAATGCTCTCTCTTGGTTGCTCGGTAGAGGAGACCTGTTCAGGTCTTTCCACGTGGCTTTAGGTAAGGGTGGAGGTGTGTGTGATGTAAGGAGATTTGGGTCTGAAACCCAGTATGTCCCCACATTCAGTCCATGCCTCTCACCATATTTCCTTTCTGCATGGTAAAGTTGTGTTTTAAGCGCGTCTATCTCAGCTTTGCAGCGGGAAACTTGTGACACTTTTTCATCGTGATCCCGTCGTAATGCAAAGTATTCTGTGGAACACAGTTCTTTAGCATCCCTGGCTTCAGCTAGTGATGCATTAAGTGACTGTACTTGGCTGTTCAGTGAATCAATTTCTGCACGTGCGTCTTGCTGTGACTGAAACATCTGTTCAAGATGTTTCTTAGTGAGGACCTCGTGTTCACTTTTAAATTGAAGGAAGTGTTCTTCAATTTCCTGAACCACCTCTTTTTCGCTGTTTAACCTCATTGCAAGGTCATCAGCCTTGTCCACCACTGCATAGAATGACGCTTTCAGTAAAAGCGCCAATTTTGCCAGCTTTTCATAGCTTGACTTTGGTCTGTCTGTAGAGGTCACACTCTCTGCAACCTCCTTCAGCTTGTCCAATAACTCTTTTGGGTTCATGTTGTCCACCTGTTCACCATATGGATGTAAGGATTCTGTGAGCAGCGTCAACGCTCCCTCTAAACAGTCCTTCATCTCACAAGGATCAAAATCCTTTTCTATCACACTTGCCATGGTTATTCACTGTTTAGCACTTATCTGATAAACAGTTGCCAACTTCAGATTGTTTTAACAGGTAAATATTTGTATTCAAGTGTCATTGAGTTTCACACTATTGTAATAGAACATAAGCTGATATATATTCATACTGTTAAAACGGATTCTTTCATTTTTCTGGACTGTATAATGACGTGCATCTGAATTTAATAAAATGTGGACGTGAGACGTTAATTATCTTTGACTCACCAACGACAGTGGGTCATTTATTAACAGAATCAAGTTTAACACATCACACATTTACATTAATTGGCAAGAATTGAAAATAACAACAGCTTATTTAGGCTAGTTTAGCAAAGAGTAAACAACACGGCGATTGTTTTCTCACTTCCAGCAAAACAACAAACGTCAACCACACGGCGGTGATTGACAAACTTTGCTTCAGACATTTCTAAAAATATCTGTAATGATTTTTAGTAGATAGAAGAATTTTAAAGATGGAAAGATGAAGTTTATCTTGAGAGAGATGTGTGAGGGAATTTGTCTGTTTTAACCAGAACATGCACGCTCCTTTGGACCAGCTTGTCCCAACGGTACACATTTGGTTGAAGATCGACTTTTTACCTTTCTGAAGATATGTCAGTTCCGGCGTAAAGTTCTACTTCGAGCCACTTTTCAGCGTCTCCGTAAGAACAGCTAAACCTCGGGAGTCGTGAGGTCATCCAAAACAGAAGTTTCATAATTCCCAGATCTTCTCTCGTTCAGTTTGATTTCCTTTCAGCAGCATCCTGAATTCCAGCCTTCATGAACTCTGGAACTGTTGGAGCTGCAAACTCTCCACCCAACTCCAACTGGAGGTGGAACCTCTTGCAGAACTCTCCATCATCAGCTGACTCTTCTCAAACTTACTGCTCCTCCATTGAACTAGGAAGTGCCAACATTTAAAGAAGCTCACTTCCGGTTCATTTGAGAACTTTCTGATTGGTCGATTGACCAAAACAGAGGTGTGTTTTGTGATGTAAGGTGTTATGGAAAGTCAAGGAAAAAGATTAAGATTGTTTAAGAACAGACAGAAGATTGTTATGAAGAATTCAGATTTCGTGGAGTCACTTCTCCAGTATCTTGCTGTAAAAGTTAAACATGACATTTTTTTTTCAGTAAACTTGCAGTTGACCGAAACTTGAACTTTGACCAACTTACATCCTTGCTCACTGAAGACAGAAAATCAGACAATGCATCATTAACCTGATTTCTTCTTTGAATGAGGATTAAGAATCATTATTACTGTTTCACAGTTAATAAAAATGAGTAGTTCACTTCAACATGTAAACATTGTTTGAAATAACACAATTTGATTATCAAATATTTGTAAAATAGTAATGATAATCGAAAATAGTCTTTTTTTCACTTGATTAATTCAAGAAAGAAAGTCTCAGGATGGGTCAACCTGTATTTCTGGATGCAAATCAATGAAATGACAAGTTCTGTCCCATATGGTCCTTAGGTCAAGGTTTTGACATCAGGCCTAGTTCACTACACTATTTTAGGCTCTGGGTTTACTCAAATAGTACTGTCTAAGCCACTTCTTCAAATGAATGGGCACTTATCGTAAGATTCACCCCAATTCATGAATATTTAAGTAAATGCCTCTCAGGCAGTGTTACTTTTTTAATGTGCTTATTTTTTTAACAGATACAAGAACCAGGCTTCTCAGTGATATTTACTCTAAAGCACTTAACATTAAATAAACCTGCAATTTTTCTAAAAGATTCACAGCAACTTTAGTTTTTAAACGCTTTCTTAAGCCGTTCTTTTCAGAAATTCGCTATTTAAAACAGTTACTCATTAAACCAGGTTGGGTGAAAAGAGAAAAGAAAAAAAAATTGATGAGGAGATTATCAGTCCCTCTTCAGGAAAACTGTTATACTCCTCTTTCAACAGCAGGTGGCGGTGTAAGCTTATTTATACTAGCAGGAGTCTATGACAACTTCCTGTGGATCGCTCGTTGACATCCGGTTGTTAGCCGCTTAGCTTAAAATTAGCATCGGCTAAACTCGGTTAAATCAACATTTCTGAATGGATTTAAAGCTTAAACGTGGCGTTGTTTCAACAAGCACGACTTTTTTGCATGAAACATGAGTTTTGTGGGACATGTAGCGGCTCCATTTAGCGATTTTAAACACAGTGGAGGTTTCGGTTCAACCGAGACTCATTTCCGGGGTCACGTGACAGAATCAACCAATCATAGCGTAGCAACGGGGGTGGGTTTTACAATCTGACATCAGAGGAAGTGACGACGAAGTCTCTCAGCGAATCAGAGCTACCCAAATCAGCGGTTTTCGACCAATCGCTGCTCGCTATTTCAGCTAGCGTGTTAGCATTTAGATACCCGTACGGGCCACCAAATATAATGGTACATATATCTGTGAGATATTATCCATAAATTAAACGGATTCTTTCATTTTTCTGGACTGAATTCTATCGTACATTGAATAATTAAATGTGACGTGAGACGTTAATTTTCTTTGACCCATCAAATGAATGTGGTCATTTATTAACAGAATCAAAGTGTAACGTCAAACATTTACATTAATTTGGCAACATTGATTTCAACAACAGCTTAATTAATTAGCTTTACAATCAGAGACCATACGGCCATGGTATTTGCTTCAAGCTTTACAACAGACATTTATGAAAATATCTGGATGATTTACTGGCAAGATAGAAGAGTTTTAAAGATGGGAAATGAAGTTTAAATGGAGAGAGATGGGAAGATGGATGAGGGAATATGTGTCTGTATCAGAACGGCACTCTCCATTAGATCCCAGCTTCGACCTCGGTACACTTAGGTAGTGGAAATAGACTCTTTACCTGTAGAAGATGTCTCCACTGGTACGGAGTTCCATTTTAACGCCACCTTTCCAGCGTCTCCGTAGGAACAGCTGTGAATCGTCCAAAGTAGTGACGGAACTTCGTTTGACACACGTTCACCTCACGGGTGGACTCACATGAGGAGTAAGTCCGTCAGAGGCTCCACTCAGATGTGGAAGATTTCATAATTCCCACGAGACTCGGAAGAACTTCGGATCATGTCTGGAACCTCCTGTTCTCTCCAGCAACTTTTCTGTTCGGTTCTGCCCTCCGAACTGAACTGCTCTCCCACCGCACTGGCTGGAACTAGGAAGTGTCGACATTTAAAGAGTTCTGTTTCCGGTTCATTTGGGAAGTCCTGATTGACTGAAAGAGCTAATCAAGGGTGTGTTTTTGTGACGTAAGAGGTCACTAGAAGTCAGAAAAACAGAAAAATGTTTTGGAACAGACAGAAAATGTTTTTGAGACAGACAAGAGAAACGTTTAGGCGAGTTGGGAGGAAACAGGTGCCAGCTTCTCTATTTATGTCTGAGAGGATTTAAAAACATGACAGTTCGTTCCAACAAACTTGTTTGCGTTTGTCTCCAACCTTGGACCGACTTACAACTTGCTCATTTCAGACAGAAGATCAAGAAAATGAATAATTACTCTGTACCATACATTAACTAGATTTCTACTTTGAATGAGGATTAAAAATCATTAATACTGTTTCACAGTTGATTTAAAATGAGTAGTTCACTTCAACATTTAAAATGGTTTGAACTAAACACACTTTTGGATTATCAAGACATTTGTAAAAATAGTAATGACAATAAAAAAGAGAGTGTTCTTTCAATTGATCAGTGCAGGACACACTTAGAAAGTCTCTGGATGAACTTAATTTAGTGTTTCTGGACTCAAATCAATGAAATACAGTTCTTGTCCCAGGAAGGCCCTCAGGGCCAGATTTGACCTGAGGCTTAGTTCACTACATGTCTTATTGTATAGAACTAACCAAACATTTAACAGCTATCAGATCTCAGGTCCAAGGAGGACTCCCGGCGCCTGCGCAAAAACCATTGCATGATATTTCTCCTGGAGACTTTGTTATGATTAAATGTTTCAGGAGAATATGCTGGAACTCTCCCAGGTGGACGGGACCATTCCAGGTGTTGCTGACCACCCACACGGCCGTGAAGGTGGCTGAAAGAGCAACCTGGGTCCACGCCAACCACTGCAAGCTCTTTAAAGGGACTAAGCCACCAGGAGAAGACCCTCCACGGGAAGTCTAAAAGTGTTCCAAGACACCAACAAAGAAGCAAACAAAAAAACAAAAAACAAATAAAGACCTGGATGTCGGTCACTCACAGCTAAGACCTGACTTAGAGTGAGGCAGCAAGTGCAACCAAGGCACCTACGATACCACACCCACTGATCGAGCACTGGCTCACAGTGGTGGCGGCGGGGTACCTAGACCCTCCAACTAGACAAAAAACAACCAAAATTTATCCAGATTGTCACTCGGTGAGTCTGGCAACGAGGGAGCTCCACGCCCAGAAAGACACTTTGCCTACGTAAGGGTTAAAGTACCTCTGGCAACGAAAGAAAAGAAGATAAAGCTGACCTAAAAGGACTCAAGGTTCTTGCACCACACCGATAACATGTCTAGACCATCCACACCTATGTGGCTTAGACAATCCATTTTTTGTTTCTTTGTAACAATTATAGCCATACTCTTGTTCCTATGTATCTGGTACCTACATCCTGCTAACAAAACCAGATTAAACACTTCTGCACAGTCTAGGAAAACTAGAGACCTTTCCTTACTGCTAAAACCCGACCATGATCACCCCCACGAGTACAGCACCAACTTGTGGTGGCAATTAATGAATAAAACAGCTCAGGAAGGAAACACTACTAACTGTTACATCTGTGCCCATATGCCACACTCGGACTTTACATGACACTCTAGACTTTTTCACACTTAGGGAACTCCTAGAGGCAACCGTCCTAGTTGTCAATTTAGGCCGGCCCAGTTCAGTTTTTGATATACGTGACTACATAAATTAGTCCCGACTACGACACACTCACACACATTTTTTATATATATTTTTTTTCATTCTTTCATTGTTCATTTTATGCTTGAATGTTTTTTCTATATCTTTAAGTGTTAGAATTTTGTTTCCTTTGTTTACGCTTGCTACAAATAGGGTCTGTAACCCGCAAAAACAGCACAGCCATTTTCTATCTGACACCAATGATGGTTCTGTTGCTAAATCCATGTACCGCGTGGAGGCCCAGACTTGATGAAGACATACAGTCAGAGACTTCCCTATTGTACATATTCCTATTTGTTTTGACATGTATTTTTTGTCGTTTCTAGGGAAACGAAAGGGGGGAAATGTTAGAGAAAATAAAATAATCATACTTTTTGTTTGATGATAAAATGTTTAATGTTTGAAATTATAAGCTCAAAATGTCCTCAAGATGCCTCCTGGATGAACTTTGCCAGCTTCAAGTCCTAAGCACCTCAATGTAGCAGACGTCTGCAGAAAAACAGAAAAACAGGAAAGCACCCCTCTTAAGAAAACTCTTAAAAGTCTTAGTAAGCAGATTGTCAAAAGGGTGTCCCATTGTTTCAAAAAAGCGATGCCTAAGTTTTTCAACCAAAAAGGAAATAATATGATTGTTGAAAGCTTATCTGTAATGCCCACGTTCAGTTGAAACTGTCTGATTTAAATGTCACAAACACAGATGTTTCCAGAATGTTCCAAACCACAAAGAAACAGACTCAACAGTTGACCTTTGTAAACTGCCTAAGCAAACACTTTTTGATAAGATAACATGTCTATATGTAATGATGTATTACCTCCAGAATGTTCGTGTGCTGTACAAAAGTATAAAAAGTGTACATCTTTCCTTTTTCATTCAGAGCTTCCTTGTGACTAGGTTCAGTCTGTGTTAAGACTCCTGGTTATAACGAGTTCTCTCTTTGCTGCAAAGAAAATAAATCTGCGCTTGATTATAAAAAGGTGTCCCTGTCTTCAGCTGAATTTTAGACTTCTACGCTGTAGTAAGCTAGGGTCGGTTAGTTTCAGTTAGCTTCACTACAATCAATATTTAATGACGGGTTCTCTCTTTTTCGAGCTACTTGACAGATATGTGACAGAGATACTGTGTGGGAGATGGTCTAAAAACCAGTGACATGAGACGTTACTTTTCTTTGACCCATCAAAATGAATGTGGTCATTTATTAACAGAATCAAAGTTTAACATCAACATTGTACACTTGATTATTCTGATTGAACGCAATAACACAGCTTAATTAATGAGCTTTACAATGAGAAATCATACGGCCATGATTTCTCATTTGCAACTGAAATACAACAGACATTTCTGAAAATATCTAGATTAATTACTGGCAAGATAGAAGAGTTTTAAAGATGGGGAATGAAGGAGTTTAAATGGAGAGGAAAGATGGATGAGAATGTATGTTTGTAGACCAGAACAACACGCTCCTTTGAAGCGCAGTTCGCCTGTGGTACACTGGTAGTGAAGCTCAACGACTCTTTACCTTTGGCGGAGGATGAATCCGCGGCGGTCAAGAGGTCCTTGTTACGCTACCTTTCAGCGTCTCCTCAGGGCGGCTGCGACTCGGCAGAAGTCGTGAGAACTAGTTCCACAGAACAAACCTCCTCAGAAGTTATGAAGTTTTCACCGGGTGGAGTCACAGCGAGGCATCGTGGCTCCTACAGGAACTCCAGCCGAACTTCATCAGTACCAGAACTTTGGTTCAAGTGTAGAACTCCGAACTCTGGATCATCTCCCAGAACTCCGGTTCATGTCTCAGAACTTTTTCTGTTCGGTTCTGCCCTCAGAACTTTTCTGTTCGGTTCTGCTCTCAGAACTGACTGGAACTAGGAAGTGTCGACATTTAAAGAGTTCTGTTTCTGGTTCATTTGAGAAGTCCTGATTGGTTGAAAGAACCAACAGGGGTGTGGTTTTAGTGACGTAAGAGGTTACTACAAGTCAGAAAAACAGTGAGATGTTTTTGGAACAGACAGAGAAATGTTTAGGCGAGATGACAGACCACAGGTGCCAGCTTCTTATTTCTGTCTGATAGGTTTAAAAACATGACAGTTCGTTCCAATAAACTTGTTTGCGACTGTCTCCGACTTTTGACCGACATCACTCCTTCTCATTTCAGACAGAAGATCAAAAAATGCATAATTACTCTGTAACAGACATTAACTTTCTACTTTGAATGAGGATTAAAAAAATCATTAATACTGTTTCACAGTTGATTTAAAATGAGTAGTTCACTTCAACATTTAAAATGATTTGAACTAAACACACTTTTGGATTATCAAGACATTTGTAAAAGTAGTAATGACAATAAAAAAGAGAGTGTTCTTTCAATTGATTAGTTCAGGACACACTTAGAAAGTCCCTGGATGAGCTTAATTTGTATTTCTGGACTAAAATCAATGAAATAACAGTTTCTGTCCCATGAAGGTCCTCAGGGTCAGGTTTTGACCTGAGGCTTAGTTCACTACAACGCTCTTTAAAGTCTATTTTTTAAGCTTTCACAGTACATACCAAATGGTGTCCTGAATGCTGTCAGCTTGTGTGCCTCTTGTGCCAGTGTGACCTGCCAGTATCATTTACTTAAGTCCAGCATTGTGATATACCTGGCTCCTCCAACTCTTTCCATCAGGTCATCTATTCTGGGCATAGGATATGGATCATAACTGAGACAGAGAATTCAGACAGCGAAAGTCAATGCAAAATCTCAGTGTGCCATCCTTTTTAGGTCCAAGAACCATAGGACTGTTCCAACATAAAGTTGATCTCTTTCTTCAGCTCTAGCACCAACCACTCAGGAAACCTGTAGTTCTTCTGTTGAGCTGGCACATCCTTCTTGAGGCAGATGTCATGTTGCACCAGGCCTGTAAAACCTGGAGTCTCGCTAAAGAGTTCTGAATCAAGCAGAGATGCAACCTCCTCCTGCTGGGATGCTAACAGATGAGATAGATCAACCACACAGGATTGTGTTTCAATAGAGGGCAAAAACTTCTCATTCACCTCCTCATCTTTAACATCACAAACCAAGAGCTGCTGCACTGGTCTCTGGTGCATCTGGAATTCTTTCAGCAAATTCACATGAAATGTTTGATGTTTTTTCACTCTGTCAGGCATAAACAGTTCATATGTGACCTTACCCACTTGTCGCGTCACTTCATATGGGCCATGTCACTTAGCAAGCAGCTTATTGTCTGATGTTGGCAGCAGCAACAGGACCTGCTGGCCTGGTTTCAGGAGCTTCTCTTTAGATTTCTGGTCATACCATCTTTTCTGGGTCTGCTGTGCTGTCTTCATGCTCTCCTGTGCCAGAGCTGTCATCTCCTCCAACCTCTGTCGCATCTTGACCACATATGTCACAAGGTTTTCCTCTGCTGATTCAGGATGTTTCCAACAGTCTTTCAGAAGGTCTAATGGTCCTCTTACTTGGCATCCATAGAGCAGTTTGAATGGCGAAAATCATGTTGAAGCCTGTGGGACCTCTCTGTAGGCAAACAGCAAATAGGGCAACCACTGGTTCCAATCTGCTCCTGTAGTGGAAAAAAACTTGTGCAGCATGTTCTTTAGTGTCTGGTTGTATCTCTCAACAAGTCCATCCATCTGGGGATGATAGGGGGTGGTCTTAATTCCCTTCACTCCTAACAACTTATAAACTTGTTGTAACAACTTAGACATAAAGTTTGTTCCACAATCTGTCAAAACCTCTTTAGGTATCCCTACTCTGGAGAACAGTTGTATCAGACAGTTTGCAACATTTCTGGCTTTCACACACCTCAGGGGAAAAGTTTCAGGATACCGAGTTGCATAATCGCATATAACTAGGATATACTTATTGCCTGTTGAGCTTTTCTGTAGTGGACCCACTACATTCATCCCTATTCTCTCAAAAGGAGTGCCAATAATCGGTAGGGACTGAAGATGATCATGTGGAACCTTCTTTCCTGAAGTGAGCTGACATGTAACACAATACTTACAGAAATGTGATATCTGACAATACATTCCTGGCCACACAAATCTTCTGGCAATTCTACACAGTGTTTTCTGAAATCCCATATGTCCAGCCCGTGGAACTGTGTGTCCCAGATCCATCACTTTCTCTCTAAACTGCTGTGGCAATGCTAAGGCTTCCACATATCCTTTACACGGGTACAAAATTCCCCCTTTTATTACATAAGTAGCCTCTTCAAGAAATCCTGTACTGCCTGTGTGATTCTTTCAACTTCTGTCACTTTCTCAAACCAACATTTTAAAGTTGGATCTCGTCTCTGAAGATCACCCACATTTCTTGGAAGATTAACATCCAGCAGCTGGAATGGTTTAAAAATGTTACCAGTTTGCTTGGCTGAGCCTCTCATCTTTTCCCTCCTTCTCTCAGCCTTACATTTAGAAGGTTTAATGGGCCCTATGTCCCATACTTCCTCAAAAAATGGTAGCTCCCTCAAGGTGTTTTGTGCACTTTGAGCCCTTGTGGTGACCATACTGTGCCCTGCAGATGTCACTTCAAAGTGGGGCTCTACGGCTTGGGCTAATAAGGCATCACTTACTTCCTGTGGGGCTAAATTTTCTGCCTGTAGTTTGTGAGGATGTATTTCTGCCTGCTGGATGAGATCTGCAATAATGGGGACATCATTACCCAGAATAACAGCATAAGGTAACTTTGATGCAAGAGCTACTGCCATAAAAAATGTGTGCCCTCCCACAGTCAGATATACATCAGCCATTGGACATGCATGTATATCACCATGTATGCAGCTTATGTGTGATTTCTCCTCAGTCCATATATCTCTAGGTACTAAGGAAGACAAAACCACGGTCTGAAATCCTCCCGTATTTAGCAAGGCTGTCTCACGTTGACCATTAACCAAAACTGGTGCAGTATGAGCAGCATCCTGAAAAGCATGTCTAGTTGGTCTGGGTACGGTGCAAAACAGGGATGGCTTAGACTGATTAGTAAGGGGACAGAAGTACTGAGTGTGACCCAGTCAATTACATAAATAGCATCTTTTTTTTTTTTTTTTTTTTTTTTTTTGATGGCCTCCCTTCTCCCCTTACAGCCATCCTCTCCACACCATTATTTTTAAATATTTATTATAGTGACATTCTATTTTAGGGTTTTTTTTTTTTTGTTTTTTTTTTTTTTTTTAATAGGATAGAAAAAAAGAAAAGACAAAGTAAGACTCCAAAATATAAGAAATATATACAAATAGAGCACACTTCAAAACACCCGGCCACTGTCTGTTCACCTGCAAAGAACATGACAAAACACAGCAACAAAATACATATGTATAAAGAACTTAAAATATTCATGGCTTTGCAGTAAGTTTCAATAAATATATATACCCATACCTACGCCTATATACATACATACATACATACATACACATGAATATACACTCACATACATATCTATATATCTACATATAAAGCCTACATAAACATCCCTGCTTCTATTTGTGTGTGGTTGTGAGCATGCATAAGTGTATAAGGCTTCTCTAATAGAACATTTATTAGTAATTGTGAAGCAGCAGAGACCCGACCCCCAAGACCAGAGGCAGACGAAAAAGTGGGGACCAGAGCCCAAGACCCCAGGAGGGACCCCGACCGCGGAGCCCCCAGAGCCACCCACACAGGGCGAACCACCCACCCACCCCCCAGAAGGGACCACAGGGGAGAACCGGAAGACCCCCACCAGCAACCACATACAGTGACCCCCCGGGGCCAACAGCGACAAACTCATAGGCCTCCGTCGGCACCCGCCACACCGATGTAGGTCCAGGTCCAGGCACCGAGGCCCGGGCACCGAGGACTCACACCACCCAGGCCAAGGCCTGACAGGGCCAGAGGACCCGAGCCCCACCAGGCAGACACCAGGCCGAGCCGACACACGCCCAAGCGCCCAGCCCCCGATACCAAGGGCCCCAAGCGCGCCGGCAGGCAAGGGCACACCCCACCAGGGGGCCGCGCGATAGGGGCGCGATGCCAAGCACCCCCAGTTGTATCAAAGAGGGGGCAGTCCGAATCTCGGCCTAACAAATACCCATTCATACACATACACAATCACACTATCCCAACCTCAATCTCACATTCATTCACTCAAAGACATACAATAAAGATACATTTCATTCTTATTCCCGATACACACTCTATACCCCCCAGGTCCAAGACATGTACCCGCCCTCTACAGGGGGCAGCCCATGCCCAAACCCAGGGGGTAAACCCATTCATTCTTGAGTGGAGAAGAGCCAATACCCCAGACCCGGCCCAGGCCATGCCCCGCCGACAGGATACCCCCCCACCATGAAGAGGACACGCCACCGACCACCCCCACACACCGCCAACAACCAAGCACGCACCCCCAGCCGACCGCCCGCCAGGCCCCGGCAGCCACCCTGGCCAGCGGGCCAACCATGGCACCCAAGAGCCAAGCTCAGGGGGTCCAAACAACCCCAGGGAGAGCACAGCGCCAGCACCGCCCACGGCAACCCCCAGACCCTGAACCCCCACATAGTCCTGGTCAACACCCGACGGCCTGCCCTTCTCCCGGACCCCACCCCCGGAATGGCAGTCAGGGAACTAGGTGGGTAGGAAGAGGAGAAAAAAATAAAATAAAATAAATAAATAACTAAAAATAAGACCCCGACACATACACCCCCACCCCTAGATGTGCTGTTGATGTGTGTTGTTGTATAGTGCCATTAAAAAGGAAAGAAGAAGGAGCAAAGGCTGGCATGGTGCCAGTTTCCCCTCCACCCCAACTCTATCCAAACCCTAGTGTCTAAATGCAACCGTTGTGAGCACAGGCACAGGGGGTGAGAGTAAGGTCATCCCACCACCCATAGCCATGTGCCCACCTCAAATTCCTATATATGAATGTCATGAGGATGTTATGAATGAATGTCTAAGGTGTACAATAAAATTGAGTCCCAGGTGGCTATGGTCAACAAAGATGTAAAATTGTTGCAGCACACCCGAGCCCAAACAACCCTAAATGTATGGAATTGAAATGAAGAGGGTGGAGGTGCATGGTGAGGGATGGGGAGAAATAACTGTGAGAGCAAATGCTCCCACAGGGAGTCACCTCCCCCCCTGACCCCAACCCCCCCCCCCCCCCAGCCCCCCAAGATCCACCCAGGGATTGAGGCCAAGACACCTCTCCATCTGGACCGACCGTCAGGCCCGCTGAGCTCCAGACCAGAGAGGGACAGAGCCCCGAGGGCCGCCAGAAGCTGCACCAGCAGCCTACACACCCGAGGGCCACCAGGACCCCCACAGATCGCAGTCAGCCCGCTACCAGATGGAGCCAAACCCCACCAGGACGACCCGGCCAAGAGCGCCCGCCCAACCGCCGACAGTGCCAGGAAGCACCGGGATCGAGCCCCCACCACAGGAAAGGGGCCAGCCAGCCGGCCATGCACAGTCCCGGGCCGCCCCCAAGGACATCCACCCCATCCCCACTCCAGAAGAAATACTACACCCACCCCTCATTCGGACATCTCTCAAAACACATAGCACACTAGACACCTAGGCTGGGTCAAACTACCCCCTCCTAGGGGC
>NC_056518.1:6761637-6779736 GCF_014905685.2 Nematolebias whitei | reverse complement strand
AGGGTATGAGTCCTGACTAGTGTAGTAGTAGGTTTGCAGTGTTGCATCATCAGTGAGGTGGATCAGTAGGAAACATTCTGTTTCCGTCCAGCAGATGTCGGTGCACTGCAGATCAGTAAGTGGCATCTGCATGAAAGTGTCTCCTAATTGGTCAGCCGGGTCTGTGGTTACATGGGCAGTACAGTGTAGTTGTTGTTCATGCATGAAAGAGTATGAAGGAGGCATTCTATCCTTGGCCATCATGAGTAGGGCCACACGTTGGTTTTCATCTGTTAAAGACCATTCAAACACAAACAATAAATCGGGTGTCTGTGTTATGAAATTTGCACTGTCCTGTGAGGATTTTGAAACCGTCAGTCCTTCTGGACTGCAGTCTATGACTAAGTTAAATTTTAGGATCAGGTCTCTGGCCAATAAGTTTATTGGACAATGTGGTGACAGTAGAAATTGATGAGAGTGGACACTAGAGTCAAAAGGATCAATGACTTTCAGAGGAGCGGTCACTTTTTCAGGGACTTGTAAACCAGAAGCTCCAGTTGAATGGATGACTTTTCCACTCAATGGGGCCTGAGGTAGACACTTTGTCATAATTAAAGACTGTGTGGCTCCAGAATCCACGAGAAAGCTCAGTGGAGTTTGTTCTACACGCACTGTGATCATAGGTAACTTCAGACATGCTGACGTGGTGTATTTGAGGTACGTGGAGATGCAAGTGTAATCAGTTAGAGATGTGACAGTTGGTGTGTGTGTACGTGTACTTGCTATTTGGAGAGCCAGACCGTCATCGCCGCTTGCCCCTAGTCAGGTTGAGTGTCCCCTGTGGAACCCTCTGCCTCTGGTGGGGCCTTGGCCTCTTGGTCGTTGCCAGCCCTGGTGTGACTGTGATGGTTGTGTTTGGTTGGAGCCGTGGTTTGTGGATGGAGGGGGTCCCCTGTATGGACCTTGTCCCTCTCTTGGTGGACCCTGAAAACCCCTGTACTGACCTTAGAAGCCTCTTTCACGTCCTCTATGGGGCGTCTTTCTCTGGGGACAGTTCCTCATCCAGTGGTCGGTGCTTCCACAAATGAAGCATGATGGAGGACCATCTGGAGTCTGCTGCATTGAGCCAGGCCAGTAAGGTTGTCTGGGAAGATAAAAGTCAGATGGTGTGTTCAGGGTCACCTGTTGGGCTGCTTGCAGGAGGGTCAGCTGTGCCTGCTCTGCACGGTTGGCCTTTTTCTTCTGGGCGTTGGCTTCTTCTTGGCTGTGCTGTTCCCATGCGTGTGTAGCATGACGCATCAGCTCATCTAGGCGGGTACCTGTCTTCCAACCGATGTATGTTGTCTGGACAGATCGCCTGATTGGCTGTAGGAACCCATTCATCATGTTCTGGCACAGGATGGTTTCAAATGCTGAGACTTGTTGGGCTGTGCGCCAGTTGTCATTAGGTAAATGATTTTTTGACCACTTTTTTGAGTTTTAAAACTCAAAAAAGTGGTCAAAAAATCATTTACAAAACCCTCCCGTCTCACACCAAACATTTGCCCAAAACATCTCTCCACCAAGCACCAAGTGTTCTTAATTACTTCAAATTAATGGGCGGGTCTAACAATTACCAACATTATCTAAATAATTACAAAATATACAAATTAATTACAGAATTTGGTTCTAAACTATATTCTACCCACCAAAAGAAGAAATACTAAATTGGTAGAAATTAAAATCCACATATTTAACATAAATGGCCAGAACAAGGGGTGATGCCTGAGTGGGTGTGAAACACAGGAAGGAGGCGGTCAAGATAATCAAGAGGTGACTCACCAACTTTCTGGACCGTGTCAGCAATCTTGGCGTATGTTGGAGTCTGCAGGAACACTTCTTTGACTCTGTCCACGATGGTGTTCACAGCGTTTCTGTAGGCGTTGTTAGCTGCGTCGTTGTACTGGATGTGGGTCAGGCGATGATCATGAGCAAACAGTTCTGGCCATAGTTTGGATAGAAAGCTTACCCCATACACTTTTGTTAAAGTCAGCTTCAGTTCAGTGATGTAGGGTCTCAGGACCTGTGCCAGGTTGATGATGGCGTCTCCCACTGCATCACCACCTTGTGCCACATCTGGAAGATGTTATTTAGCGAGAGCTGCCAGGTCGTTCACCGGCCATGATCTGAAAACAAGCTGAGGACCAGCAGGACCACCCACCTCTATCATCGGGAAGTTGCCTTGGCTGAGGTTGGAAACCATCGAGGTGCTGGTTTGGCTGGAGTTGGAAACCTCATCGCTTTTTATTGTTGTCTTGGGTCGTTTTTGTTGTAACTGTAGGTCGTGCATTTCTTTTTCTAATTGTTCTTGTTGTAATAGTTCTTTTTGTCGTGCCACTTGTTGTCGTGTAAGTTTTTTAGTGGAGGAAAGTGTTGATGTTGATGACGCTGTGCTAGATACTGTGTCACCGATTGTGTCATCAAAGTCATCTGCTCCAGTGCCTCCTGTTGCATCACTAATTTCCCCTCCTCCTGCAGCACCTCCCACATCTTCTCCTCCTGCCTGTAGGGGGAGCTGTGCTGGGGGTGGGTTCAGGAGGGGCCCAGGGTAATCATCGTCCGTCGTGATGGCCCACACTGGTTTCAGGCTGGAAAGCGTCTCTCTTTGTATAGGGGTGTATGGAGGAGGATTAGTGACTTCTGTGAGGGAGGGGTACAGCTGAGCTGAGGGAGCGGTTGGATGAGCCGGTCTGGCGTCTCCGGTGTGTGTGACAGGAGGAGACAGAGAGAGAGAAGGAGAAGACAAAGATTTTTCTTTTTTAGTGACTTTTCCTTTTATATTATTTGTACAGATATTTTGTTTTTTCTGGAGTTGTTGAAGTCTATTTACCTGCTGTGACATCTGCATGATTCTTGAATCAGTTTTACCTGCCTGGTTCCTGCACTCATTCTTCCACATCCTAAAAACTTGTTCATGATTATGCATAGCTTCAAGCTGTGACTTTGGTATTTTATTCTGGCTCATCATCTTCTGCTTTTGATTTTGCAGCTGTAATTCTAATCTGGCTATGTGTCCAGGTTCAAAAGATCCGTGCTGTGGAAAACTGAATTTTCTATGCCACTGAGGGGGACCAGCAAAACACAGGATTCTCCGTGTAATCGTTTCATGTGATCAATAACAGGTCCATATGGAATATATTCTTCTGTTTTAGTGTTAGTTGAACCCATTTTAATATATATATATATATGTATGTAGATATGTGAAAAGTAATAAATGGAAAATAAAAAAATTAAAAAAAATGTAATAAGTGGAAAATAAATGTGAAGAAAAGAAAAAAAATAAATAATAAACTAATAAATGAAAGCTACAAAAAAAAAACGTGTGTTCTGAGCGCTCCTTACTTCGTCACAATATTAGAAAACAATCCTCCCTCTTTCTCCACACAACACGCAGTAAACCTTTCAAAACCTTATTTTTTAAACAACATAAGAAATGTCCTCAGACGCCGCTGGAACATATAATTCATGAATTTTAAGAACCAGAACACCGCTGGCATTGGTTTGAATCAGAACGCCGCCGTATTTTCAAACCGAAAGTAAATAGAAAAAAAAAACTGTATTCGGACGCCGCCGACTTCAATTCTCTTATGGAGAATCTACACTAAATTCGGTTTTCTTAAGGAAAACTTACCCTATTTATGCATAATTAAATTATTTTTACCTTTTAAACGTGGGTGTGTGTCTGCCTGTCTTCCTCCGGTTCGGGTCCTGCCGGGTCGATCCGCCTCAGGCGAAACCAGACGCTCCTTCGCTCTAAATCCGGGTTGGAGGTTCTGGAGGGGGTGATCAGCCCGTCCCGGTCTCGCCGCTGCGGACGGAAGCCCAGAGGACCCTGCTCGCAGCGCCAAATTGTGAAAGCTTAAAAAATAGACTTTAAAGAGCGTAGAAGTCTAAAATTCAGCTGAAGACAGGGACACCTTTTTAAAATCAAGCGCAGATTTATTTTCTTTGCAGCAAAGAGAGAACTCGTTATAACCAGGAGTCTTAACACAGACTGAACCTAGTCACAAGGAAGCTCTGAATGAAAAAGGAAAGATGTACACTTCTTATACTTTTGTACAGCACACGAACATTCTGGAGGTAATACATCATTACATATAGACATGTTATCTTATCAAAAAGTGTTTGCTTAGGCAGTTTACAAAGGTCAACTGTTGAGTCTGTTTCTTTGTGGTTTGGAACATTCTGGAAACATCTGTGTTTGTGACATTTAAATCAGACAGTTTCAACTGAACGTGGGCATTACAGATAAGCTTTCAACAATCATGTTATTTCCTTATTGGTTGAAAAACTTAGGCATCGCTTTTTTTAAACAATGGGACACCCTTTTGACAATCTGCTTACTAAGACTTTTAAGAGTTTTCTTAAGAGGGGTGCTTTCCTGTTTTTCTGCAGACGTCTGCTACATTGAGGTGCTTAGGACTTGAAGCTGGCAAAGTTCATCCAGGAGGCATCTTGAGGACATTTTGAGCTTATAATTTCAAACATTAAACATTTTATCATCAAACAAAAAGTATGATTATTTTATTTTCTCTAACAGTACCACTTCAAAGTGATGCCATTTGGTCTTCAGGGAGCACCTGCCACTTTTCAAAGACTTGTGGATCATGCTTTGAGAGATGCGTCAGACTTTTCAGCAGCCTATCTGGATGATGTGGTTGTGTTTAGCCGAACCTGGAATGGCCACATGTTCCACTTACGAAAGGTGTTGGGATGCATCAGAGCAGCTGGACTTACCATCAATCCCCAGAAATGTGCCATTGCCCAGAGAAAGGTGGCCTATTTAGGCTATGTTGTTGGATTTGGCAAGATTAGATCTCAGGTGGGAAGTTGGATGCTGTTCATTCTTTCCCAATACCTACCACAAAGAAGAAAGTGAGAACTTTTTTGGGCCTTGTAGGATGGTACAGGAAGTATATTCCTCAGTTTACAGAATGCTCAGCTGTGTTAAACAACCTGACGAGGGGTAAGTCCCCCAACAAGATCCAATGGACTGAGGAATGCAGCAGAGCTTTTGACAATCTTAAAAATGCCATCTACATGGAGTCTGTTTTGTACACCCCAGATATTGAGAAGTCTTTTACACTACAAACAGATGCTTCTGGAGTGGGTCTTGGTGCAGTTCTATTGCAGGAAGTGGCTGGAGAGATGAAGCCGGTGGTGTTTCTGAGCCGCAAGTTTCTGGACCGAGAAACCAGATATTTGATGGTGGAGAAAGAATGTCTAGCAATGAAGTGGGCCATCGAATCATTGAGGTACTACCTGCTGGGGTGACATTTCTTTCTGGAAACTGATCACCAGGCCCTCCAATGGTTGCATCAAATGAAGGATGCAAATGCACGGATTACTGGATGATACCTCACCCTGCAACCATACAACTTTACAGTCCACTACAAGGCTGGGAAAACCAACACTGCAGCTGACTGTTTGTCTAGGATTCTTGAAAGTTAAAGGTACTATGTACTTAAAGAGATGGGGAGGAAATGTAATGAAGGTCTTCATTACTTATTCTGGCATACTTAAAATGTTGATGATTGAATAGTTTAAATGAAAGAATGACAAGGAGAAACAGATTGAAATATTTTATTGTTAGTTTGTAGGTGTTCTTGGGCAACTCCTCAGCTGGTACTGATGACCTGTCCTGTTAACAAAACATACAAATGCATAAAATAAGTATTAGTGTGACTAATCTCTGAAATAGGGGGAAAGATGTTTGAGTATTGTGATAGTGTAAACGTGACTTACCTCTTCTCTTCCTCTGCAGGGTGTTCAGGCTAAAATATTCCCTTGGGGCCTGAGCACCTTTTTAAAGGTTCCGGAAGAGACCATTATTGATTGAGGGGGGGGGGGGGGGGGACTGTGCATTTGAGAAGTTTAATTGTATATTTATATCTAGAGAAAATGTGTTTTTAAGAGATGTGTTTGTTAAAGAAAGTATTTTTTTTTCATTCATTTGACCTTTATTTAGACAGGTAAATCCCATTGAGCCTCAAGGACTCATTTACAAGAGAGACCTGATTTCAACAAAGAATGATGACAACAATGAACAACAGTGACAACAATAAACATTTATAAAAAGTCATAAATTTTTTTTTAAACAAATAAGATGGCTAAAATAGAAAAGTAAAAAGAAAAGAAAAGTAAAAAAAAAAACCAGCTAGATTCTAAGGCGAATGTAGAAAATTAAAACAGAAACATGTCTGCATTGGTCCCTGCCAGGAGTCCAACAGATTCTTAAAGCCACTTAGAGAGGTCAAGGTCGAGAGCTTCAGATCTTTTTGTAAGATATTCCAATAAACAGGAGCAGAGTAGGACAAGGCCCTTTTGCCTAGTTCAGTTCGCACTGAGGGAACACTGCAGGTAATAATGTCCTGAGAGCGCACGCTGTAGCTGCACTCACGCAGAGACATGAAGGAGGAGATGTATGAAGGCAGCAGACCAAGAAGTGATTTAAAGATGAAAATGTACCAGTGAGAGAGTCTGCGTGAAGTTAATAATGTACAGTTAACCAGTGAATACAGGGTGCAGTGGTGGGTACGATAATCACAGCCAGTTATGAATCTTAGTGCACCATGATAGACAGCATCCAACATCTGCAGGGTTCTTGTAGGAGCGTTCATGTAAATAATGTCACCGTAATCAATGGAGGGAAGGAAAGTCACAGATACAAGGCATTTCCTAGCATTCAGGGTTAGACAGGATCTGTTTCTGAAAAAGAAACCCATTTTAACTTTCAGTTTCTTTACCAAGTTTTCCACATGGAGCTTAAAAGAGCGATGCGAGTCAACCAAGATACCCAAATATTTATAGGAATCAACAAACTCAATGGGGACACCATTTGAGGATGAGATCAGAGGAAGAACTGCTGGGACCAACTTCCTATTTGAAAAAAGCATCCCTTTGGTTTTGTCGACATTTAGGACAAGTTTGAGGTGGAACAAATCTCTTTGGATGTTGTTGAATGCAGATTTAAAAAGCTAGAAAGCCTTATCAACTGTTTTAGCTCGACAATAAAAAACTGTGTCATCAGCATAGAAATGTATGGATGCATTAGGAATGTTTTTACCTACATTATGTATGTAGATTGTAAAGAGGGTGGGTTCTAAGACTGAGCCTTGTGGTACACCATTGTTGACTGTTAAATAACTGGAGCAAGTACCATTATGTTGAACACATTGCCTCCGGTCTGAGAGATAGTTAGAGAACCAACCAATGGTGTGTTCTGAGAAACAGATTTCTGAGAGCTTATGACACAAGATGTTATGATCCACAGTGTCAAAAGCTTTAGACTTGTCTAAGAAAAGTGCAGCACAATAATCCTTAGCATCCAGTGCTTCATCAATGTCATTAAGAACCTTCAATGAAGCAGTCGTCGTGCAGTATTGTTTTCTGAAACCAGATTGATGGAGAGGTAAGATGTTAAATGAGTCCAGGTAATTTTTTAATTGAGAGTTTATCAGTTTTTCTAGAACCTTGGCTAAAATGCAGAGTTTAGAGATTGGTCGATAGTTGTTCAGTGAGGTGGGATCACCTCCCTTCAGCAAAGGATGAACAAAGGCTGTTTTCCAAGTATCTGGAATGGAGTTTTGGCTTATGGAGAGATTGAAGATGTGGGTCACAGGGACTGTGATGATATGAGCAGCCAGCCTTAAGAAACAAGGTGGAAGTTCATCTGGACCTGCAGATTTTTTAGGATCAAGATCTTTTAACAGTTTATTAACCTCACTGACTGAGAATGGAGAAAAAGAGAAGGTGTGATTAACTGAGGATTGACTTGTAGGAGGGAATTGATTTGTAGAAGTTTGGTTATTAAGTTAAGTGGCTAATTTTCCATTAGTAACTGTGTCAAATAATGAACTAGAAGCAACAAAATGTTTGTTGAAACAGTTCAGATCTTGTGCTTATTTGACATAGGAACAGAGTTAACGAGAAGTTGTGATGGGAGGTCAGATGATTGGTGGGCGCCTGAGAGAGATTTGATGGTTTTCCAGAATTTCTTAGGGTCATTTAGATTTTTGGAGGTCTGAGATAAGAAATAGTTACATTTTGCTGCTTTGACAGCAGTTGTGCATTTATTCCTCATCTGTCGAAAACTCAACCAATCAGTGCCCAAAGATGATCTCTCCTGTGCAGGAGGTCAGCTAGCTCTGGAGTAAACCAGGGGCTGTCTTGTCCCTTTATCCTGAACTGATGAAAAGGAGCATGTTTGTTCACAAAATAAATGAAACTATTATGAAAATAGTTCCAGCGGAGTTCACGTCATCAATTAATAGAATACGATACCAGTCAAAGTGAGACGGATCCCAGAGGAATGACTGTTCACAAAAACATTTCAGATCCCTTTTTTTGATTAATCTGGGCTTAGAAGGTGGAAGTTTAATATCACTCAGAGTCGCTGTCACACAATGATCACTCAAAATGTTAGCAAATACACCTGTACCAGGGAATTTGTGAGGCATATTAGTTAGAAACAGGTCTAAGATGGAGGACTTTTCCAGAAATTTCAGGAATTCCAGGAATTTGACGTTTCAGTTATTTTTTGTAGAAATTTGTTAATGTTTATGTATTTTGTTTACCCTGCTTCATGGTAGGTCTGTTAATGGGTGGGGGTAGTATCTGGTTAACCAGTTTGCCAACTTCAGATATTTTAACAGGTAAATGTTAATTCAAATGAGCAGTGAGTTTCACACACTATTTTAGCTCTGGGTTCACTAGTACTGTCATAAGTCTACTTCTGCAAATGAATGGGCACTTAATTGTAAGATTCACACCAATGCATGAGTATTTTAAGTAAATGCCTCCTTCTGGCAGTGTTACTTAATGTGCTTATTTTTTAACAGATACAAGAACCAGGCTTCTCAGTGTACATTTACTCTAAAGCACTTAAAATTAAATAAACCTGCAATTTTTCTAAAAGTCTCACAGCAACTGTAGTTTTCAAACGCTTTTTAAGCAGTTCTATATACCAGAAATTCGCTATTTAAAACAGTCACTCATAAACCAGGCTGTATGAACAAAAAAGAAAAGAAAAAAAATGAGAGGAATTATCAGTCTCCCCTTTAGGAAAACTGTTATACTCCTCTTTCAACAGCAGGTGGTGGTGTAAGCTTATTTATACCAGCAGGAGTCTATGACAACTTCCTATGGATTGTTCTATTGATATCCGGTTGTTAGCCGTTAGCCAGACGTAGCATACGGTCAAACACAGTCAAATCAGCAGTTTCTGAACGGATTTAAAGCTTAAACGTGGTGCAAGCACGACTTTTTGCATGAAACATGAGTTTTGGGAACAGCGGCAGGCTGCATTAAGCGATTTTAAACAGAGAGGAGGCTTCGGTTGAACCGAGATTCATTTCCGGGGTCACGTGACTTCATAGACACGTGAGCAACGGGGTGGGTTTTACAATCTGACATCAGAGGGAGTGAACGCAGACACGTCACCCGTTTCTCAGCGAATCAGAGCGACCCAAACAGCGGTTTTTAACCAATCACAGCTCGTGATTCCAGCTAGCAGTGTTAGCAGTTAGCCTGAAAAAGTCCGGTCAACAATCGCCCATAAAACTTCAAACATGCACAATTTACTGCTACAAATGTAACGAAGCTCTTTTCAGTGGTCTGAGACGGCGCTCCGCTGCAAAACAGCGTTTTATCCATTCAAAACACGACTCGTTCAACGAGTCCAGTGACAGAACCGGGTCAGACAGAACCCCCTTCTCTGCTACAGTTTAAACAGAATAAAGCGTTTTACCACAGCATGCCAGCTTTAGTTACAAAACAGATGTACAAATTTTAGCTTTAAAATGAACACATTGACATTACTTTCAGCTCTCTGAACACCACAAGCAGAATCATGCTGTATCAAGCTCAAAACTTGGACTTTCCATGCCAACATTCAGCGTACATCTCAATGACACAGACTCCGTCACATTTAATTCACACCTCTTTAAACATTTGTACGGCCACAAAATGTCCAAACAGGCGGATAGGTCCTAAATTATGTCCTTTAGAGACCATGCGCGTCACGAGAAGCTCTTTAGAGACCACGTCGGGCCACCAGATATGTAATGAGATAGGCTAGGTTAGCTTCAGTTAGCTTAAGAGCTCCACTACAATCAATATTTAATAACGGGTTCTCACTTTTTCGAGCTACTTGACAGATATGTGACAGAGTTACTGTGTGGGAGATGGTCTTAATCAGTGACATGGGACGTTAATTTTCTTTGACCCATCAAAATGAATGTGGTCATTTATTAACAGAATCAAAATTTAACATCAAAACATTGTACACTTGATTATACTGATCGGCTCTGATTAATAAAACTTGGCACGTTTTACTTAATAAAAACAACAGACATTTCTGAAGATATCTGGATTAATTACTGGCAAGATAGAAGATTAAAGATGGGGAATGAAGGAGTTTGAATGGACAGAAAAGATGGATGAGGGAAAGTGTGTTGACGAGGAATTGCACCTTCCATCCGAACCCAGCTCAGCCTCGGTACACTCGGTAGTGAAGCGACTCGTTACCTTTGCAGAAGATAGGTCATCTCCGGTACGGAGTTCCATTTCAACGCTACCTTTCAGCGTCTCCTTAGGATGGCTGAGAATCGTCCGAAGTAGTGACGGTACTCCGTTCAACAACACGCTCAACTCCCAGGTGGACTCACATGAGCTGTGAGTCCGTCAACGGTTCCACTCAGATGTGGAAGATTCCATAATGGGGGAAGTGGTGGCGTAGAGGTTAGAGAGGTGGGCCTGTGATCCGAACAACATCAAAATTGTGGGTGGGGTAGGTGAAACACTCACACTTGCCCCCACCCTCATTCACCCCACTCTGGGCCCATGAGCAAGGCCCTTAACCCCCACCATGTGCTCCCTAAACAGGTCTCTCTTGAAAATGAGTTCTCGTGGCTCAATGAGACTAACCTGGATAAATAAAGGCTAAATGAAAAAAAATAATAATAATAATCCCAACTAGACTCGGAAGAACTCCCAAATAGCTCCAGCACTTCAGAACTTTCAGAACTTCTGTTCTGAACTTTTGTAACTTCTGTTCTAACTGGAACTAGGAAGTGTCGACTTTTAAAGAGTTCTGCTTCCGGTCACTTGTGGGAAGTCCTGATTGGTTGAAAGAACCAACACGGGTGTGGTTTTAGTGATGTCAGAGGGTCATTACAAGTCAGAAAAACAGCGGAGATGTTTAGAAACAGACAGAGAAATGTTTTGGAGAAATGACAGACTTATAGGTGCCAGTTTTCTCGTTTCTGTCTGAGAGGTTTAAAAACATGACAGTTCGTTCCAATAACTTGCTTCGGACTGTCTCCGACTTTTGACCGACATCACACCTTTCTCATTTCAGACAGAAGATCAGAAATGCATAATTACTTTGTAACATAGACATTTAACTTGATTTCTACTTTGAATGAGGATTAAAAATCATTAATACTGTTTCACAGTTGATTTAAAATGAGTGGTTCACTTCAACATTTAAAAATGGTTTGAACTAAACACACTTTTGATTATCAAGACATTGTAAAATAGTAATGATAATATGAAAAAGAGAGTGTTCTTTCAATTGATTAGTTCAGGATACAATTAGAAAGTCTCTGGATGAGCTCATTTGTATTTCTGGATTCAAATCAATGAAATAACAGTTCCTGTCCCATGAAGGTCTTCAGAGGCAGGTCTTGACCGGAGGCCTAGTTCACTACAACTATAAAAGGCTGCCTATTAGCAAAACTTTTTTTGGCTACTGCTGAGTCACTAGGTGACCTGTGAAGCAGGGTCCTCTGTTCAATGTTGGGGAATAAACACCCAGTGGGTCTGCACCTTTTCTCTTCCTCAAGTCTCTTGCTTTATTCAGCCACTAAGGGACATTATAACAAGTTCCATCAGGCTTTTTCAATGAGAAAAATTGTGCCTTTGTTTGCAAGTTAAATCGCCATGGTAACTTGAAATGCCAATTAAAGTAATAATCACAGTGCCAAGCCGGTTGTTTTGACACATTTTGTTATAACATTTGAGGGGTTACATATAACCGCTTTAAAGTTGACGGAACAGTAAGATCCTTTTCAGGTGGATAATAACAGGTGGCTGCCTTTCTAGGCAGTCCCCAATAAAAGAAGCTGCTCAGTCAAAGTGAGTTTGCTACTTTGGTCATTACCTGGGCCATCTGAAATGATAACTTGTGCTGTGGGCCATACCAGTACCTTCATTAGTTGAGCTCTTTCTGAAGAGGGTTGAAAAAATAGAAATGGTCTTCTGAGAGATCTAGGGGGAAAAAAAGCCAGATGGTATCATCTTCTTTTGGAAAAATGTTTTCTTTTATCGTATCTGTAATTCAGGCAGTTCAACACAAAAACTAAAACATGTAACTGCTTTACAGTGCAAAAAATTATTGTCTTCATTAAAATAAATGGAAAAAAGTGATTTTTAGTCTATTCTCAACCTTGGGTGGGATGTCATCCTCTCTAAGACAAGCATTTGTCTTCCGATCCCATTCCTCACTGTCTGTGATTTGCTGTGATGGTCTTGGGGTGTCTGCAATGGGGTCTGAGTTATGATGGAGCATCTCAGGCCTTGGCGAAGCCATGCTGGCACCTTCACTCAGAGTTAAGCCCACCTGGTCCTGTGGAGTCTGACAGCCAGATATGGATTGGGATTGGGTTTTTACAAAAATGAGATGAGTCATCTGAAGAAGGGAAAAGGAGGGTGGGGAGGGAGGAGGCAAATCAGAGGTGGTGGTGGGGGCTAATACACATGAGAATGAACAATAGGATTCAAGGATTCATTTCAAGGATCCAAGATTCTTTATTGTCATTCACATCACGTAGTATGTGAGGTGGAACAAAATTGTGTAGTTACACACAGTACACAGTTACATCCAACAAAAGTATAAAATGTAAAAGAAAAACAGTAATAAGATCTAAGATATGAACTAAGAAAAACATCAACTAAAAATTCACTAAGCACTAGTAGAATAAGAACAATAAAAACAATATGCCGAACAACAGCACGAACATGAGTCTGTGTGAGTATGAATGAACACAGCAACAAGAAACAGACTAGCAGCAACATGATGTGCTTTTTCACAGTGATTATTCTGGTTAGAGGTTCATGAGTCTAATAGCTTCAGGGTAGAAGCTGTTCCTCAGTCTAGTGGTTCTACACTTAATGCTCTTCAACCTCCTGCCTGAGGGGAGTGGGGCAAAAACTGTGCGTGCTGGGTGAGTGGGGTCCTTCATGATTCAGGTGGCCCTCTACCTGCATCTGGAGGTGTAGATGTCTGTGATGGTGGGGAGGCTGACTCCAACATCTTCTGTGCAGCCTTCACCACTCTCTGCAAAGCTTTTCTTTCTGCAGCTGTGCAGCCTCCATGCCTCACGTTGATGCTGGAGCACAGGATTCTCTCCACTGCACACCTGTAGAAGGAGGTGATGATAGACAGTTTGAAGTACTCAACAACAACAAAAAAAAGAAACAACAACAGAAAAAGGAAGAACACACAAATAATTATGTTTAGAGATTGACTTTAAGTGGAACTTTTAAGGAAAACAAGGTGTAGACTCAGTTGTAAACACACAAACATACACACAGCCACACACACCTGTGGCTCGATGGGGTGATGAACCAGAGGGGTGTGTGCAGGCTGCATTACACCACTGCTGAAGGACTCTGATCATGGAGGGAGAGGGGTTGGAGATGCAGTTGGACGTTTTGTGCTGCAGTGTTGGGGCTCTCTACCAGTTTATCTTCGATTGCTCCTCCACCTGAGACAGGCCACATACCTAAATCACTCACAGCTGATCGCAAAGCACAGTCAGCCATCACGTTCCACCCATCTCACCCACCTCCCAATACCCCATGCACTTCTATGAGCCATGAGTCAATCTTACAATCCCCCACTTCTATGGAACAACAACCAAAGCATTGATGCACACCATGTTTGTGTGGAAAAAGGCAGAAAGCTCATCTTGACACTGCAATCTGATAATAAGATTTTCAGAAGAGCAGCACGAGAGGCTTCAAGGAAATCTCCCATCTGCCAAGCAATTTACTCGACGCTAGCTGGATGGCTGAGTTTTTACTTAATGAGGCATAGTTTTAAAAGCCATCAGGTGTGCAATGAACTCTATCACATGGAGGACTATCTCCAAAAAACAGATCATATTCTAGGAAATTTAAAGTTTAAGTTAAGGTTAGTATAAACAATGACAGACTTGGAAGAAAGAGATTGCTGTTAGTTGAAGCCTTCTACAAAGGAAATGAGCTTTTGAGTAGTGCTGACTAAATCTTTGCATGTTCAGGTTTGTCAGCATTTTACCACCCAAAACATTTTTCCTGTTTGAAAGAATTAGAAAAAGTTACGGTATGAGGAAACCCAAAAACCAAAGAAAGAGAACAGATAGACCAAAATTAGTTATCTTTCAAGGATCTGTTTTTTTAGACTAATCCACCACCACTTGAGCTGCACCAGTCAACAACAGGGAGTCAGATTAGGTGCTTGACTGACCTAAAATAAAACGTTAGGATGGGCTCCCTGGTGTCCTCTAGCCAGTATGTTTGTGAATGGGCTCCCCATGTGGGCACTGTTCCTGGGGTGGGGGGTTGGGGGTTGGGAATTGAAGCTCCAACAGGACTTGCACAGTATGAGACTGGAGCAGTTTGGGGTTAGAATTTGTGAATCAGGATGATTTAAAGCTGAATCTCACCTCTGGAAATATCAATCCCAATTCAGTATATTTTCAAAACGAAATAGGAGCAAACCCAAACAGATGTACCTAACATATTAACTCAAATAAAACATATGCAACTTGTAATACAGAATGTCTTATTTTAAATATTTACACCTTATTTTATATTTTATGTACAATATGCATATTTCTTGTACTTCTACCTTTGTGAGAATATTTAGGTTTGAAAGTCTAACACCCACCAATTTTTCAAATTGGATATCCAACTAAATTTGATAGGCATAAAATAGACACCTATGTTCAGTGGCAAATGTTTAAAAGTAACACAAAGTTGTTTAAAAAATGAATTTATGTGAGTTATTTCAGCTGTTCCTTTGGAAACAGCCATTAGTTTCCATATATGGACTGTGACATCATGACAGTGTCTGGATCAGGCGACACAGCCACATTTATATAGCACACCAATCATTTCTGGCAAGAATACTCATGGCAGGAACAAAATGCTGAATGTGTGTGTTGCACAGGTCTGAGGACATACAGCCAAGGCAGGAGTTGGTAACCATTATTTCCCAAAAATCAAAGACATTCAGGAGAAATGGGTAAAACTTGTCCGAGTCAAATGGGTTGACTTAATTTTGATTGCCCGTTAGGGACATTTGAAACTAGAATGATCGGTGATGGCGTGTAATGGAGAGAGCATTTCAACAACCTATCATAAGGCAAACATCTGAATTTTGAGTGAGTGGCTGGAACTCTTATGGTATCAATGAAATACATTGTTTTTAATTACAAATGTAGAAGTACAGATGTGTATACATAAATACAGTGTATATAGAAAGTATTAATCTTCTTTTCTAGCTATTATAAATCTGATTTATAATAGCTATAAAGGGTTTAACATCCAAGGGGGTGAATACTTTCAATAGGCATTTGTACAGTGGGGCAAAAAAGTATTTAGTCAGCCACTGATTGTGCAAGTTCTCCTACTTAGAAAGATGAAAGAGGTCTGTAATTTTCATCATAGGTACACTTCAACAATGAGAGACAAAATGAGGAAAAAATCCAGGAAATCACATTGTAGAATTTTTAAAGAATTTATTTGTAAATTATGTTGGAAAATAAGTATTTGATCAGTAACAAACAAGCAAGATTTCTGGCTCTCACAGATCTGTAACTTCTTCTTTAAGAAACTCTTCTGTCCTCCATTTGTTACCTGTATTAATGGACCTGTTTGACCTCGTTATCTGTATAAAAGACACCTATCCACAGCCTCAAACAGTCAGACTCCAAACTCAACCATGGCCAAGACCAAAGAGTTGTCAAAGGACAGCAGAAGAAAGAAGATTGTCGACCTGCACCATGCTGGGAAGAGTGAATCTACAATAGGGAAGCAGGTTGGTGTGAATAAATCAACTGTGGGAGCAATTGTAAGAAAATGGAAGATATACAAGACCACTGATAATCTCCCTCTATCTGGGCCCCACACAAGATCTCATCCTGTGGGGTCAAACTTATCATGAGAACGGCGCGCAAAAATCCCAGAACTACATGGAGGGACCTGATGAATGACTTGCAGAGAGCTGGAATCAAAGTAACAAAGGCTACCATCAGTAACACACTATGCCAAGAGGGACTCAAATACTGCAGTGCCAGACATGTCCCCCTGCTTAAGCCATTACATGTCCATGCCTGTCCGAAGTTTGCCAGAGAGCATATGGATGGTCCAGAAGAGGATTGGAGAATATCTTAGTCAGATGAAACCAAAATAGAACTTTTTGGTAAAAATACAACTTGTGTTTGGAGGAAGAAGAATGTTGAGTTGCATCCCAAGAACACCATACCTACTGTGAAGCATGGGGGTGGAAACATCATGCTTTGGGGCTGTTTTTGTACAAAGGGGACAGGACGACTGATTCATATTAAGGGAAGAATAAACGGGGCCATGTATCGTGAGATTTTATGCCAAAATCTCCTTCCATCAGTGAGATTATTGAAGATGGAACATGACTTGTTCTTCCAGCATGAAATGCTCCCAAACACACCGTTCGGGCAATGAAGGAGTGGCTCCGTAAAAAGCATTTCAAGGTCCCGGAGTGTCTTAGCCAGTCTCCAGACCTCAAACCCGTAGAAAATTTGTGGTGGGAGTTGAAAGTCTGTGTTGCCCAGCAACAGCCCCAAAACATCACTGCTCTAGAGGAGATCTGCATGGAGGCATGTGCCAAAATAGCAGCTATAGTGTGTGCAAACCTGGTGAAGACTTACAGGAAACGTTTGACCTTTGTCATTGCCAACAAAGGTTATGTTACTAAGTTCTGAGTTGGACTTTTGTTACTGACCAAATACTTATTTTCCAACATAATTTACAAGTAAATTCTTTAAAAAAAACTACAATGTGATTTCCTGGATTTTTTCCTCATTTTGTCTTTTATGGTTGAAGTGTACCTATGATGCAAATTACAGACCTCTCTCATCTTTCTAAGTAGGAGAACTTGCACAATCAGTGGCTGACTAAATACTTTTTTGCCCATTGTATATGTGTGTGTATCTATATACATGTATTTTGAAGTAAGGTCTACCTTATACCAATGGATTATTTGAACATCAAAGCCTTAACGCTTGCAAAAAGGTCATCGGTGCTGATACTCCTGCTGGATGGTTTAGAGCAGCTGGATTGGGATTTTGTAGGCAAGGGGTTTTGTATGTTTTGTGGTGATGCACGAGGAGAAAGAGCCAGCCAAGAAACTGGAGAGCTTGGAGGGATAAGAAACATGTGTTCAAAGGAGCGGCTACGCATTCGATTATGCTTAGATGAGCCCAGTTTTGGATGGCATTCAGGAACTTGGAGAAAACTGCCACTCACAGATGAGCAAGAGTGTAGTTTTTGTTGGGCTGAAGGAACACACTCTGAAGAGAAGGGTTCATGAACTTCAGGAGGTGAGAGGGAGTTTTGTTTAATTTGGGCAGAAAAAGGAAGAAGACATGGTGAGAAAACCTGGTCAAAGTGCTCGGGATGTGAGTAGGAGTTTCTTAGTTTAGGCTGTAAGAAATGGAAAGGGTAGGATTGGGATAAGGGGTCAGATTGCTCACTATCCTCAGACTCTAAGCGCACCCTCAAGTTCTCTTGGCTGAGAGTTAGTCTCAACCCACTTTGGTTTTGTTGCGGTTTATACCTTCTGTATTCCGCCCGAATTCAGTTTCTCATTTCCCTGTGAAGAGGAGTGCAGGAACACGTACTCAAAATATGACAGACACACCTTCAAATTTAAGAATGTTTTATACGTATCTGAATGAGTATAATTCAAAGAATTCACAAGTTCACAAGCAAAACAGTGGATTAGTATAATGCAGTTAATTATCTTAGCATCTAAGTCATTGAAAGCGCTTCCAA
>NC_056518.1:6761068-6761627 GCF_014905685.2 Nematolebias whitei | reverse complement strand
TAAGCTTTAGAAATTGTACAAGCAGAAACTGATTTTATTTTACATCAGTTTACAGACTTTGTTTCTACATCTATCCTACGACAGGGTGAGTGTGACCTACAGAGAGGTTTGGGACTAGTGTGACTGACCATTGTGACCACAGAATTAGAGGTTGGGTTAGAGATGCACATTGGAGTCTGGAACTGTCCTGGCACAGAAGGCTGAGACTTAGGACTTTGTTTGTAATGATTGGCAGGGTTAGAAGAAACAGTAACTGTAGGGATCAGATATGGTGGCTGTATGAGCTCTTCGCCAGTATTATTTTGCTTCTGAACACATGCTGGGTTCCAAATCCCCTGTCCTAGTTGAAGTGGTCCTTTCATGGGCCCTTGACCAGTATTATTTTGCTTCTGACCACATGCTGGGCTCCTATCTCCCTGTCCTGGTTGAAGTGGGACCCTCATGGGTCCTTCGCCAGTATTCTTCTGCTTCTGACCACATGCTGGGCTCCTATCCCCCTGTCCTGGTTGTAGTGGTCCTTTCATGGGTCCTTGGCCAGTGTTCTTCTGCTTCTGACCAC
>NC_056518.1:6755918-6761058 GCF_014905685.2 Nematolebias whitei | reverse complement strand
TGGTCCTTTCATGGGTCCTTGGCCAGTGTTCTTCTGCTTCTGACCACATGCTGGGCTCCTACCATCCTTCCCTGGTTGTAGTGGTCCTTTAATGGGGCCTTCACCAATATTATTGTGATTCTGAACACGTGTTGGGTTCTGACCCACCAATCCTGGTTTCCCACATTCTTTGACTTGCTGATGCAGGGCTTTACCAGGTTCTAATAAAACAGATATTTTGGGGAGCTCAGTGGAGAGGGGTTGGGATGGGGTTTGCATAAGTGCCTGAGCTTTGAGATGATCAGGAGATGAAGTAGTTGAAGGTGCCCTGGGACAGTTGAAAAAATCTTTAGGGTAACATGGGCCTTGGACCTAGGAATTAAGATTCAAATAAGGGTAAATAGTAGTCCAACAAACACAGTGAGTCATTATCAAAGCACCAACATTTATTTTGCATTGTAAGTTTCAAATTGAATGGTCATGTCAATGTTTTGCGCATTAGAACTGATACAAATAATCAGACTGTTGAATAGTTCACAATTATTCACAACAGAAGAAGGCCACCGGTTAAAGTTAACATTTAGAACTTTTCTGGAAATGTGTGTCATCCTGCATGTTGGAACGTACCTCCATAGCCCATGGCTTATTGTTATCTTTGCCATGGAAAAGCAATTTCTTCTTTTCTTGCCTTCCCTCCTGCTGCTGCTGCAAGGACACCAGGTAGGTTCGTTCCTGCTGAAGCTGCCTCTGTAGACGCTCTGCCTGCCATTGCTCTTCTATCTGTTTTTGTTTGTACACCTGGAGAGAACAGAAAAAAGGGAAAAAAAATTGAGATGAGTCAGGCAAACACTACATCACTACATGACTGTATGTTGTCTTCACGTTGTATTAAAAGTACTTAAATCTGAAGGAGGAAAATGGTAAAAATAAAGTGTGATTTGTTTGATGTTTTTAAAACTTCAAAAATACCGAACAAGATCTTGAATAAAACATTTGGTACAAAATAGAGAAAAGGCACAGTTAATAAAACTACAGGGGTTTTAAACAAAGTTGTCAGGTCATCTGGATGATTTTTTTCTTTCTTTTTTCAAAGACGTTTCGTCCTTCACCCAAAGGACTTCATCAGTCCAAGGAGCCAAAACAAACTCAGTCCCGCAAGCAACACACTCACATTGTGGGCCAACAAGTTTGCTGGGGATAAGATGGTTTCTGGGGCCCGCCCTCTTCCCCGTTGATTCCTCTGAAGCAGCCATAGCCAAAGTGGTTCAAAACATGAAAGTTCATTGGCCCACTATGTGAGTGGTCTGCTTGTGGGACTGAGATTGTTTTGGCTCCTCAAACTGATGAAGTCCTTCAGCTGAAGGACACAACCTCAACAAAAAATACAAAAAAATAAAAAGAAACTGTCCAGATGACCTGACTTAACTTTGTTTGGAATTTTTACCTGGATTATTGAGCATGAATTTACAGGGGTTTTACACTCAAGTCAGTATTTTCTGCATCCATGTATGAGTCTGAACCTAAAATAAAAAAAGGTGTAAACCTGTTCTCCCTCTGAATGCCGCCTCACTTCATTTCTGCATGACTGCACGTCCCCAAAAGAGGATTTCTTCTGCTCCCACTCCATTTTCCTCATCAGTTGCTCTCCTTGTTGCTGCTGTTGACAGTAGGACAGAAACCAGTGAAGGAAGAGGCTCAAACAACAATGAACAGTCTCTATAACATAAACTTCAACAAAAATTACTTCAAAACAGAATTTCTTCATTTATGATGCATGCTTGTTATGACCTTCAAGTGGTTGTGAGTGGGTGACATCTCACATGAGACTGTGCATAAGGTTATTTACAAGGTTCAACTAAAACGCCTATAACGCAATCATTTCGCAACTTTAAAAAAATATAGCTGAAAATGTGGATATGAGAGATGGTGGAGAATATGCATTTCTGTAAGGAATGTTTGTTTTTCTTTCTTTTATATTTTATTATTTTCCTCAGCAACTCCTTTGGGAGAATTGTGATAATACTTTAACAGATATTTAAATCACAGTTGTAGTCTGTACCCACAGAGTTATTTCAAGCAGAGGTCATGTGATTTGCTGCAGCAATGGCAGCCATCACCAAAACAGTGAAGCATCTGCAGTTTGCGTTTTGGTAGATATTGTCAAAGTAGCCTTGATTAAAGGCTGACTATGTAAAAAAATCTAAAAAGTAAATGTTTTTAATATAATAATGATGATGATAAAATCTAAGTAGAATGTATATTAGCTATAGAAACAAACAAACTTTCATACAGAAGAACATATTTTGTGTCAAGGTCCACACTCCACCCAGAAAGACCCAAGGCTGGGATTCGATGCAGCAATGTTCTCGCTCAGAGGTGGCATCCCTACTAACTGATCCACTTTTATATACTTTTTATAATCCATTCATCCATTATCTTTTACCCACTTCTTCCATTTTGGGTCACGGGGGTCGCCGGTGCCATGTCCAGAAATCACTGTGCGAGGGGCGGGGTACACCCTGGACAGGTCACAAGTCCATCACAGAGCCACAAAGAGACAAACAAGACAAACAACCATTCACTCTCTCACTCACACCTAGGGACAATTTAGAGTTACCAATCAGTCTAACATGCATGTTTTTGGTCTGTGGGAGGAAACTGGAGTACCTGGAGAAAACCCACGCATGCACGGAGAGAACATTCAAAATCCACCCAGAAAGGCCTCCGGACCCCATTTGAACCGGGACCTGCTCGTTGAGAGGCAGCAGCTCTGCCAGTTGTGCCATCGTGCTGCCCTACTTTTTATCATATTTATATTTATTTACATATTTTCCCTCATAAAAATCAATGAAGAACGCTTTAAATCTTTCAAAAGCTTTGTGCTCTTTGAAATCCTCTGCATATTTACATAGCATGTAAGTACATACCATGTATATATCAGTTACAAGTACTTGGGTGTGCACCTGAATGACAACCTCAGCAGGGGTTACAACACTACCAGCCTGATCAAGAAAGCTCATCAGATAATATCTGACAGATACTCTACTTCCTTAAACGGTTGAGGTGAGCTGGACTGGGAAGCTCAGTCCTCACCTCCTTCTACAGATGTGCAGTGGAGAACATCCTGTGCTCCAGCATCCACTAACCATAAGACTGAGGAACAGATTCTACCCTGAAGCTGTGAAACTCATAAATCCCTAACCAGGACAGTCACTATAATTTTGAGTTAATTGGACAATTGACACTTTATTTGTGCTGCTGATTATCCATGCTGCTGATTTCTTACCCATAAGTTGTTATACTCATACCTATCTGCTTCACAGCAGACTCCTGTTCAGACTGCTGTTTGATACACTGTATTATACTTTGTATTAAATTGTTATTGTTCAGCATATATCTTTAATCCTTGTACAATATACTGCTTCTGTTTTATATCCAAAAAAGTTCTATCTGGTCCTCTGGACATTCAAAAAACAAAAAAAACAAAGCAAAAAAATGTGGAACTGGTGCCAGGGTGAGGGAAGAGTCAAAGATGTCAGCCAACACCTCACAGAGCTGATCGGCACAGCCTTCCATTACCTTCCCCGAGATGTTGTCTGGGCCAGTGGCTTTGTGAGGAATAATCCTTACTTCAGCTGAGGTCACGCTGAAAAACTCTTCCGGTGGTGAGGTGAGTCTGGTGCTGGGTGGTCTGTTTGGGTCTTCAAAGTGTGCACAGAACTTGTTGAGGGCATCAGGCAGTGATGGGTCCCTAGAGCATTGTGCACCCCTGATTTTAGTTTTGCATTATTTAGCTTTAGGTTTGGTTTTAGCTACTGTTTTGCTCGTTTTCGTTTTAATTGTTTTAATCTTAGCAAATCATTTTCAGCTTCTTCAGCAAATTTAATTATTTTTTATAACTCAGCATAGTACATTTAATGTTGTAGTGAAATGTGGGGGTCAGATTAACTGTCTCTTCACTACTAATTAATTATTCTTAAAGCTAGTTCAAGCACAAAGATAATTAATTATTTAATTACAAGGGATTCTTTCTTTTTCGAGTTAAATTAATGCCATGTGACCGAGCTAACTGTGAAGATTGTTTAATCACTGACATGAGACGCCATTTTATCTTTGACCCATCAGAATAAATGTGGTCATTTATTTAACAGAATCAAAATTTAACATCAAAACATGTACACTTGATTTGCTGATCTGGTTCTGATTAATAAAAACTTGGCACGCTTTACTAACAAGACAACAGAACGTTGGTAAAGATTCTGTCATCCAGGACATGATGAATTCAAAAAGTGTTCAACACAAAAACAACTGGACTTTATTTGTAACAGAAGACGTTTCGCTCCTCATCCGAGGAGCTTTCTCAATTCAAAGAGCAGAGTGAGAGATTCAGGTTATAAGGCTGAGTGAGATGACACACACACATATGTAGATTGGCAATTCACACCTAAACAACAAAAACAATAAGAGTCTTTTGTTCCTCTAATACACACTGTATAAACTCTTATTGTTTATGTTGTTTAGATGTGAATTGCCAATCTACATATGTGTGTGTGTGTCTTATCTCACTCAGCCTTATAACCTGAATCTCTCACTCTGCTCTTTGAATTGAGAAAGCTCCTCAGATGAGGAGCAAAACGTCTTCTGTTACAAATAAAGTCCAGTTGTTTTTGTATTGAACACTTTTTGAAGACAAAAGAACATTTCTGAAGGCATCTAGATTGATTTACTGGTGAAATAGAAAGGTTTAAAGGAAGGAATGGAGAAGTTTAAAGTAGATGGATGGAGGAAGATGTATGTTGTTGACCAGAATTAGCACGCTACTTCCAACACCAGCTCAACCCTCCGGTACACTTAGTGCGTGACACTCGTGACGTCTCTTTACCTTTGCAGATGAGGATCAGCTCTGGTATAGATACCATACCACTTTATTTATAAAGCACTTAAAACAGCAACAAGGCCAACCAAAGTGCTTACAGCCAAAACAACAGGTAACACACAAAGCAAAATACAAAATGAGGTAAATCAGAATATAAACAAAAACCGATGCAGATAATGACGACAAACCAGTGTGGAGCATACAGGATCAAAACACAGATCATTTTGTGTTGAAAGCTATTGAATAGTAGTGAGTTTTTAAACGGGACATGAAAACCGAGGGGGG
>NC_056518.1:6720766-6755818 GCF_014905685.2 Nematolebias whitei | reverse complement strand
GGGGGGGGGGGACACTGTTCAGTGATTTGTAGACATACATGAGTATTTTGAACTGGATTCGAAAGTGAACCGGTAACCAGTGCAGTGAGGCCAAAACTGGTGTAATGTGTTCTCTTTTGCCTGTACTGGTTAAAAATTGGGCTGCTGAATTCTGGACCAGTTGTAGACGTGCAATGGAGGTCTGACTGATACCAAACAGGAGCTAATTGCAGTAATCAAGCCTAGATGTAATGAATGCATGTATTACTGTCTCCAGGTTCTTTTTGGACAATATGGGCTTCAGTTTAGACAGCCGCCTCAGTTGGAAGAAGCATGATCTCCCTATGCACGCTACCTTTCCAGCGTCTCCGATTAAAGCGGCTGGTCATTGTCAGAATTCGTGTGGTTTACTCCGGTAAACAGAACAAGCTCCCTTCGAAGTTGTAGGGCGTTACGCCTGGGTGAGTTCACAGCGAGGCGCTGTGACTCCATCAGAGATTCCACTCAGAAGTGGAAGACTCCAAGAAGACCCCATGAAAGACTCCAGGAAGACTCCGGTCAAAGACTGGAGAGTCGAGAAGACTGACTAGTTCCAGGAAGTGTTGACTTTTAAAGAGTCCTCACTTCCGGTCACTTGGTACTTCTTGATTGGTTGAAACAACCAACAGGGGGTGTTTCAGTGAAGTCAGAGGGTTATTAAAAGTCAAGAGAGGCTGCAGGAATGTTTAGGAAAAATTTCTATTTTAGGAAATAGTCTCTGGATGAGCTAATTTGTATTTCTGGATTCAAATCAATGAAATAACAGTTCTTGTCCCATGAAGGTCTTTAGAGACAGGTTGTTGTCGGAGGCCTAGTTCATTACAGTCCCCCCTTTGGAAATCATTGCCTGTCCATGGGGATGAATTCCAACATGAACCTACGTCTCCGAATGTCCTTGATCTTGATGTAATCCAGCAAGAGGAAAACAAAAGTCAAAGAAGGTAATCCCACAACAGTTTAGGTAATTCCACAATGTTGTTGGTAATTCCATTATGTTGTTGGTAATTCCATTGTAGCAATGGTTTAACCCCTTGGAAACAAAGTATGTAATCCATTGGAAAAAGTCATATAATCCACAACGATAAATTCACAACGATAAATCTACAACGATAAATCCACAACGATTGGAGGTGTTGATTGATCAGCATGCAGAGGGGTTCCCTCGATTGAACTGCACAGGCGACCACTGGATGGAGTTTGGAGACCCACGTTAGAGTTGTAGGTCCCTTCAAAGAAAGTTGCTGCTGGTGGTTCCCAGTGGGTGCCATTCTGGTTCTATGTGAACCCGTTTAATTGATGAATATATCTCAGGATATGTCATACTACATGTTTCACAGTTGATTTAAAATGAGTGGTTCATTTCAACATTTAAAATGGTTTGAACTAAACACACTTTTGATTATCAAGATATTGTAAAATAGTAATGATACTATGAAAAAGAGAGTGTTCTTTCAATTGATTAGTTCAGGATACAATTAGAAAGTCTCTGGATGAGCTAATTTGTATTTCTGGATTCAAATCAATGAAATAACAGTTCCTGTCCCATGAAGGTCTTCAGAGGCAGGTTTTGACCTGAGGCCGAGTTCACTACAGTCCTCCCTTTGGAAATCATCGCCTGTCCATGGGGATGAATTCCAACATGAACTTGCGCCTCCGAATGTCCTTGAGCTTGATGTAATCCAGCAAGAGGAAAACAAAAGTCAAAGAAGGTAATCCTACAACGGTTTAGGTAATTCTACAATGTTGTTGGTAATTCCATAATGTTGTTGGTAATTCCATTGTAGCAATGCTTTAACCCCTTGGAAACAAAGTCTGTAATCCATTGGAAAAAGTCATATAATCCACAACGATAAATCCACAACGATTGGAGGTGTTGATTGATCAGCATGCAGAGGGGTTCCCTTGATTGAACCACAGAGGTGACCACTGGATGAAGATTGGAGACCCACGTTGGAATTGTAGGTCCCTTCAGCGCAGTTTGCTGCTGGTGGTTCCCAGTGGGTGCCATTCTGGTTCTATGTGTTATGCATTTATGTGGTTTTAGTTGGGCTTATGAGTGGGATTTTACATAAGACCTTAACCTATATGCACCTGGTGTGTAAGCTACAATGGTTTAGATCAGCTACAGTTACCAGTTAAGGGGTGGGTCATGCTGAAAAATTATATATAGGGATTTATACCTATAGAAGGGCATTCCAAAGTATTTTTCCATTCCTAACTTGGTTTAAGTTAGATTTACATGGCAAAATATAGTTTGGTTCAATTGTCTGTTGTCCCTTTAGACGAACGACTTGAGGTTTGTTTTTTTGGTTTCCCCCTGAATGTTTTGGAGTCTATGGCGAGACTCAACTGAAGGATTAGCTACCCCCCCCACCCCCCACCCCGAATAGGATTGTTCGAGTAGGTTCGGCTGAAGCGTCGTGAGACCAATGTAGGTTATGGTACTTAAAGTAGCATTAATCTACATTGACTTCTCCAAGATTGAATTTTAACAAATGAACTGCATGTTGGCATAGTTAAAGTCCTCTTGGTCTCTAACTAAAGTACACACAAAGTTCATTCTTGCTGGGGGTGTTCAGAAACAATACCAAAACCAAATAAACGATGTCCCAACATCGACAAAAGTAGTGATTAAGCAACCAGAAAAACAACGTTTCAACATCGACAAAAGTAGTGATTAAGCGACTAGAAACAACGTTTCACTGCAACACTCACTCTGATTGTCAGATTCGATCACGTTATCGCGTCTGAGTTGTTATCTTAACACTTAATTAAGCTTAAACTTATTTAGTTTTTGCTTGGACAACCTTTTTTCCCACTAGGTCTGAGTTTTTGAGATCTTTGTCTCTTGTGGAGTTATTGAACGCCTTGTGTAGTTTAACCTGGTTTCGATGTACCCATTTAACCATTGGCTCTTTTTGGCCTTTGCTGATTTTGATCTGATAGACAACTGGAGACAGTTTGTCTGTTATCAGGTAGAGTCCAGTCCACCTGGGTATCAGTTTGCTGGCGAAAGTTCTGGTCCCGGACTCTCTTTTCCCGGTTGTGGGGGCGAACGTGTAGTACCAGACCCTATCTCCCACTTGGAGTTCCTCGTGAGAGGCCTTTTGGTCATAGTACGCCTTTCGTCCTTCAGCGGATTTTTCCAAGTTTTTCTGGGCAAACACAAAGGTGTTTTTAAGGGGTTCCTCCAAATCATTCATGTATTGCTGTGTGGTGTAGGCTGTTGCCATGGTGGCATCGCCTGGTTGGTACAACAGCTGTATAGGGAGAGTCATTTGTCGACCATTACGTCATCATCTTGAAGGGAGAGATGCCAGTCGATGTGTGTGGAGTGGCCCTTATGGCCATGAGGACCAGAGGGAGTTTCACGTCTCAGTCCTTGTGGTTTGCGTCTACATATTTCTTCAAAAAACTTACCACAGTTCTGTTTGCTCTCTCCACTTGGGCTGAGGCCTGTGAGTGGTAGCCAACATGGAAGTTGACTTTGATGCCTAGCATCTTCCACAGTTCTTTCATCACTTCAGCTGTGAAGTGCGTACCTTGGTCTGAGTTCACCCTAAGGGGAAGTCCAAACCTTGAAAATACATGATTCATTAGTAACATAGCAGTTGTTTGTGCTGTGTCGTTAGGAGCTGGTAGGCATTCTACCCATTTGGTAAATGCGCAAGTTAGCGTGAGAAAATATTTATTTCCTCTAGTGCTCTTAGTAAGTGGTCCAACCCAGTCAATCTGGAGGTCGGACCACGGGAATGCATTGCCTCTACTTTGCAGTGGTGCTCTGTGGAGTGGTCTGGATGGCTGAAACTGGCCACAGACCAGGGACCCTTTTATGTAGTTCTTGACATCCTTTTTCATTCCAGGCCAATAAGCAACTTGTTTTAATGCTTTCAGCGTGGCGTTATCTCCCTTGTGTCCCACGGATGGGAGGTCATGCACATGAACTAACATCACCCCCCTGTTGTCATGGAAGACCACGAACACGGGTGAGGACGTCTGTCCATGAGCAAACGTTAGGGTGCCCTTGATTAGTTTTAGCTGTTTGCGCAGCTGAAAGAGGACTTTAAGGTCTGGATTGGAATCCAGGTCGGCTTCGGACAGAGTGGTATTCTCTGGGTCAGTCAAGTACAGCATCATCGAGTTTATCGCAGGATCCGACTTCTGAAGTTGGATGATGTCTGGGTCAGTCAGCACAGGTTGTACAGAGACTGTGTTGTCAGCCGGCTTGGCTGCAGCCTGTGCACGTGTGACTGCCATTACCTCAGCTGTAGGTTGTACTGACAGAGTTGCGAGCAGCCAGGAGGGATCAAAAGACCCCGGAGGGCCGTCCCCGGCACCATCCTTGATAGCTGATTTATCTGTCCTCAGCAACAGTATAGCATCTTTGGTGTGGGATCCTTGGATCTCTACACCTTTAACTACCAATGGTAGGCAGTATCCGGTGGGGTCTGACTGTTTCAGCTCGCAGAGGAGGCTTTCTTGTTCAGTCAGAGTTGGGTTCACCGGTTGGGTCTCTTTGTTTCACATGCCTTTGAATGCTTACTTACCAGGACTGTGTTCTCTGCTGAGAGGTTATTGGTGCCTTCTGCAGTGCCTGCTCTTGGGCAGTCTGTGACTGTCTCAGGAGGCATGAGTATTGGCAGGGGTTTGCTCACTCTGGCCCACATTGTCTGTTCACCATAATCTATAATCGCCTCAAAGCAATTTATAAAATCCTGGCCGATCAAAAATGGGAATGAGTCAACTGTAGACACATGTACCGGGTGGTATAGTGTCATCTAGCCAACCTGCAAGTGAACCATAGCTATAGCTGTTAGGGTGGTCCCTGTCTCTGCGAGGTCCTGCAGTCCTATTGCACATTCTATGAGAGGTATTTCCCTGTGAACACCGTTAGCGGCGGTCCTGAGCTCCTCGAACAGTTTGGCTGACGTAATAGTTATGTCGGCTCCACCGTTCAGTAGGGCTTCTTGTGTGAGGACCCCTTCAAGTGTGATTGACAGGTAAGCTTTATTAGCGACCCCCTTTCTGATCAGGTTACACAGGAACCTTGTAGGTTTTGGCCAACGTTTCTTCGTACGTTTACCTTTGCCTGTGTAATCCTGGTTTTTCCGAACTGTTGGTGCAGCCGCTGCTGCTCCTGAGAGTTCGGTTTTTGACGGGCCTCTGTCATAGATGTATGAGATCACCCACTCTCTGTGTGTTGAGTGGCTCTCATTGTTTGTAACAACAAGGTCCTGGTGGCTGTCCGTGACAGCAGCAATGTTGTTGTTTGTGTCACCTTGATTTGTCTGAACCGTTAGCACAGCTGTTGCTGTTTCTGAGGTTTCAGTTTGTGACGGGTCACCGTCGGTGACGTGTGATTGTACCCCCCCCCCCCTTTTTCTGGTGAGGGCCTGTCAGAGTTTACAACAACAATATCATGGTGACTGTCTGTGACAGCAGTAACAGTGTTGTTTGTGTGTTATGACTCATCAGCAATGATATTGCCACACAACTTGTCAGGTTGTTTGTCTGTGACAACACCTTTCAACAATTCCAAGAATCAAAGCACACTCTTTGTCTCGTCCGAGCTCAGAGGTCTGGGGCTCTCTTTCTGGACCAGTTGCTGTTTCTTTTTCGTCTCAGGCTGTTCAGGCCGACGTGGAGGGGGAGCAAGTCCCCTCCGCTGGGGTTCCCTGTGGGATCCCTGGTTGTATGGGTCACTTTTGGTGCCATACTTTTTTACCCTTAGGGTGTTCGCCCCCCTTCTGGTACATTCGTTCATCCTCTGGTCTCTTAGGAAACAATTTAGGATCCTGTCTGGACCAGGGGGCACTCACCTGTTGTGGTTTGGCTGCTAGGAAACCTTGTTTTCTCTCGCCTATTTTGGGATGGGGAGCTGAAGCTCTCGTCCCTTCCAATTCTAATGACTGGGCAGGAATCCACTCACCTGGGAACACCTCAAAGGGTGTTTTGGCCTGTGAACAGGCCTCAAAGACATTCACAGCACAACTTTTTATCTCACTGATGGATTTCTCTTTGAAATTAGCCATCATCTGCACTGACATTCTTATGTCAGGGTGGAGATTTTTGCTGAAAACGAACTTAAACGCTTCCTCCTCCTCCATGCAGGTTTCGTTCCTGTAACCAAAATAAGCCTGCAAGATTCTGGAATAATATGCCCTGGGGTGTTCATTCTCACCTTGCATGACCTTGTCGGCGGCTGGATATCCGCCAGGTCCCGTGCAAGGGGTATACTCTTTCATAAGAGCAGCACATAACAGGCGGTAATCCTTTCGTGTGGCATCAGGTTGACGCTCTATGAAGGAAAACACCGTCCTGGCTGAAGTGAGCCTGATTAAACCTACTTTATCCTCAACTGTAGCGTTGGGATAGCTTCTTAATTGGAAGTCAAGGTTGTTCAGATAGATCTTAGTGTCGGTTGAACCGAACGGCCCCGGCTCAAAGCGTTGGACATACTTCGCGATTTTATGCAAATCCGCTATCGAGAGCGGAGGCTGAGTGATTGGTGTTGTTGGAACAAAATAATCACATGGAGGTGATTCACCAGACTCACGTGGAGGTGATAGAAGCGGATTATGTGTAGGAGGTACAGCAAAATCTTTCTGAGGTGGAGATGGGTGACCTGGACTCTGACCCAGTTCGTCTTTGAGTTCCAGACATCCTTGCCCCTCGTCAGAAATTTTATTTGTTGCTGCGGCAAGTTTTGCCTCACAGGCTTTTAAGCGTTCTTATGATGTATGACACTCACTTTGTAAATGCACACCTTGTTGGACTAACGCCGCTTTTTCCAATCTGCACTCCTCCAGCGATTTTGATGTGAGCTACAACCGTTGGCGCAGAGCATCATTGTCTGAATACAGTGCTTCGTACTTAATCCCTCCTTCACGTAGCTTCTCCTGATATGAGTCTGCTTGTGACAACAGCTGAGCTCTTCTTCACGTTTCAATTTATTTTCCCAGGTCTCCTTATCAAATTTAAACAGTGCCATGAGTTTTAGATACTCCTCTGTCTCGCTGTTTAACATTATTGCAAGGTCTTCTGCCCTGTTTGCCTCAATATAAAATTTAGCCTTCAGCAAGAGTGCTATTTTAGCTAGTTGTTCATAGCCTGACTTTTTTATGGCTGTGGAAGTTACACTTTCTGCAACTTCCTTCAGCTCCTCCAAGAACTCTGTTGAGTTCATGCAGTCCACCTGTTCACCATATGGATGTAAGGATTCTGTGATCAGCCTCTTTAGGGCAGTCTCCAGCCAGTCCTTTTTATCACATGGATCAACATCAGCTTCTGTTAAAGCTGCCATGGTTATCCACTGTTCAGCAAACCTATCTGGTTAAACAGTTGCAAACTTAGAATTTTTAACAGGTAAATATTTTATTTTTAGTGAGCAGCGAGATTCACACACTATTTTAGCTCTGAGTTCCATCAACAGTACTGTTATAAGCCAACTTTTCAATAAATGGGCACCTGTTTGTAGGTTTTACCCCATGCATGAATATTCTAAGTAAAAGACCCTGTGGCAGTGTTACTTAATGAGCTTATTCTAACAGATACAAGAGCCAGGCTATTTCCGTGTACTCCAATGCACTTAAAATTAATAAACCTGCAATTTTTCTAAAAAGTCTGACAGCAACTTTATAGTTTTAAACGCTCTCAAGCAGTTTAATTTACCAGAATATGCTATTTAAACAGTAACACATAAACCAGGCTCTGATTAACAGGTTAAAAAAAAATAAAATAAATGAAAGGCGAGTGTACAGCTGTCTTTCTGGAAAACTGTTATACTCCTTTTCAACAGCAGGTGGCGGTGTAAGCTTACTTTTACCGGTAGGAGTCGCTGACGACTTCCTGTGAACCGTCCTGTTGACATCCGGTTGTTAGCCGTTAGCTACGATGTAGCACTTGGTCGAGCATGGTTCAAATCAGCATTTATGGACAGATTTAAAGCTTAAACGTTGCGTCGCTGAACAAGCACGCCTTTTCTGCATGTACTCATGAGTTTAGGAACAAGTGTCAGGGCCTTATTCAGCTTTTTTAAACACAAAGGAAGACTCTGTTAAAACGAGCTTCATTTCAGGGGTCACGTGACTTTACAGACACGTGCATATCGGGGTGGGCTTTATGCACTGCCATCAGAGTGAGAGGACGTACAGGGATACGTCACTAGCTTCTCAGCAAATCAGAACGACCCAAACAGCGGTTCTCAACCAATCACAGCTCGTGTGTACTTGCTTTAAGCTAGCAATTAGCATCAACACTCCGGTCAAATTATCACCCATGAAAGCTTCAACAATTGCCCAATTTTACTGTGAACGTAACAAATCAGCATCGGAGCAGCTTCTGAGACTGCGCTCAGCTTCAAACAAACGTACCACCATTCAAAAACACGACTCGAACGAGTCCAGTAAACAGAACCGGGTCAGACACACAGAACCCCCTTTCTGCTACAGTTTCAAACAGAATGGATGCGTTATTCTCACTGCTTACAGCTTAGTTACACAAACAGATTGACAATTTCAGCTTTAACAATGAACACATTGACGTAATTGCAGCTTTCTGAACACCAAAAGCATGAAAATATGTCTTTCCAAGGTCAAAACTCTGACTTTTTTATGTGCCAACATGCAGCGTTATTTTGGAACAACACAGATCTCGTGTCACACATAATTCATCTCTTTAGAAACCTTACGGGCCACCAAATGTAGTGAAATGTGGGGGTCAGATTAACTGTCTCTTCACTACTAATTAATTATTCTTAAAGCTAGTTCAAGCACAAAGATAATTAATTATTTAATTACAAGGGATTCTTTCTTTTTCGAGTTAAATTAATGCCATGTGACCGAGCTAACTGTGAGGATTGTTTAATCAGTGACATAAGATGCCATTTTATCTTTGACCCATCAGAATAAATGCGGTCATTTATTTAACAGAATCAAAATTTAACATCAAAACATGTACACTTGATTTGCTGATCTGATTCTGATTAATAAAAACTTTGCACGCTTTACTAACAAGACAACAGAACATTTCTGAAGGCATCTAGATTGATTTACTGGCGAAATAGAAAGGTTTAAAGGAAGGAATGGAGAAGTTTAAAGTAGATGGATGGAGGAAGATGTATGTTGTTGACCAGAATTAGCACGCTTCTTCCAACACCAGCTCAACCCTCCGGTACACTTAGTGCACGACACTCGTGACGTCTCTTTACCTTTGCAGATGAGGATCAGCTCTGGTATAGATGTCCCTATGCACGCTACCTTTCCAACGTCTCCTGTTAAAGCGGCTGGTCATTGTCAGAAGTCGTGTGGTTTACTCCGGTAAACAGAACAAGCTCCCTTCGAAGTTGTAGGGCGTTACACTCGGGTGAGTTCACAGCGAGGCGCTGTGACTCCATCAGAGATTCCACTCAGAAGTGGAAGACTCCAAGAAGACCCCATGAAAGACTCCAGGAAGACTTCGGTCAAAGACTGGAGAGTCGAGAAGACTGACTAGTTCCAGGAAGTGTTGACTTTTAAAGAGTCCTCACTTCCGGTCACTTGGTACGTCCTGATTGGTTGAAACAACCAACAGGGGGTGGTTCTGGTGATGTCAGAGGGTTATTAAAAGTCAAGAGAGGCTGCAGGAATGTTTAGGAACGATTAGTACAGACAGAGAAATGTTATGGCGAAGTGAGACAAACGCAGACGCCAGTTGAAGTTATTTACCGTCTGCTAGGTTTAAAAACAAGACACTTTGTTCTAATAACTCGTTTTCTGACTGTCTCTGACTTTCGACCGACATCACTGACTTCTCATTCATACAGAAGATCAAAATGCATAATTACTTTTGTTGTGGTTAGAATACCACGTCATGTTCAAAACGGCTGAGGCGTCGCCCTTCGTATAAAAGATTTATTTGACACAACATGGGTTACAGATATTCAGAGACAAACAATTACATTAATAAGATATATGCATATAAATGGAGCATTAAGAACGAACCGTCGCCATGTGCGCCTCCCGGAAAATGCTCAGTGGGCATGTGTCATTTCCGGCCTTTTATCCCCGTTTGAGAAGGCTAGCTTCCTGATTGGTTCAGCTTCTGTCGCTATGGTTACGACTTAGCCCGCCCCCTCAAGGACGTTAACGTCTATATTTCAGATAAGTTTTGGTTCACCGAAATCGGCTTTTGTTTAACTTGCTATTCTACTTTAGGGATACAAAAATGATTCGTGTCAAATTGTTTATACGTAATTATTAATTATTATCTACCTCATGGGTATGTTAATTCAATATCTGTTGGAGGCCTGGTGATTGTTTTTAAGGCAGAATCATCTTAGTTTCTGTGTCTGCGTTTAAACTGTTAACACTGTTTGTTTAACGTGATTATACCTTAGTGATGACACTGATTTGAAATAGTTGTTTATTTCTAGGAATAATTATATTATCTAACTTATGTTCGTGTTTTTATTTGGATCATGGTTATACTTTTAATTTGATTTTACTTAGTCAAACTATATTGTCTAAATTAAAGAGCTGTGTTCTAGCTTTATTTATGTTAATCAGTCTGCTCTCTGGCCTGATTTGATTGCTTGTAATTTATCAAATGTGAACTTGTAAAATTATCCTTAGCTACTATGAGATTATATTTAAAGGTCAACTAGTTAGAATTAGCAAACATTTTCTATAAACATAGTTCAACCTTGGAAGAAAGACACGCACACCCTTTATGTGACATGACATTTGAGTGCTTGATAGGAATTATAAAAATGTATAAAATATTAAATCCATATTAAATCCAACACTTTGTAAATAGACATTTAACTTGATTTCTAATTTAAATTAGGTTTAAAAATCATTAATACTGTTTCGCAGTTGATTTAAAATGAGTGGTTCACTTCAACATTTAGAAATGGTATGAACTAACACACTTTGATTATCAAGATATTCTAACATAGTAATGATAATGAAAAAAGAAGTGTTCTTTCAATTGATTAATTCAGGATACAATTAAATAGTCTCTGGATGAGCTAATTTGTATTTCTGGATTCAAATCAATGAAATAACAGTTCCTGTCCCATGAAGGTCTTCAGAGACAGGTTGTTGTCGGAGGCCTAGTTCACTACAATGTTCTCAGAAAATGCAGTCTGTAGTTGCATTTAAGGTTTGGAAAGATGTTTGGCATTTTGTGAAAAAAAAAATTGTTGAGGCATAAGAAGCAAGTTAAATCAACTCCGGTTCACAAGCCAACACTTGCAGGCAAACAGGGGGGCATTTCATTAAATTTAAATTGTAAACAAAACAAAAATATATGTATAGAGCATGATACTTGATCTGGACCTTAGACTATACTGAGAAATCAGATTAGGACTTTTAAATACAAAAATTGCTTGGTTTGGAGTTCATCGGGAGCCTAGATGGTGTAGAGGCAGGGCAGCCGGCTTGGGACCCGAAAGTCCCAGGTTCGATCCCCAGTCACTGCACATCACATGGTGTCTTTGGGCAGCACACCTCATCCCCAAAATGCCTCCCGGGCGCTTTCAATAGCTGCCCACTGCACCACCTGGTGGTGGATGGGTTAAATGCAGAGACTAATTTCGCCATTGTATGGAAACATACAGTGCTGACATTGTGATGACATTATTATTATTATTATTATTATCTTTAGCATTATCTTCCTCACCTTTTCCAGTTGTCTACTTTGCTCCTGCTGCTCCTCAAAGTGTTTGTGTCTCTCAACCAGCAGTAGGTGCTTGTGCTCCTCATTCAGCTGTTGCTTCAGCTGTTGTCTCCCCAGTTCATATGAACACTTTGTCTTGGCATTCTGGAGACATTGAATGCCTTGCTTCAGGGTTGACTCCCCAGTTACGTTGATGGTACTATTGAGAAGGAGCATTGTTTGAGTCAGCAAAGTGGTATCAAACACATGCTGGGAATTAAAAAGATCAGTCAAACCTTTTGAAGTGGGATTCTGTAGAAAGTTTATGAAAAATTCCTATCTTCCTTTTTGTAGATAGCTCTTCAAATTAGCTCAATTAGGAGAAATCGTTTAGGTCTGATTGTATTAATAGCTAATAAGAGCATAGTCAAGATCAAAGTGGCCAAGACTACTCCAGTCTCAAACATTTCAAGCAATTTATGCAAACACTGTTCTAAAGTCAATTTAAAATAACTATAAATGACAAAAAGAACACAATAATAACAGAGAAACATGGTGGTGGCAGCATCATGCTGTGAGGTTGCCTTTGTTTTCTGGAATGTGTTATAGTGAAAGTGAACAAATCAAACAGAAGAAAAAAAAATTGAATGCCCTGTCCAGTTTACACCAAATTCTGATAGAAAATTAGTGACTTTACCTGAAGAGCACTATGTAGACGATCTAGTCTCACAATGGGTGGTTAGAGCAGTCATCCTCCAATGAGAGAGTTGGGGGTTCCATTCCCCCACTATGTGCCTATGGGTAAGACACTGAATATCTCATTGCCTCCAATGTGTGCTCCATTGGTGTATGAATGTGACCTAAAACATTGATGTCTCTATCCACCTTATTCCTAACCCCCATGCTGCCTTGAATGAATTATGGGCCGACTTCCGGCACGGACCAGAACTGGCATTTGTTTATGTGCAAACAGTATGAGCTAATGTAGTTTCTCCAAGCACTGTGGAATTAATTTAAACATGTAGGAACAACACCTGCCAAAGCTCAGACAGAACAATATAATCATACCGCTGCCTGCTGAGAACGAGGGATGGAGGACGAGCTTCTTAATTCCTCATCCGTAGGTAGGAGATGGAAACTATACCTCTTTTCACAGGAACACTCTTTGTTTGGGCCCATGTTCAGAACACTGTTGTTGTAGCCACTGTTTTTAGTTTGGTATGGTTGTTCCTGCAGAACAGCACACTTGGTACATGAACTCAGCACGGCTATTTTAGTAAACTTTATGGTTGTTAAATAATGTGACCAAAACAAAAGCAGAGTTTTATCTGCTAAACTGAATGCAAATTACTTTCAAATAAACTGCAGTCCATGCTCCCCTAACATGGTTAAGTAAGTAAGTAAGTAAGTAATATTTATTTATATAGCACCTTTCACAGACAATGACATCACAAAGTGCTTCACAAAGTAAAAGTAAATAAAATTTAAATAAAAGCCAGTCTGAATAAATAAGTCTTAAGATCATTTTTGAAAGAGTCAATGGAATCTGAGCAGCGCAGTGACAGAGGGAGAGCGTTCCAAAGCCTGGGGGCCACCACTTGGAATGCTCTGTCTCCACGTGTTTTAAAATAAGTTCTCGGAACTATCAGCAACATTTGATTTGAAGATCTCAAAGTCCTGATGGGACATAGAGGCTTCAAAAGGTCCAGTAAATATTTGGGAGCCTGACCATGAAGTGCCCTAAAAGTTAGAACCAGAATTTTAAAATGACTCCTGAAATGCACAGGGAGCCAATGCAGGGAGGCCAGAACAGGAGTTATGTGAGCTCTTCTGTGGGTTCTAGTTAGCAGCCTCGCCGCAGCATTCTGCACAGATTGAAGGCGAGCTAGGGAAGATTTGTTCAGACCCATTAAAATGCTATTACAGTAATCTAACCGAGATGAAATGAAAGCATGAACAATCATCTCAAGTTCCTTCTGTGATACAATTCCACGTAGTTTAGAAATGTTTCTTAAGTGGAAAAAACAATTTCGAACTAGCAATTTGCAATGACTGTCCAAAGATAAAGAACTATCAAAGACAACACCTAAATTTATGAGATTATTATTTACCAAAGGATTTAAGAATGTAAGATACTGCCTGATTACTGGGATTTTATCATCAGGGGCAATAATAAGAGTCTCAGTTTTATTTCCATTTAACTGCAGGTAGTTGTCATTCAGCCATGTTTTGATCTCTAACAGACAGTTTCTGAGTTCTGTCAATTTATGGAATTCGGAGGCTCGAAAAGAACAGTATAGCTGAATATCATCAGCATACAGATGGTAGGACACATTAATGTAACGTTTCAAAATAAAACCTAAAGGGCGTAAATACAATGAAAAGAGGATTGGACCCAGAACAGAACCCTGGGGTACCCCACAAGACAGCTGTGCAACATCAGAGTGAACATTATTCATAAAAACAGTAAAAGACCTTTCAGATAAATAAGAAATAAACCAATTTAAAACAGTGCCAGAAATACCAAATAGATATCTTAGTCTATTGATAAGAACAGTGTGATCCACTGTGTCAAAAGCTGAAGTCAAGTCCAATAAAACCAACACAGTGTAGTTTCCAGAATCAGCTGCCATCAATATGTCACTAGAAACTTTTAAAAGTGCTGTTTCCGTGGAGTGCAATTTGCGAAAATCAGATTGAAAAGAATCCATGATGTCATTTACCTCCAAGAAGCAGTTTAATTGTTGTGCTACAACCTTCTCCAGGATCTTTGATAGAAAGGGAAGTTTGGAGATAGGTCTGTAGTTTTCAGGCATCAAAGAATCCAAATTTGGCTTTTTTAGCAAAGGACAGACAATAGCAGTTTTAAAATAGTGTGGGACAGTGCCAGAACAAAGAGAGGAATTTATCACTTGTACAACACTGGGGCCAATACAGGTAAAAATATCTTTAAAAAGCGACGTAGGAAGGACATCAAGGGGACTCGTTGAGAGTGTCATATGACCCATTAAATCTGAGATGTCCTTAATTGAAACTGGGGTAAAAAAAGACCACTTATCAGGGGTCAGTGACAAAGGAGCCAGTAAAAGGGAAGATGAAGGACAAATACTGGCCCTAATGCTGGAAACTTTATCGATAAAATAATTTAAAAACCGATTGCAATCTGCATACGTAAAAGCACTTTGAGACAAGAATGCTGGAGAGACAATGTTCTTGATTGTATTAAATAAAATTTTTGGATTTCGTCCTTTGGAATTGATGAGATTAGTAAAATAACGAGCTCTGGCAGTCTTGAGCATCTCATTTAGAGAGCTGATCAGATCTTTAAGATGTAGTCTATGAACCACCAACCCAGTACGTTTCCACACACGTTCAGTTTTACGACATGTTCTCCTCAAAGTAAGGATTTCATTGTTGATCCACGGACAGCTAGTACGTTGGACAGTGCTTTGTTTCAATGGTGCTATAATGTTCAATATGTCCATACAGTGAGTGTTAAAACAGGAAACAACTGAATCTACGTTCATGATGTCATAATTGTAGTGAACTAGGCCTGAGGTCAAATCCTGACCTTAAGGACCTTATGGGACAGAAACTGTCATTTCATTGATTTGAATCCAGAAATACAGGTTGACCCATCCTGAGACTTTCTTTCTTGAATTAATCAAGTGAAAGAAGACTACTTTCGATTATCATTACTATTTTACAAATGTTTGATAATCAAATTGTGTTAGTTCAAACAATGTTTAAATGTTGAAGTGAACTACTCATTTTTAAATCAACTGTGAAACAGTAATAACGATTTTTAATCCTCATTCAAAGTGGAAATCAAGTTGGAATATGTTACAGAGTAATGATTCAATTTCTTGATCGTCTGTTTGAAATGAGCAAGTTGTGTAAGTTGGTCAAAGTTCAAGTTTCGGTCAACTGCAAGTTTACTGAAAAAGAAATGTCATGTTTAACTTTTACAGCAAGATACTAGAGAATTGACTCCACGAAGTCTGAGTTCTTCATAATATCTTCTGTCTGTTCTTAAACAATCTTAATCTTTTTCCTTGACTTTTTAACAACACCTTACATCACAAAAACACACCTCTGTTGGTCCATCAACCAATCAGAAAGTCCTCAAATGAACCGGAAGTGACCTTTTTTAAAAGGTGCAGCACTTCCTAGTTCACAGCAGTTCCAGAGTTCAGAAGGCTGGAATTCAGGATGCTGGAGGAAGAAAAATCAAGCTGAACGAGAGAAGATCAGGGAATTATGAAACGTTTGTTCTGGATGATCTCACGACTCCCGAGGTTTAGCTGTTCTTACGGAGACGCTGAAAGAGTTGAAAGGAGAGCTCTACACCAACGCTGAAACTATCATCTGCAAAGGTAAAAGAGTCGATCTCAACCAAAGTGTACCGTTGGGTCAAGCTGGTCTAGAAGGAGCGTGTTGTTCTGGTTAAAACAGACAAATTCCCTCCCCATCTCTCTCAACTTAAACTTCATTTCCCATCTTTAAAATTCTTCTATCCTACTAGCAAATCATTCCAGATATTTTTCAGAAATGTCTGTGTGAAGCTGGAAGCAAGGTTTTCAACCATCGCCGTATGGTCTTCCTTGTAAAACTTGCTAAATTAGCCATGTTGTTGTTGAAATCATTTTGCCAAATTAATGTAAATGTGTGATGTGTTTAAATCGTTTTAAATAAATGACCCACTGTCGTTGGTGAGTCAAAGATAAACACGTTTCCGTCCACATTTTATTAAATTCAATGCACATTATATACAGTCCAGAAAAATGAAAGAATCCGTTTAATTTATGAATATATATTTCAGCATATGTTCATTCTACATAATCCAAAGAGGCGGAATCAAATAGAGCAATAAAAGCATCAGAAGTGTGTTCAGAGATAATCCGCCTCTGTCTCAAAAGGCAAGAAGGAGCTGGATCAGGACTGAAGGACACATTAAAATAAATACATTTGTGATCACTTAAAAATATATCCTCCACACGAACATCTTCCACTGCTTAACCAATGCTAACTGCTACTTCCTGTGTCTTCATTCATTCAACCTATATTTATACAGGTTAGTCTCATTGTTAGCTTGGCAGGAAATTGTACCCACAATCATTTATACAGTAGAGCCCCCAGGAATAAGGTGGATAGAAAGATTTATTCTAATTAGCTTTGTAGAAATGTGGCAGTGCTGTATGAATTGTATGAGTGTGTAGAGATAAATGAGGGTACAGATTATCCTGATGCATGCTCAATAATCCAGGTAGAAAAATCTAAAGTTAAGTCTGGTCCTCTGGACATTCAAAAAACAAAACAAACAAAACAAAAAAAAGTAGAAATGTTTCGTTGAGGGTACAGATTGTGTTGTAAAGCATTTTGTGCATCCTAGTTGGATAGAAAGGCACTATACAAGGATATTACAGTCAATAAGAGTGGGAAAATATTCCTCAATCAAGGCATGGCCTACGGCTAGACTAATTTCTAAGTACGAAAACTGAAAGCTGTTTTTAAACTAGAAGGTGTAACAATTAAAAAAAAAAATCAGTTGCACCAAGTTTTATGCCACGCCTTTTTTGTTTTTAATCTTCTTTGTAACATTTTTTTTTTAAACTTGAGTTGAACAACTGCAATATTGGGTGGACATCGGGGGCAGTTCCCCATGATTGGTAGACCAGTGTGGTGGTCCCCCTGTTCAAAAAGGGGGACCGCAGAGTGTGTTCCAACTACAGGGGGATCATGCTCTTAAGCTTCCCTGTTAAGGTCTACGGATAGTCAAACCTCAGACTCAGGAGGAGCAGTGTGGTTTTCATCCTGGTTGTGGAACACTGGACCAGCTCTACACCCTTAGCAGAGTCCTGGAGGGTGTGTGGGAGTTTGCTCAACCAGTTTACATGTACTTTGTGCACTTGGAGAAGGCGTTTGACCGTGTCCCTCTGGGAATCCTGTGGGGAGTACTCTGGGAGTATGGGGTATCAGGCCCTTTGATACGAGCTGTTAGATCCCTGTATGACCAGTGTCAGAGCCTGGTTTGCATTGCTGGCAGTGATTCGGGCTCGTTTAAGGTGAGAATTGGACTCTGACAAGGTTGCTATTTGTCACTGATTCTGTTCATAACTTTTATGGACAGAATTTCTAGGCACAGCCAAAGCATTGAGGCAATCCATTTTGGTGACCTTTGGATTGCGTCTGTTTTTTGCAGATTATGTGGTCCTGTTGGCTTCATCAGGTTGTGATCTACAGCTTTCACTGGAGCAGTTCGGAGCCGAGTGTGAAACGACTGGGATGAGGATCAGTGCCTCCAAATCGGAGGCCATGGTCTTTAGCCAGAAAAGGGTAGAGTGCCTTCTCCGGGTCAGGGAGGAGGTCCTGCCTCAAGTGGAGGAGTTTAAGTATCTTGGGGTCTTGTTCACGAATGAGGGAAAAATGGAGCAAGAGGTGTATAGGTGCGGCGTCTGCAATGAAGCGGGCGCTGTACCGGTCTGTCATGGTGAAGAGAGAGCTGAGTCAAAAGGCGAAGCTCTCGATTTACCGGTCGATCTATGTTCCTACCCTCATCTATGGTCATGAGCTTTGCATTGTGACCGAAAGAACAAAATACGGATACAAGCGGCCAAAATGAGTTTTCTCTCCAGGGTGTCTGGGCTCTCCCTTAGAGATAGGGTGAGAAGCTTGGTCATCCGGGAGGGACTCAGAGTAGAGCCGCTGCTTCTCTACATCGAAAGGAGCCAGTTGAGGTAGCTCAGGCATCTGGTTAGGACGCCTCCTTGACGCTTCCCTGGTGAGGTGTTCAGGACGCGTTCAACTGGGAGGAGACCCAGAGGAAGACCCATGACACAGGGACTATGTTTCTCAGCTGGCCTGGGAATGCCTTGGGATTCTTCCAGAGGAGCTGGCCCAAATGGCTGGAGAGAGGGAAGTCTGGGCCTCCCTGCTTAGGCTGCTATGATAAGTGGAAGAAAATGGATGGATGCATGGATGGCGTTATACAGGCCATTGCGCACAACAAAGGTGGAAAAGGTTTGAAATGATTTATCATGTTTATGTTTTTTTTATGCAAACCACTTAACAATAGCAGGGCTGAGACTTACATCCACTGTATATCCTTTAACATGGCCATCAATTCCACATTACATGTTTTCTTCTAAGGCTGCTGCACAGGAAGTGCTACAGCTAGTTCATGCAAATGGCTAATGTTGGCACTGTGGCACTTGAAAAACTATTATCCATCCATCCATTATCTTTTAACCGCTTCTTCCATTTTGGGTCATGGGGGTCGCTGGTGCCCATGTCCGGGGAGTGGGGGCACAGAGGTTAGAGAGGTGGGCCTGTGATCGGAAGATCGCCGGTTCACGCCCCGGTACCGACAACATAAAAAATGTGGGTGGGGTAGGTGAAGCACCCACACTTGCCCCTACCCTCATTCGCCCCTCTCTGGGCCCATGAGCAAGCCCCATTAACTGTCCCATCTGCTCCCTAAACAGGTCTCTCTTGAAAATGAGTTCTCGTGGCTCAATGCGACTGCCTTTATAAATAAAGGCTAAATGAAAAAAAATGGGCGAGGGGCGGGGTACACCCTGGACAGGTCGCAAGTCCATCACAGAGACACATAGACACAAATTAGACAACCATTCACTCTCTCACTCTCACCTAGGGACAATTTAGAGTTACCAATCAGCCTAACATGCATGTTTTTGGTCAGTGGGAGGAAACCGGAGTACCTGGAGAAAACCCATGCAGCACGGAGAGAACATGCAAACTACACCCAGAAAGGCCCCCAGACCGGGATTTGAACCAGAGACCTGCTCGCTGAGAGGCAGCAACTCTATCAGTTGCGTCAACATGCTGCCCCAAAAACTATTACATTTACTGTAAATAACGGTGTGATGTGAAGTGGACAGATGTCTGAAAGTTCATTAAAAAAAAAACCTGTTAACATTAACCACTGTAAAATGTTTCTGATTAAATTTCAGATATAATTCTGATCTAGGCCCTCCTTGACCAGAGAGACGAGCTCCTATTAGCTATAATGGCGATAATATGGTCAGTCTTCAACTTGTAAATAGCTTTTTAAACAACTGCAATTTGGTAAACAATTTGAATTTTGAACAATCTACTCATTCTTATCATCACACTCTTGATTTAGTTCTGACCTATGGTATAGAGATTAAGGACTTGGTAATAGTTCCTCAAAATCCTATTCTGTCTGACCATTTTTTAGTAAACTTTGAGTTTACATTAAATGACTACACAGTCACTGAGAGTAAATTTCATCTCAGCAGGTGCTTATCAGAAAATGCTGTAACCAAATTTAAACAATCTCTTTCATCAATGTTTTCCTCTGTCTTGCAGAGTCATGCATCAGAGAACAGAGACTTAGATCATCTAGCTGATCATCTTACAACTTCAATGCAAACTTCACTTGATAAAATTGCTCCACTGAAAAAGAAAGTAATCAATCAGAGGAAACAAGCTCCTTTGTTCAATTCTGAGTTACGTACTTTAAAGCAGGCATCGAGAAACCAGGAGAGAAAATGGCGCTCTACTAATGTTGAAGAATTTTATTTAACTTGGAAAGATAGTCTGCTAACATATAAAAAAGCTCTCCGTAACGCTAGAACTTTATATTACTCATCTTTAATAGAGGAGAATAAAAACAACCCTAGGTTTCTGTTTAGTACTATTGCTAGACTAAATAAAAGTTCCATTTCTGTTGAACCATGTATCCCTACAACTATAAGTAGTGATGACTTCATGAGATTCTTTATAAATAAAATTATTTCAATTAGAGAGAAAATTCAAACCATCCTTCCTTCTACTATCTCTAGTCCCCTGTCAAATGAGACAACTTTAAAAATTTCACTAGAGCCTGATTTATGTTTGGACAGTTTTTGTCCTGTTGAGCTCTCTGAATTGTCAAAAATAATAATCTCATCCAAACCACCCACATGCATGCTAGATCCCATCCCAACCAGACTGTTTAAAGTGGTATTTCCCCTAATTAATGTCCACATTTTGGATCTACTTAATTTGTCTTTAATGGATGGTTATGTACCACAGCGCTTTAAGGTTGCTGTAATTAAACCTTTACTTAAAAAGTCTGATCTTGATTCAGAAATTCTGACCAACTATAGACCTATATTTAATCTAACTTTCATCTCAAAAATTCTAGAGAAAATAGTTGCAGGTCAGTTGCGTGAACATCTACAAAGAAATAATCTGTTTGAAGAGTTTCAGTCAGGGTTTAGAGCTTATCATAGCACAGAAACAGCACTAGTAAAAGTAACCAATGATATTTTCATGGCCTCAGACAATGAACTTGTGTCTATACTGGTCCTGTTAGACCTCAGTGCTGCATTTGATACACTTGTTCACAATATTTTACTACAGAGGCTTGAATATGATATTGGGATTACAGGAACGGCTCTAAATTGGTTTAAATCATATCTATCTGATAGACTTCAGTTTGTAAATGTAAATAATAAATCTTCTTCGTACACCAAAGTTAGTCATGGAGTTCCGCAGGGCTCAGTGCTTGGGTCAATACTCATTACTTTATAAATGCTTCCATTAGGTAAAGTTATTAAACAGCATGGGATAAATTTCCATTGTTATGCTGATGACACACAATTATATTTGTCCATTAAACCCAATGAATCCAATCAGCTACTTAGACTACAAGCATGTCTTAAAGACATAAAAACCTGGATGACCCTTAATTTTCTCCTGTTGAACGCAGACAAAACTGAGGTTTTGGTTTTTGGACTTGAGCACCTTAGGAATGATTTTTTTCAGTCTTTCTCCCTCCTTAGATGGCATTAATCTGTCCTCCAGCTCTAATGTTAAAAATTTTGGTGTTATTTTTGATCAGGACATGTCTTTTATTCCCACGTTAAAAACGTTACTAGAACTGCTTTCTTCCACCTGCGTAATATCACTAAAATTAGAAACATCTTATCTAAAAATGATGCATAAAAACTGGTCCATGCATTTGTCATGTCTAGACTGGACTATTTAAATTGTTTATTATCTGGATGTCCAAATACTTCTTTAAAACGTCTTCAGTTGATCCAAAATGCTGCTGCCAGAGTCTTAACCGGAGTTAGTAGGAGAGATCATATTTCTCCAGTTTTAGCTTCTCTCCATTGGCTCCCTGTCAAGTCCAGAATAGAATTCAAAATCTTACTTCTAACCTACAAAGCTCTCAACAACCTGGCTCCATCTTATATTACAGATCTTATTGTTCCATATTTTCCTAACAGAGCACTTCGCTCTCAGACTGCAGGTTTACTTGTGGTTCCTAGAATTTACAAAAAACAGAATGGGAGGCAAATCTTTTAGTTATCAGGCTCCTCTCTTGTGGAACCAACTTCCAATCTCTGTCCGTGAGGCTGACACATTATCCAGTTTTAAAACTAGGCTTAAGACTTTCCTTTTTGCTAAATCTTATAGTTAGGGTCGGCTTGGGTTTCCTGAGCTGTCCCTCAGTTATGCTGCTATAGGCTTAGACTGCTGGAGGACAAACTGACCACAATTTTCACTCTACTACTGTCTTTACTTACTCTGCTCAACCTGTTTTGTAATTATTTTTTCTATCCTTAACATGTGTTTTTTTTTGTCTTTCAGATATACCTGGACCTATACCTGGACCTACCATTCTATGTTCGTCTGTCTCTCCTTCCTGTCCTCTCAACCAGCTTGTCAAAACAGATGGCCGCTTGTCCTGACCCTGGTTCTGCTGGAGGTTTCTTCCTTTTAAAATTTAATTTTTCCTTTCGACTGTTGCCACTGTGCTTGCTCAGGATGGGAGACTGCAACGAAGCCAAGATTCAACTTGTCTGCTGGATTCCTTAGATAGAGAACTTTACTAATTGGCTTTTATGTTTGTGAATGTTCCAGTAAAGTGCCCTGAGACAACTTTGTTGTGATTTGGCGCTATATAAATAAACTGAATTGAATTGAAATGAATTGAAACAAATTGAACACACAAGATAATAATTGTTCATAACATTTCCACAGAATCCAATTTGAAAAGATCTGAAATATTAAGGTAATATTAAGGTAAAAACTGACTTCACATCATCTTCGTTGCCATCATTACTGTCGCTCCACTCATATTCTGTCCCACCTTATGAAAGAAGAAGATACAACCATTAATTTTTTGTTATATTTTGCAAAAATACAGTGTAAATGCTGAGCACTGAATGATTTTGCTGAGATTTTCTAAAGATGCTGGAACTCAGTTGTTGAAGGAACTGCTTCTACCCTGAGGCTGTTAGACTCATGAATCTCTAACCAGGATAATTATTGTGAAAAATCATATCATGTTGTTGCTGATCTTTGTCATGCTGCTGTGTTCATTCGTACTCATCTTTTCACACAGACTCATGTTCATGCTGCTGTTTGGCATACTGTTTTTATGCTACTAGTGCTTAGTGTGTTTTTAGTTCACATGTGTGAATGACAAATAAAGAACCTTGAATCCTTGAATCCTTACAACAAAAATGAAAAGGGCACTTGCTAAAATCTAAAATGAGCAAAACACTAGCTAAAAGATCAAATTACTAGCTTAAAGATAAAATAAACAAAAGGCTAGATAACAGTGAAATGTAGCAAAAGGCTATCTTAAAGTAGCAAAATGTTGTCTAGAAGAGAAAAGTATTGAAATGTCAGTGTAATATGGAACAAAAGGCTAATAAAATAAAGCTGTAAGTAGATGCATTATTTAAAAAAAATCAAAACTAGCCAAATGCTACATATAAAGCAAATGGTATATACATGCTAGCAGAATGTTAAAGTTAGCCAAAATCTGGCTGAAAGCTAAAAGTAGTGAAAGGCTTGAAGCACAATAGCTGCACTGAAACGTGCAAAAACATCAAAAAGCTAGTTAAAGTAGTAGATTAGTGCCTAAAAACTTAGATTAACACAAGAAGACAAAAATTGAATGAAACAGATTTTAAAGAGAACTGTATTTTTAAATGATTTAAAGAATTATTAGCTTGTTTGTTTGGGGGAAATGTTTTTAAATACATTTACATATTTTGAAAAAGATAAAACTTTACAAAACTCTAAAGTCACGGAACCCATTCACTGAATGAGCTGAACATATTGATATGAGTGGCTAAGATGGCACAAATTTTATAGAATTTAATGCAGCTAATTAATAGAAATTGTGTGAACGCTAATTTAGCACTGAAAAAAGTTGCTTTAGAAAACCTGAAAAAACATTAAGCTAAATATCGGAGGTGAGCATTGTTCCCAACACACAGTTTGAGCACTAACTGGACGCAGAAGATCCATTTTTAAAACTTTGCAATTTAAGTAAACTCTGTTTGTCTGCTAGCAATATATCTCAAGAACCAGTAGATTGACTTTGATGAACCGGTCGGAAAATTATCATTGGATATAGATCTAAAACTACTTGCCTTGGAGTCAACCTAATTCACATTGGCCATTGTAAGGAACTGGCTATAGACAACACAAAAATAGCTAGAACTCAGTAATTTCACTAAAATATGGTGTGGTGGTAGCTGAGAATTACTCTCAACACCTACTCTGAGTGACATCTTGCAATATCACATGAGACTGAACAAACAGGTGCTGGTAATAAAATTAGAATATCATGAAAAAGTTGATTTATTTTAATAATTCCATTCAAAAAGTGAAACGTATATTATATTCATTCATTACACACAGACTGATATATTTCAAATGTTTATTTTAAAGTTGATGAAATATATCAATCTGTGTGTAATGAATGAATACATATAATACAAAGTATATACGTTTCTCTTTTTGAATGGGAATACTGAAATAAATTAACTTTTTCATGGTATTGTAATTTTATGACCAGCATCTGTAATGTTATTTTCAAGAGTTGACAATAAGGCATAAATCTGACATTTATCAACACAAGATGATCATTAGATTGCCTTGGGCATGAAAGGCAGCAGGAGATATGATTTCCTTCAAGGAATGCTAGACCTTTAATTTCACCCTTACTCTTCTCTGCTTTCTTCTTTTTAGTGTAGTCGATGTGGTCCTTCAGCTGGTTGCGGAACATCTTCTCATTGGTAAGGTCTTTAATAAATGGATGTTTTAGCATCTGTTCTGTGCTGGGTCTCTGAATCTGGTTTTTCACCAGCGTGCAATCTAGGAATGCATGGAAACTATTTGACCTGAAATCAAACACATATTGTTCAATTAGAAGCCCACTGGAAAAGCAATGCAGCAATCTTTGCTTCCTGGAATTATGAAACAAATAATGAATCTAATACCACATATACACACTCACCACTTTGACCTTAACTTGAGTCTAGGGGGTAGATTGCGTGGAATGAAGAAGAGGGCTCTCATTGGGTGCATGTCAGACAGCGCTGAAAAGTCCAAGAAAACAAAAAGAGAGGAGTTTCTCTTCTCAGAAATATCCTGATGCATGTTCACTTTTTTAAGAACTTCTCAGAAATGTGACTGTTGTCCTGAAGACAACTTTTAAGCCAATTTCATAATACGCGTCAATACTGGTGTTTCTTAAAGTTTGTTATCTATATCAAAATAGTTAACATACATTGATTTTCTAAGGCATTTATTTATTTATTTATTTGTTTATTTATTTATTCATGTTTAGATTTCATAGTTTAAGCTTTCAGTTTTATCAAAATACATCATGTAAACAATAGACCTAGATCTGGGTCATGTTCAGCTAAGATCTGGGGCGGCCAGTCAAAAAAATTAATTTGTCACAAAAAAGTAGATCCTCCTAATAAATAATATACATTTCATATTTACTTAGCATGCTGTGTATTATTGTGTTCTGTGTTTTTCAACTATTTGGACAATTTTGACTGGAATTTAAATATGACCGCTATTAACACTAGACCTCACATAAACTCATTAAATGCAGGGATAGCTGCAGTGAAACCTGTTGTGTCCAACAGTGGAGATTTTTCTGTTTGAATTCATTTAGAGCAGTCAGAGGGGACCAGAGCAGAACACAGAAAACTGAGGACAGAAGCGAGACAAAAAATGGGACATATTTGCAAACACGGTAGGTCTTCCATCCATCCATTATCTTCTGCTTGTTCCAAAGTCAGGTCGCAGGGGCAGCAGCTTAAGCTGGGAGGTCCAGACATCTCTAACCACAGCCACCTCTTCTAGCTCTTCTGGAAGGACTCCAAGGTGTTCCCAGGTCATCCGAGACATAGTCTCTCCAACGTGTCCTGGGTCTTCCCCGGCGTCTCCTCCCAGTCAGACATGCCCGAAGCACCTCCCTAGGGAGGTGCCCAGGTAGTATCCTTAACAGATTCTTGAATCACCTCAACTGGCAACTCAACTGACTCCTCTCAATGTGGAGGGCCAACAGCTCTACTCCGAGTCTCTCCTGGACAACTGAACTTCTCACGCTATCTCTAGGGAGAGTCCAGCTACCCTACGGAGGAAACTTCACCACTTGCTCTTGCCGAGATCGGACGCTTCTCCCCTCCCCTCCCTCTCTGCTTTGCTTTGCTGCTCTATCTGTCTGTGAAACTGCTTCTGAGACTCTCTTGCATATCTTCTGAACCATAATTATGGACTTGTTTTGATCAGTTGGTCCCTCAACTCAATTTACAACATTTCTTCGAAGAGAAGACAGGCTTTAGGTAAGCCGATTTACCCTGTTGGCACGCACGCAGCTGGATATCTCATCGACTTGGAAGACTTGATGATGTGTCTATATCTGCTACCACTTGTGGTTATTAAGGACACATATTTAATTGGATTTACGATAACTGGTTCCTGCTTTTTGGATTCGGCTGGTCGCTAGATTTATCTACAATCAAGGAAGTTGTCTGCAACAAATTTGGACCCATTCAGGCTGCTTGCCTTATGATGGCTTGGTTCATGCTGGAGGACTGCTAACGGGAGCTAGCCTCTGTGGTTCCGCGCTGTCTTTGGAGACCTTGCTAGCTACTGGTTTTTCTACAGCGCGGAGCCGAGCTTCCAGTTCAAACAGCCTCTCCTCCAAAGCTACCATAAGACTACATTTGTTATATGTATCATTACCACTAAAGGAGGCAGAGGAGTAACTAAACATCTGACACACGGAGCAAGAGAAAACAGAGAAAGCAGGGAGAGAAGAGTTATGAACAGAATTGTGACAATGGGCAGCCCCGACTGAGTCCAACTCCCACCATGAAGGGGTCCACCTTACTGTCAGCAATACAAACCAAACTCTCACACTGCTTATATAGGTAAAGGGCTGGTCCAGTGTTCCACAGCCAGGACGGAGCATGCAATGTTCCTTCTGGATTTGAGGTTCAACTAATGATCTGAGTCACTTCTCTAGTACCTCTAAATAGACCTTTCAAGGGAGGGTAGGGAGAGTGATGCCCTATAATTGGAGCAAACACTCCAGTCCCATTTTTGTAAAAGGGGAACCACCACCCCAGTCTGTTAATTTAGTGGCACTACCCCCAATGTCCATCTGATGTTGCAAAGGTGTGACAACCAAGACTGCTCCACAACATCCAGAGCCTTAATGATATCAGGGTGGGTCTCATCCCCCACAGAGCCTGCTACCATGGAGGTTTATAACTACCTTGGTGATCTCAGCCACGGTTATCAGAACAAACCCAAAGTCCCTTGAGATAGCTTCTTTGATGGAAGACATGCCGGTGGGATTGAGAAGGTCCAAAAAGTATTCCTTCCACATTCCAATGACATTACTGAATGAGGTCAACAGTACCCCATCTTCACTGAACACATTGTTAATAAAGCATTACTTCCCCCTCCTCAGCCACCTGATGGTTTGCCAGAATCTCCTTAGAGCTGACAGAGTGTCTCTATCCAAAGCCTCACCAAAGTCCTCCTACATCCAAGCTATTGTCTCAGCAACAGCCAATGCTGCAGACCACTTGGCCCTCCGGTACTCCTCAACTGCCTCCAGAGTCCCACCAGCCAACAAAGACTGATAAGACTCCTTCTTCAGGTTGACAGCCTCCCTAACCCAGAGTGTCCACCACCAAATTTGCACAGACAACCTAGCGGCCACAGGTCCAGGCAGCCACATAAACAATTTAGGTGCAGAACATTGCCCACTCTCACTTAGTGTCCCCTGGATCAGCTGGGATGCATTTAAAGCTCTCTTGGAGGTGTGAGTTGAAGATCTTTCTGCTAGGTTCTTCTACCAGGTATTCCTCTCTGTCCTCTCTGATAGAATTCCTTGGTAATTTAAAATTCAAAGAGATTTTTTTTGGTAGGAGATTTCAACATTGACTGGGATAAGTCGACACCCCTCTAAATTCAAGGAATGTTGCCTTTCTCTCATTCTAACCCAACTAATCAACTCTCTGACTAGACCAAACAAAAACCGTCCTGAAAAGTCCTCCATCTTAGACCTGTTTTTTTAACAAATATGCCTCACAAATTCCCTGGTACAGGTGTATTCACTAACATTTTGAGTGATCACTGTGTGACAGTGACTCTGAGAGATCTAAAAAAGTTAAATCTGGTCCTCTGGACATTCAAAAAAACAACAACAAAAAAACAAAAAAAAACAAAGCAAATCAACAAAAAAATGTAGAAACGTTTCGTCTCTCATCCGAGAAACTTTAGAAAAGAAAGAAAGACGTTTATTTTCTAAACATAACGTCCCAGTGGCTTTTAAACCCCAAAATACATTACGGCAAAGACTGGTTCATCCCAAAGATCCAGTCCCCCGGCACAAACAGAGCAATGTTGTGTATGCTGTTCAGTGTCAGGAGGGCTGTGATCAGTCTTTCATCGGGGAAACAAAACAGCCACTGGCCAAAAGGAAGGCCCAGCACAGAAGATCAACATCATCAGGCCAGGACTCTGCAGTCTACACTCATCTCCAGGCCAGTGGTCACTCTTTCAGGGATGAAGATGTTCACATCCTGGACAGAGAGGAACGATGGTTTGGAGAGTAGTAAAGGAGGCCATCTTTGTGAAAAGAAATCGTCCATCGTTACAGGGGTGGAGGCCTCCGGGTTCAACTGTCCCCCTCTTACAATGCTGTGATTGCTAGTATCACTCAGCCCTCTGTGAACAGTAAACAGCCATCAGTGTGCTAATGATCCATTGTTAGGCTGATGGTCCTTCTTGAGCATGTGATCAGCTGGTTTTGGTTGTCAGCAGCAAAACTGGTTGATCCACTCTGAGACGGTGCTATTTAAGAGACTGAGCTGAATACAGCTCCTCAGACTGAGGAAGTCTCTCGGATGAGAGACGAAACGTTTCTACATTTTTTTGTTGATTTGCTTTTTTTTTTTTTTTTGGTTTTTGAATGTCCAGAGGACCAGATTTAACTTTTTTAGATTTTTCTACCTGGATTATTGAGCATGCATCAGGATACTCTGAGAGATATTGAACTTCCACCTTCTAAGCCTAGATTAATTCAAAAAAGGGATCTGAAACGTTTTTGTGAACAGTCATTCCTCTGGAATCTGTCTCACTTTGACTGGCATCGTATTCTATTAATTGATGACGTGAATGTTGCTTGGAACTATTTTCATAATAGTTTCATTTATTTTGTGAACAAACATGCTCCTTTTTGTCAGTTCAGAAAAAAGGGACGAGACAGCCCCTGGTTTACTCCAGAGCTAGCTGACCTCCAGCACAGGAGAGATCATCTTTGGGCCACAGCGAGAAAATCTGACTCAGACACTGATTGGTTGAGTTTTCAACAGATGAGGAATAAATGCACAACTGCCATCAAAGCAGCAAAACATAACTATTTTTTATCTCAGACCTCCAAAAATCTAAATGACCCCAACAGATTCTGGAAAACCATCAAATCTCTCTCAGGCAGCCTCCAATCATCTGACCTCCCATCACAATTTCTCGTTAACTCCGTTCGTGTATCAAATAAGCACAAGATCCTTAACTGTTTCAACAAACATTTGGTCACTTCTAGTTCTTTATTTGACACAGTTACTAATGGAAAATTAGCCACTTCACTTAATAACCAAACTTGTACAAATCAAATCCCTCCTACAAGTAAACCTTCAGTTAATCACACCTTCTCTTTTTCTCCGTTCTAAGTCAGTGAGGTTAATAAACTGTTAAAAAATCTTGATCCTAAAAAATCTGCAGGTCCAGATGAACTTCCACCTTATTTCCTAAGGCTTGCCTCTCATATCATCACAGTCCCTGTGACCCACATCTTCAATCTCTCCATAAGCCAAAACTCCATTCCAGATACTTGGAAAACAGCCTATGTTCATCCTTTGCTGAAGAGAGGTGACCCCACCTCACTGAACAACTATCGACCAATCTCTAAAGTCTGCATTTTAGCCAAGGTTCTAGAAAAACTGATAAACTCTCAATTAAAAAAAATACCTGGACTCATTTAACATCTTATCTCACCTTCAATCTGGTTTCAGGAAACAACACAGCACAACGACTGCTTCACTGAAGGTTCTTAATGATGTTGTTGAAGCACTGGATGCTAAGGATTATTGTGCTGCACTTTTCTTAGACCTGTCTAAAGCTTTTGACACTGTGGATCAAAACATCTTGTGTTCTCTGAAATCGGTTTCTCAGAACACACCATTGGTTGGTTCTCTAGCTATCTCTCAGATCGGAGGCAATGTGTTTAACTAATGGTACTTGCTCCAGTTATTTAACAGTTAACAATGGTGTACCACAAGGCTCAGTCTTAGGACCCACCCTCTTTACAATCTTCATACAAAACATAGGTAAAAACATCCCTGATACATTCATACATTTCTACGCAGACAATGCAGTTGTTTATTGTCAATCTAAAACAGTTGATAAGGCTTTCCAGCTTTTGAAATCTGCATTTGACATCATCCAGACAGATTGTTCCACTTCAAACTTGTCCTAAATGCCGACAAAACCTAAGGGATGCTTTTTTCAAATAGGAAGTTGGTCCCAGCAGTTCTCCCTGTAGAGATGTAGGGCTAGGTTAGCTTCAGTTAGCTTAAGAGCTCCACTACAGTCAATTTTTAATAACGGGTTCTCACTTTTTCGAGCTACTCTACAGATATGGGACAGAGGTACTGTGTTGTAGATGGTCTAATCAGTGACATGAGACGTTAATTTTCTTAGACCCATCAAAATGAATGTGGTCATTTATTAACAGAATCAAAATTTAACATCAAAACATTGTACACTTGATTATTCTGATCGGCTCTGATTAATAAAACTTGGCACATTTTACTTAATAAAAACAACAGACATTTCTGAAGATATCTGGATTAATTACTGGCAAGACAGAAGAGTTTTAGATGGGAAAGGAAGGAGTTTGAATGGAGAGAAAAGATGGATGAGGGAAAGTGTGTTGATGAGGAATGGCACCCTTCATCCGACCCCAGCTCAGCTCTGGTACACTCGGTACTGAAGCGACTCGTTACCTTTGCAGAAGATAGGTCAGCTCCGGTACGGAGTTCCATTTCAACGCTACCTTTCAGCGTCTCCTTAGGATGGCTGAGAATCGTACGAAGTAGTGACAGTATTCCGTTCAAAAACACGCTCACCTCCCAGGTGGACTCACATGAGCTGTGAGTCCGTCAGCGGTTCCACTCAGATGTGGAAGGTTCCATAATCCCAACTAGACTTGGAAGAACTCCCAACTAACTCTAGCACTTCAGAACTTTCTCCAGGCACTAGAACTTCAGAATTAGCACTCGAACTTAACTTTCGGAACTTCTGTTCTCCCTAGAACTAAGAAGTGTCGACTTTTAAAGAGTTCTTCTTCCGGTCACTTTTGGGAAGTCCTGATTGGTTGAAAGAACCAACAGGGGTGTGGTTTTAGTGACGTCAGAGGGTCATTACAAGTCAGAAAAACAGCGGAGATGTTTAGGAACAGACAGAGAAATGTTTTGGAGAAATGACAGACTTACAGGTGCCAGTTTTCTTGTTTCTGTCTGAGAGGTTTAAAAACATGACAGTTCGTTCCAATAACTTGCTTCGGACTGTCTCCGACTTTTGACCGACATCACTCTCTCATTTCAGACAGAAGATCAAAAATGCATAATTACTTTGTAACATAGACATTTAACTTGATTTCTACTTTGAATGAGGATTAAAAAAATCATTAATGCTGTTTGTAGTGAACTTGACCTGATGTCAAAACTTGACCTTAGGATCATATGGGTCAGAAACTGTCATTTCATTGATTAGAATCCAGAAATACAGGTTGACCTATCCTGAGACTTTCTTTCTTGAATTAATCAAATGAAGAAGACTACTTTCTATTATCATTACCATTTTACAAATGTTTTGATAATCAAATTGTGTTTTAGTTCAAACAATGTTTACATGTTGAAGTGAACTAATCATTTTAATTAACTGTGAAACAGTATAATGATTTTTAATCCTCATTCAAAGAAGGAATCAGGTTAATGATGCATTTCTGATTTTCTGTCTTCAATGAGCAAAGTTTGTAAGTGTGTCGAAGTTCAAGCTTCGGTCAACTGAAAGTTTACTGAAAAGAAATGTCATGTTTAACTTTTACAGCAAGATACTAGAAGGAGTGACTCCACGAAGTCTGGTTTCTTCGTAATATCTCTTTGTCTGTTCTTAAACAATCTTAATCTTTTCCTTGACTTTTCATAACACCTTACATCACAAAACACACCTCTGTTTTGGTCCATCGGCCAATCAGAAACTCCCAGATGAACCGGAAATAGAGCCCTTTAAATGTTGGTACTTCCTAGTTCAACGCAGTTCTTGTTGGGCTCGAGGTTCAGTCTTGAATCGTGCCAGTCTTGAAGATGGAGTAGCAGTTCCAGAGAGTTTGCAGTTCCAGAATGCAGAATGTTGGAATGCAGCTGCTCAGTAAGCTGCCACTAAACCACGAGAGGAGATTCTGGGAATTACAAAAGTCTGTTTTGGATGTCTAACACCACGACTCCCGAGGTATTTAGCTGTTCTTACGGAGACGCTGAACAGTGGCTCGAAGTGGGACTTCACGCCGGAACTGATCTATCTTCAGAAAAGGTAAAAGTCGACCTTCACCAAAGTGTACTGTTGGGACAAGCTGATTTCCAAAGGAGCGTGCATGTTCTGGTTAAAACAGACAAATTCCCTCACACATCTCTCTCAGATAAACTTCATCTTTTCATCTTTAAATTCTTCTATCCGCTAAAAATCATTACAGATATTTTTAGAAATGTCTGAAGCAAAGTTTTCAATCACCGCCGTGTGATTTGACGTCTGTTCTGCTGAAAGTGAGGAAAACAATCGCCGTATTGTTCTCACTCCTGTAAAACTGGATAATAAGCTGTCGTTATTTTTCAATTCTTGCCAATTAATGTAAATGTGCGATGTGTTAAACTTGATTCTGTTAATAAATGACCCACTCGTTTGGTGAGTCAAAGATAATTAACGTCTCACGTCCACATTTTATTAAATTCAATGCACGTATGTTATACAGTCCAGAAAAATGAAAGAACCCGTTTAATTGATGAATATATCTCAGGATATGTCATACTACATCTGGTGGCCCGTGACGGTTCATAAATGGACTGTTGTATTCGTGTAAAGATTGATTTTACGTGTTGGCATGAAAGAAAATTTGCAGATTCTGCTGTGAAGAAGTGCAGATTGTTTGCTGTGCTGAAACGCAGCTCAGCTGCGGCGCTTCGAGGAGGCACTGCATGTTTACGCTGTGATGTTTTGAAACTGAAATTGTGAGCCAACGTGTCTTTATGAAAGCTGAAATTGTACATCTGTTGTGTAACATAAGCTGGGTTTGAGCTGTGGAAAACGTTATTCTGTTAAACTGTGGTCCAGATGTGACTCTGGTCCGGCTTGTTTTGACAAGATCGAACAAGTTGTTTTAAATGGTTTAAAAGACGTTGTGCCACGGAGCGCCGCCTCCACTAAGCTCAGAGCTTGATTCGTTACATTTTTTAATAGAAAAGAGTGCATTTTGACAGTTTAAAAGACGAAAAGTTGACGGACTTGTTCAGGTTTAAGTCTAACATGCTAGCTGCAAACACGATGCGTGATTGGTTAAAACGGCTGAGTTGGGACGCTGTGATTCGCTGAGCAGAGAGTGACATGTCTACGTCACTTCCTCTGACCCCGTTGTTGCTCTGTCATTGGTGGATTCAGTCACGTGACCCGGAAATGAAACTCGTTTTTCATAGGGAATAAAATCTGCTTTTTAAAGTTCAAAAACGCTTTAAAGTGTATTCTGATTCGCTGCTACGTTCTTCGAAGCCTAATTGCTAAAATTTTGCCATGTTTGAGTTGGAAATCCGTTCAGAAATGTTGATTTTAACCGAGTCTAGCCGATGCTAATTTTAAGCTAACAGCTAATGACCGGATGCCACAGGAAGTCATAGCGACTCCTACTGGACAACACTAACAGTGTCTGAGTTAAAATAAATAAGGTTATGCTGCCACCTCCTGTGGAGACTTGAGATCACAAGTTTCACTTCGTTTTTAGGTTATTTTAGTGAAATTAAACGTGTTTCTTGTCTGTAAGACGATTTTGAGTTAATAAACTTCCTCAAAGCTGAATAATCACTGTTATCTTGCATTTAAAAAGTAATTAAGGTATTTATGCAGAAAGGCATTTACCAAGAAACTTTTATTCACTGGTAATTCCTTATAAAAAGGTTCAAAATAAAAGTTAGAAACTTTAAAAAAAAATACAGATACAGATATTCACAGAGATAAAAGTTTACTCATTTGCTGGAGAGATAATACACGTCTAATTGCTAAATCACTAAAAAAGAGTAAATATCAGAAAAAGAGACTTTTCTGATTTTATTTTAAAAAAAACCTAAAACATCAAATTCTCCTATTTAATTTTTAAAAAGAAGAAAAATGGCAGACGACGAAGGAGGAGAGCACCCTTTCAACTCCCAATCAAATGATGATATCATTTTGGGGGCTTTACATATTTTAACAAATACAATCCTTGGTAAACAATTAGAGCAATTAGAACAACTTGATGAAATTCAAAGAGAGGAAGAACTGAGAAGTTTGGCAGAAGGAGCCACAGTTACAGAAAATAAAAAATCTAGCCGGAATGGTTAGCAAAAATTTCTGTGCTTCTTAAAGTGGAATTGGATGAACAGTTTGAACGCTGTGTCATGCTGACTACAACACATGAGAAGGAGCTCTCAGAAATCAAAGCCTCAGTACAAGCTCAATCTTTGGAAAAGATTAGGGATAAAGACCGTCAGTACCAAGCTGCGTGTTTAGACAATGAACAGCTGCGACAAGAGATGCAGCTCGCAAATATTGAGCTGGAAAAACGCAGAGTGGATAAAGGGGTATTCCTAGAAAAATTCATGCATTTACAAGGTGAATGTCAAACAGCACAGGAACGCTTAAAAGTATGTGAGGAGAAACTAAGAGCAGCAACAAATAAAAGTAATGACGAGGGGCGAGGTGGTCTGGAATCCAGACCAGACC
>NC_056518.1:6692719-6710766 GCF_014905685.2 Nematolebias whitei | reverse complement strand
TTTCATTGATTAGTTCAGGATACAATTAGAAAGTCTCTGGATGAGCTAATTTGTATTTCTGGATTCAAATCAATGAAATAACAGTTCCTGTCCCATGAAGGTCTTCAGAGGCAGGTTTTGACCTGAGGCCGAGTTCACTACAGTCCCCCCTTTGGAAATCATCGCCTGTCCATGGGGATGAATTCCAACATGAACTTGCGCCTCCGAATGTCCTTGAGCTTGATGTAATCCAGCAAGAGGAAAACAAAAGTCAAAGAAGGTAATCCTACAACGGTTTAGGTAATTCTACAATGTTGTTGGTAATTCCATAATGTTGTTGGTAATTCCATTGTAGCAATGCTTTAACCCCTTGGAAACAAAGTCTGTAATCCATTGGAAAAAGTCATATAATCCACAACGATAAATCCACAACGATTGGAGGTGTTGATTGATCAGCATGCAGAGGGGTTCCCTTGATTGAACCACAGAGGTGACCACTGGATGAAGATTGGAGACCCACGTTGGAATTGTAGGTCCCTTCAGCGCAGTTTGCTGCTGGTGGTTCCCAGTGGGTGCCATTCTGGTTCTATGTGTTATGCATTTATGTGGTTTTAGTTGGGCTTATGAGTGGGATTTTACATAAGACCTTAACCTATATGCACCTGGTGTGTAAGCTAACATGGTTTAGATCAGCTAAAGTTACCAGTTTAAAGGGTGGGTCATGCTGAAAAATTTTCATATAGGGATTTATACCTATAGAAGGGCATTCCAAACTATTTTTCCAATCCTAACTTGGTTTAAGTTAGATTTACATGGCAAAATATAGTTTGGTTCAATTGTCTGTTGTCCTTTTAGACAAACGACTTGAGGTTTGGTTTTTGGTTTTCCCCTAAATGTTTTGGAGTCTATGGCGAGACTCAACTGAAGGATCAGCTAGCCCCCCCCCCCCCCCCCCCGAATAGGATTGTTCGAGTAGGTTCGGCTTGAGCATTGTGAGACCAATGTAGATTATGGTACTTAAGGTAGCATTAATCTACATTGACTTCGCAAAGATTGCATTTTAACAAATGAACTACATGTTTGCATAGTTAAAGTCCTCTTAGTCTCCAACTTAAATACACACATAATTCATTCTTGCTTGGGGTGTTCAGAAACAATACCAAAAACCAATTAAACGATGTCTCAACATTGACAAAAACAGTGACTAGCAACCAGTAAAACAACGTTTCAACATTGACAAAAGTAGTGATTAAGCAACTAGAAAACGATGTTTCGGTGCGTCACTCACTCTGAATGTCAGATTTGATCACATTATCGCGTCTGGTAATATTACCCCAACCAACGTCACCCCCCTTTGGTCATGGGGGACCACGAACACGGGTGAGGACGTCGCTCCATGAGCTAAAGTTAGGTTGCACTTGTGAAGTTTTAGCTGATTGCGCAGCTGAAAGAGGATTTTAGGGTCTGGATTGGAATCCAGGTTGGCTTCGGGCGGAGTGTTTTTCTCTGGGTCAGTCAAAGACAGCATCATCGAGTTTACTGCAGGATCCATCTTCTGAAGTTGGATGATGTCTGGGTCAGTCAGCACGGGTTGTACAGAGACCGTGTTGTCAGCCGGCTTGGCTGTAGCCTGTGCACGTCTGACTGCCATTACCTCGGCTGTAGGTTGTACTGACAGAGTTGCGAGCAGCCAGGAGGGATCAAAAGACCCCGGAGGGCCGTCCCCGGTGCCGTCCTTGATAGCTGATTTATCTGTCCTCAGCAACAGTACAGCATCTTTGGTGTGGGATCCTTGGATCTCTACACCTTGAACTACCAATGGTAGGTAGTATACGGTGGGCCCTGACAGTTTCAGCTCGCAGAGGAGGCTTTGTACTTCAGTCAGAGTCGGGTTTACCGGTTGGGTGTTTTTGGTTCCACATGCTTTTGAAGATAACTTACCGGGATTGTGTTCTCTGTAGAGAGGTCCTCAGTGCCTTCTGCAGTGCCTGCTGTTGGGCAGTCTGTGACTGTCTCAGGAGGCATGAGTATTGGCAGGGGTTTGCTCACTCTAGCCCACATTGTCTGTGTACCATAATCTATAATTGCGTCAAAGCGATTTATAAAATCCTGGCCAACCAAAAATGGGAATGAGTCAACCATAGACACATATACTGGGTGGTATACTGTAGTTCATCTCGCCAACCTGCATGTGAACCATAGCTCTAGCTGTCAGGGTTGTCCTCGCCTCTGCGAGGCCCTGCAGCCCTATAGCACATTCTATGAGAGGTATTTCCCTGTAAACACCGTTAGCAGCAGTCCTGAGCCCCTCGAACAGTTTAGCTGACATAACAGTTATGTCGGCTCCACCATCCAGTAGGGCTTCACGTGTGAGGACTCCTTCAAGTGTGATTGACAGGTAAGCTTTATTAGCGACCCCCTTTCTGATCAGGTTACACAGGAACCTTGTATGTTTTGGCAGATGTTTCTTCACACGTTTACCTTTACCTGTGTAATCCTGGTTTTTCCGAAACGTAGGTGCAGTTGCTGCTGCTCCTGAGAGTTCGGCTTTTGACGGGCTTCCGTTATTGATGTATGAGATCACCCCCACACTGTGTGTTGAGGGGCTCTCATTGTTTGTAACAACAAGGTTCTGGTGGCTGTCTGAGACAGTGGCAACTTTGTTGTTTGTGTCACCCTGAACCGTTAACACAGCTATTGCTGCTGCTGAGGTTTCAGTTTGTGACGGGTTACCGTCGGTGACGTGTGATTGTACCCCCCCTTTCTCAGGTGAGGGTGTGTCAGAGTTTACAACAACAGCGTCATGGTGACTGTCTGTGACAGCAGTAACGGTGTTGTCTGTGTGCTCTGACTTATCAGCAATGATATCGCCAAACAAAGCGTTAAGTTGTTTGTCCGTGGCAACAACATCCAACCAGTCCAACAACCAACGCATCCTGTGTGTCTCGTCCGAGCTCAGAGGATTGCGGTCTGCTGTTTCTTTTTTGTCTCAGGCTGTTCAGCCCGACGTGGTGGGGAAACAGTACCCTCCCTTCGGGGTTCCCAGTGGGATCCCTGTTTGTATGGGTCACTTTTGGTGCCATAAGTTTTACCCTTAGGGCGTTCACCACCCTTCTGGTACGATCGTTCATCCTCTGGTTCCCTGGGAAACCGTTTAGGATCTCGTCTGGACCAGGGGGGCACTCACCTGTCGTGGTTTGGCTGTTGGGAAACCTTGTTTCCTCTCGCCTTTTTTGGGAGGGGGAGTCGAAGCTCTCATCCCTTCCAATTCTAATGACTGGGCAGGAATCCACTCACCTGGGTACACCTCAAAGGGTGTTTTGGCCTGTGAACGTGCTTCAAAAACATTCACAGCACAACTTTTTATCTCACTGATGGATTTCTCTTTGAAATTAGCCATCATCTGCACTGACATCCTTATGTCAGGGTGGAGATTTTTTCTGAACACGTACTTAAACGGATCTTCTTCCTCCATGTTGGCCTCGTTCCTGTAACCAAAATAAGCCTGCAAAATCCTGGAATAATATGCCCTGGGGTGCTCATTCTTACCTTGTATGACCTTGTCGGCGGCTGAATACCCGCCAGGTCCCGTGCAAGGTGAATACTCTTTCATAAGAGCAGCACATAACAGGCGGTAATCCTTTCTCGTGGCATCAGGTTGACGCTCTATGAAGGAAAACACCGTCATGGATGAAGTGAGCCTGATCAAACCTACTCTATCCTCAACTGTAGCGTTGGGATAGCTTCTTAATTGGAAGTCAAGGTTGTCCAGATAGGCCTTAGTGTCAGTTGAACCCAACGGCCCTGGCTCAAATTGATTGACATATTTTGCAATTTTGTGCAAATCCGAAACTGGGAGCAACGGCTGTTTTATCGGTATCGAAGGAATCAAAATGGCACGTGAAGGTATGTCGCTAGACACATGAGGAGGTGACGGAATAGGATTAAGAGCAGGAGGTGCAGCAAAATCCCTCTGAGGTGGTGGTGGGTGACCTGGACTCTGACCTTGTACGGCTTTGAGTTCTAGACAACCTCGCCCCATGTCAGAAATTTTATTTGTTGCAACGGCTAGTTTTGTCTCACAGGCTTTTAAGCGTTCCTGTGATGTAAGACATTCACTCTGCAAACGCACGCCTTGTTCGACCAACGCCTCCTTTTCCAATCTGTACTCGTTCAGAACCAGGCCTCTCAGTGTACATTTACTCTAAAGCACTTAAAATTAAATAAACCTGCAATTTTTCTAAAAGTCTCACAGCAACTTTAGTTTTCAAACGCTTTTTAAGCAGTTCTATATACCAGAAATTCGCTATTTAAAACAGTCACTCATAAACCAGGCTGGATGAACAAAAGAGAAAAAAAAATGATGAGAGGAAATTATCAGTCCCCCTTCAGGAAAACTGTTATACTCCTCTTTCAACAGCAGGTGGTGGTGTAAGCTTATTTATACCAGCAGGAGTCTATGACAACTTCCTGTGGATCGTTCTGTTGACATCGGTGTTAGCCGTTAGCCAGACGTAGCATACGGTCGAACACGGTAAAATCAGCATTTTCTGAACGGATTTAAAGCTTAAACGTGGTGTCGTTTCAACAAGCACGACTTTTTGCATGAAACATGAGTTTTGGGAACAACGGCAGGCTACATTTAACGATTTTAAACACAGAGGAGGCTTCGGTTGAACCGAGATTCATTTCCGGGGTCACGTGACTTCATAGACACGTGAGCAACGGGGTGGGTTTTACAATATGACATCAGAGGGAGTGAACGCAGACACGTCACCGGTTTCTCAGCGAATCAGAGCGACCCAAACAGCGGTTTTCAACCAATCACAGCTCGTGATTCTAGCTAGCAGTGTTAGCAGTTAGCCTGAAAAAGTTTGGTCACTATCGTCCATAAAACCGTCAAAATGCACAATTTACTACTACAAATGTAACAAAGCTCTTTAACAGTGGTCTGAGACAGCGCTCAGATGCAAAACAGCGTTTTATCCATTCAAAACACGACTCATTCAACGAATCAGAACCGAGTCGGACAACAGAACCGGGTCAGAACCCCCCTCTCTGCTACAGTTTAAACAGAATAAAGCGTTTTACCACAGCATGCCAGCTTTAGTTACACAACAGATGGACAAATTTTAGCTTTAAAATAACACTTTGACATTACTTTCAGCTCTCTGGACACCACAAGCCAAATAATGCTGTATCAAGCTCAAAACTTGGACCTTTCATGCCAACATTCAGCGTCCATCTCAATGACACAGACCCCGTCACATTTAATTCACACCTCTTTAAACATTCGTACGGCCACAAAATGTCCAAACAGGTGGATAGGTCCTAAATTATCACTTTTAGAGACCATGCACGTCACGAGAAGCTCTTTAGAGACCACGTCCGGGCCACCAGAATGTAGTGATGTAGGGCTAGGTTAGCTTCAGTTAGCTTAAGAGCTCCACTAAAGTCAATTTTTAATAACGGGTTCTCACTTTTTTGAACTACTTGACAGATATGTGACAGAGGTACTGTGTGGGAGATGGTCTAATCAGTGACATGAGACGTTAATTTTCTTTGACCCATCAAAATGAATGTGGTCATTTATTAACAGAATCAAAATTTAACATCACAACATTGTACACTTGCCCCTGGATTATTGAGCATGCATCAGGATTGTACACTTGATTATACTGATTGGCTCTGATTAATAAAACTTGGCACGTTTTACTTAATAAAAACAACAGACATTTCTGAAGTTATCTGGATTAATTACTGGCAAGACAGAAGAGTTTTAGATGGGAAAGGAAGGAGTTTGAATGGAGAGAAAAGATGGATGAGGGAAAGTGTGTTGATGAAGAATGGCACCCTTAATCCGACCCCAGCTCAGCCCTGGTACACTCGGTAGTGAAGCGACTCGTTACCTTTGCAGAAGATAGGTCAGCTCTGGTACGGAGTTCCATTTCAACGCTACCTTTCAGCGTCTCCTTAGGATGGCTGAGAATCGTACGAAGTAGTGACAGTACTCCGTTCAAAAACACGCTCACCTCCCAGGTGGACTCACATGAGCTGTGAGTCCGTCAGCGGTTCCACTCAGATGTGGAAGGTTCCATAATCCCAACTAGACTCGGAAGAACTCCCAACTAACTCCAGCACTTCAGAACTTTCTCCAGGCACTAGAACTTCAGACCTAGCACTCAAATTTAACTTTCGGAACTTCTGTTCTCCCTGGAACTAGGAAGTGTCGACTTTTAAAGAGTTCTTCTTCCGGTCACTTTTGGGAAGTCCTGATTGGTTGAAAGAACCAACAGGGGTGTGGTTTTAGTGACGTCAGAGGGTCATTACAAGTCAGAAAAACAGCGGAGATGTTTAGGAACAGACAGAGAAATGTTTTGGAGAAATGACAGACTTACAGGTGCCAGTTTTCTTGTTTCTGTCTGAGAGGTTTAAAAACATGACAGTTCATTCCAATAACTTGCTTCAGACTGTCTCCGACTTTTGACCGACATCACTCTCTCATTTCAGACAGAAGATCAAAAATGCATAATTACTTTGTAACATAGACATTTAACTTGATTTCTACTTTGAATGAGGATTAAAAAATCATTAATGCTGTTTCACAGTTGATTTAAAATGAGTGGTTCATTTCAACATTTAAAATGGTATGAACTAAACACACTTTTGATTATCAAGATATTGTAAAATAGTAATGATACTATGAAAAAGAGAGTGTTCTTTCAATTGATTAGTTCAGGATACAATTAGAAAGTCTCTGGATAAGCTCATTTGTATTTCTGGATTCAAATCAATGAAATAACAGTTCCTGTCCCATGAAGGTCTTCAGAGGCAGGTTTTGACCGGAGGCCGAGTTCACTACATTCTTCAGATTTAATCCTCAAATGATGTTCCGATTGAGTTTGTTGATTCCTATAAATATTTGGGTATCTTGGTCGACTCACATCTTTCTTTTAAGCTTCATGTGGAAAACTTGGTAAAGAAACTGAAAGTTAAACTGGGTTTCTTTTTCAGAAACAGATCCTGTCTAACTCTGAATGCTAGGAAACGCCTTGTATCTGTGACCTTCCTTCCCTCCATTGATTATGGTGACATTATTTACATAAATGTGTTAGGATTGCACGAGGAACCCAGATGATATGAGACCCAGAATGAGGCAGACACAGGGAGATACAAAAAGAACAGTGTTTATTTATGTACAGTGAATAAATCCACACGCTGCTTCTCTGCAACTCCTGGAAAGAGGGACGACGGGTTAATTGTTTGTCCAGAGGGGAAGATCTGAGTTGTTTGTTTGAAGAGCGTTTTTGTTCTTACAGTCCAAATCTGAAGGTGGGGAGCTGGTCCTCCAGTCCAACGAATGAGCAGAGAAGGAAATCCAAACGAGAATCCAAGGGAACGAGGAAGGCTGGCAAAAATGGCACGAGGAACACTTGACAGGCCGAGGAGTCCAAAACAGGTCACGAGGAGATAAAAAAAACACGAGGGAACAGGAAACTGGAAAAGAGAACACATGTGAACAAATTCTTTTCACCAAGAAATATATAGCACAGCAGTACTATACCATGAGAGGTGATATGCTCCAGCAATGAGTCACACAGGGCTGCAGCCTTTTGTAGATGGAGAGGCTCATCAGGCTGACAGCCGCCAGGTGTTGTCAATCAGTGGCCATCAGCAAGGCAGGCTGCAGGCAGTGGGAACCTTACAGTACCCCCCCCCCAAGAATCGCCTCCAGGCGACCTGAGGCGCTTCTCGGGGTGGTCCCTGAAAAACCTGGAGATGAGGCTGGGGTCGAGGATAAAGGACCTGGGGATCCATGACCTCTCCTCAGGAATGTACCCCTCCCAATCGACCAGGTACTAGAACTCCCTACCCCTGCGTCGCACGTCAAGGATGGACCTGACGGGGAACGCAGGGTGGTTGGCGATCAGGCGGGGCAGCGGAAGGAGGTCAGATGGGGGGCACAGGGGACTTAAGGAGACGGGTTTAATCTGGGAGACGTGAAAAATGGGATGAATCCTCATGGCCCTGGGAAGCTTGAGACGAACAGCAGAGGGGTTGATAATGTGGACAATAGGGAAGGGCCCGATGAAGCAGGGTGCCAGCTTGTGGGGGGTGTCCCACAGCTTGATGTCCCTGGTGGACAACCACACCTGCTGACCCACCTGGTAGGCAGGCGTCGCTGAACGGTGGCGGTCTGCGAATCGTTTTGCCTGGGCCGCGGTCCTAAGGAGGGCCGCCTTGGCCTGGCGCCAGACGCGACGACACCGCCGGAAGTGGTGCTGCACGGATGGAACCGAGCATTCTGACTCAAGACTGGGGAAAAGAGGGGGAAGGTAACCAAGGGAGGCCTCGAAGGGGGACATACCGGTGGCAGAGGAAAGGTGGGAGTTGTGTGCGTTCTCCACCCAAACCAGGTGTTGACTCCATGACGATGGGTTGGACTCGACCAGGCAGCGCAGGGTGGACTCCAACTCCTGATTGCAGCTCTCGTCTTGTCCGTTAGCCTGAGGATGGTAGCTGGAGGTAAGGCTACCGGACGCCCCGAGCGATTTGCAAAAGAATGCCACACCTGGGAGACAAACTGCGGGCCGCGGTCGGAGACGATGTCCGAAGGGATGCCATGGAGCCTAAAGACATGGAGAGTGAGGAGGTGAGCGGTTTCAAGGGCAGAGGGGAGCTTGGGAAGGGGAACAAAATGAACAGCCTTGGAAAAACGGTCAACAATTGTGAGGATGGTGGTGTTGCCGTCAGACGGGGGAAGACCGTTAACAAAATTGAGGGCAATGTGGGACCAGGGACGACTAGGGGTTGGGAGGGGAAGCAGGGGGCCAGCCGGAGGTTGGGTACCGGACTTGTTTCTGGCACAGACGGGACAGGCCGAAGCAAAGTCCTTAATGTCCCTGGACATGGAATGCCACCAGAAATGAGTCTTTGTGAGGGCGAGCATACAGTTGACTCCAGGGTGGCAAGAGAGCTTGTTGGTGTGAAGCCACTGGAGCACCTCTGACTGCACGCTGGAGGGAACAAAGAGGGTACCGGGAGGACCACCACCAGGATCGGGTTCGGAGAGGAGGGTTTCTCGAATGGTGGCGGCGATGGGCCAGGAGAGGGAGCCGACAATGCAGGTGGGGGGAATGATGGTATCAGAACCCTCAGGCATGTCGGGAGGAGCGAACTGTCTGGACAGGGCGTCGGGCTTAACATTCTTCAAGCCCGGATGGAAGGTGAGAACAAAATTAAATCTATTAAAAAAAGCGACCAACGAGCCTGACGGGGAGTCAGACGCTTGGCGTTCCTAAGATATGTTAAGTTCTTGTGGTCGGTCCAAATCAAAAAAGGAATATCTGTGCCTTCCAACCAGTGCCACCATTCCTCTAACGCGAGCTTGACCGCCAACAACTCGCGGTTGCCTACGTCATAATTGCGCTCAGACTGCGAGAGACGTCGGGAAAAGAAGGCGCAGGGATGAACCTTGTTGTCTGCAGGCGATCTCTGAGAAAGGACCGCCCCCACTCCAGTGTCAGAGGCATCCACCTCCAGTATGAACTGGTGTGTGGGGTGTGGATGGCAGAGGATAGGCGTGGAGGAAAAGAGGGATTTGAGCCTCTTGAAGGCGGCCTCAGCCTCTGGGGTCCAGTGAAAAGCACGGGCAGTAGAAGTGAGCTGAGACAGGGGGGCTGCGACACGGCTATAATTCTTAATAAATCGCCTGTAAAAGTTGGTGAAGCCCAGGAAACGTTGTAACTGTTTCCTGGACTCGGGGGTCGGCTAGTCGACTACAGCCCTGGTCTTTTCAGGGTCGGTTCTACAACGTCCGCCCTCAAATATAAAGCCCAAGAAGGAGACCGTGGAGGTATTAAATTCGCACTTCTCGGCCTTGACAAACAACTGGTTCTCCAGCAACCACTGAAGAACCATGTGTAGTGTGCTGAGTGGGGTCACGAGAAAAAATAAGAATGTCATCAAGGTAGACGAAAACAAATTTACCAATAAAATTGCGCAGGACATCATTGACGAGAGCCTGAAAAACCGTGGGGGCGTTGGTCAACCCAAAGGGCATGACCAGATATTCAAAGTGACCCAAAGGAGTGCGAAAAGCAGTCTTCCACTCGTCACCTTCTTTAATACGCACGAGATGGTAGGCGTTTCTTAAATCGAGTTTCGTGAAGCAGGAAGCCGACTGTAATTGTTCCTGCAGTGAGTCGATGAGAGGGAGCGGATACTTATTCTTTATAGTGATATTGTTTAATCCGCAGTAGTCAATGCACAGCCTGAGAGTCTTATCTTTTTTAGAAACGAAGAAAAACCCAGCTCCCACAGGGGAGGTCGAGGGTCGAATAATGCCTGAGGCAAGGGATTCATTAATATAATTAGACATGGATTCTCTTTCGGGACCCGAAAGATTATAGTCTACTTGACGGCAAGGGGGTGCCAGGTAACAAGTCAATAGAGCAGTCATAGGGACGATGAGGAGGGAGAGACAAGGCATGTTGTTTGCTAAAGACTGCCGCTAGGTCGCGGTATTCAGCAGGAATGGAGGTGAGGTCGATTTCCTCTAGAGGAGGCGTGTCCCGAGGGGACTCGTTGATGGCGGAGCGGAGACAGTTACTGAGACACTTGTCGCTCCATTTGTCAATGCAGCCACGTTCCCAATTAATAACAGGGTTACGGTTACGGAGCCAGGGGAAACCTAGAACTATCTGAGGCGTGAGAGAGTCGAACAAAAAAAAAATCAGTCATCTCATGGTCTCATCTCACCTGAGATGATGACATGCAAATCGGTAGTTTTCTGATTTATACGGGCCAATGTGTTTCCGGTTAAGCCGACAACAGAAATTGGAGGGATCTCTCGAGTCGGCAAGGAATGTTTTCTAACTAAATTTGCACTAATCAAGTTTTGTTCCGCACCCGAGTCAATGAGTGCGGAGAATGAAAAGCGATGGTCAGGAGTCTGAATGACCATAGGAAGCAACAGTTTAAATGGGGAGGATAACGTAGAAGTACCCACCAGTAACTCCCGCTTTACTGGTGGGAGTTCTCGTTTCCCCGAAACGGACAGTGGGGCAGAAAATGACCGGGGTTACCACAATAAATGCAGAGACGGGCAGATACACGCCGCTGTCTCTCTGCAGGAGTCATCCGTGCGCACCCCACCTGCATAGGCTCGGGTGAGTGATCTCGTGGAGGAAAGGTAGATGATTGGTTAGGACCAGGAGACATGGAAGACTGGGAGTTGTAGTTCATGTGAGGCTGCTTCGGTGAAACGGACTCGTGGCGAGGGGTCATAAACCCGGAAGTGGGAGGATTCTGGGAAAGGTAGTTCAAGTGTGCAGACTTGGGCTCACCTGGAGGGGTCGGAAACCCAGAAGTCGTGGATCAATGGAAATTGTAGTTTGCCTCTCTCTTTCTCTCCCGGAAGCGGTCATCGATGGAGATAGCAAGGTCAATTAACTTATCAAAAGTCTCGGGCTCGTCTCATGTTACAATCTGGTCTTTGAGAAAATCAGATAAGGAATTTAAGAAAATACTTTGTAGGGCTGATTCATACCATCCTGTCTGGGCGGCAAGGATCTGAAACTCCATGGCAAATTCCGAGGCATTACGACGACCCTGTCGTAAATTCAACAAACGCTTGGCGGCATTTGAAGTCTGCAGGGGATGATCAAAAATCCTATGAAACTCATGAAGAAATTGTTCATAGGTAGCAGAGGGATCTTCATGGCTCTGGAGAAATGAGTGAGCCCACCGGAGAGCGTTACCTTTGAGCTGACTTACAAAAAAGGTGATCTTTGCCGAGTCCGAGGAGAACTGAGAGGGAGCCCCCTCGAAGGCGAGTCTGCACTGCAACAAGAAGCCGCCACATTGGTCAGGGTCTCCGGTGAAGAACTCAGAGGGTTTAACTATTATTTGTTACAAAGGAGGAATGGGACCAGGAACCGCGGGGGCTGGCGGAACGACTGGAGCTAAGGAGGAAGAAGTTTGCAGTTGTCGTTTAATGGAATAAACCATACCTCCGAGCTCCTGAAGGTTGGACTGGACGGTGGTTTGGTGAGTCAACACTTGCTGTAAAACTTTATCCAACCTGTCGATCCATTCCTCCGGGGAACCGGGGGTTGTCTGCTCGCTCTTGGTCTCATTCTGGGTCTTTTGTGGCTGGAGCATTTCTGTTAGGATTGCTCAAGGAACCCAGATGATATGAGACCCAGAACGAGGCAGACACAGGGAGATACAAAAAGAACAGTGTTTATTTATGTACAGTGAATAAATCCACACGCTGCTTCTCTGCAACTCCTGGAAAGAGGGACGACAGGTTAATTGTTTGTCCAGAGGGGAAGACCTGATTTGTTTGTTTGAAGAGCGTTTTTGTTCTTACACTCCAAATCTGAAGGTGGTGAGCTGGTCCTCCGGTCCAACGAATGAGCAGAGAACGAAATCCAAACGAGAATCCAAGGGAACGAGGAAGGCTGGCAACTGGAGGCAAAAATGGCACGAGGAACACTTGACAGGCCGAGGAGTCCAAAACAGGTCACGAGGAGATCAAAAAACACAAGGGATCAGGAAACATGAGAGGTGATATGCTCCAGCGATGAGTCACACTGGGCTGCAGCCTTTTGTAGATGGAGAGGCTCATCAGGCTGATAGCCGCCAGGTGTTGTCAATCAGCGGCCATCAGCAAGGCAGGCTGCAGGCAGTGGGACCCTTACAGAATGCTCCTATAAGAACCCTACAGATGTTGGATGCTGTCTATCATGGTGCACTAAGATTCATAACTGGCTGTGATTATCGTACCCATCATTGCACCCTGTATTCACTGGTTAACTGGACATCATTAACTTCACACAGACTCTCTCACTGGTACATTTTCATTTTTAAATCACTTCTTGGTCTGCTGCCTTCATACATCTCCTACATGTCTCTGCGTGAGTGCAGCTACAGCATGTGCTCTCAGGACATTATTACCTGCAGTGTTCCCTCAGTGCGAACTGAACTAGGCAAAAGGGCCTTGTCCTACTCTGCTCCTGTTTCCTGGAATATCTTACAAAAAGATCTGAAGCTCTCGACCTTGACCTCTCTAAGTGGCTTTAAGAATCTGTTGGACTCCTGGCAGGGACCAATGCAGACATGTTCCTGTTTTTAGTTTTTTACATTCGCTTTAGAATCTAGCTGTTTTTTGTTATTTTTCTTTCTTTAGCCATCCATCCATTTCCATCCATTTTCTTTACCCGCTTATTCCATTTTGGGTCACGGGGGTCGCTGGTGCCCATGTCCAGCAATCACTGTGCGAGGGGCGGGGTACACCCTGGACGGGTCGCAAGTCCATCACAGGGACACATAGAGACAAACGAGACAAACAACCATTCACTCTCTCACTCACACCTAGGGACAATTTAGAGTTACCAATCAGTCTAACATGCATGTTTTTGGTCTGTGGGAGGAAACCGGAGCACCCGGAGAAAACCCACGCATGCACGGAGAGAACATGCAAACTCCACCCAGAAAGGCCCCTGGACCGGGATTTGAACCAGGGACCTGCTCACTGAGAGGCAGCAGCTCTACCAGTTGCGCCACCGTGCTGCCCTCTTTAGCCATCCTATTTGTTAAAAAAAATCTGTATGACTTTTTATAACTGTTTATTTTTGTTGCTGTTGTGCATTGTTGTCATCATTCTTTGTTGAAATCAGGTCTCTCTTGTAAATGAGTCCTCGAGGCTAAATGGGATTTACCTGTCTAAATAAATGTTGAATGAAATTTCCCAGCAGACTCTCTAAACACTTTTGCGTCTATCGGGTCTGCTTGGCTTCTTACCCTGCCATCCATCCATCCATTTTCTTTACCCACTTATTCCATTTTGGGTCACGGGGGTCGCCGGTGCCCATGTCCAGCAATCACTGTGCGAGGGGCAGGGGACACCCTGGACGGGTCGCAAGTCCATCACAGGGCCACATAGAGATAAACGAGACAAACAACCATTCACTTTCTCACTCACACCTAGGGACAATTTAGAGTTACCAATCAGCCTAACATGCATGTTTTTGGTCTGTGGGAGGAAACCGGAGTACCCGGAGAAAACCCACGCATGCACGGAGAGAACATGCAAACTCCACCCAGAAAGGCCCCTGGACCGGGGTTTGAACCAAGGACCTGCTCACTGAGAGGCAGCAGCTCTACCAGTTGCGCCACCGTGCTGCCCTCTTACCCTGCCATTTGAAACTGAATACCAGATGGTGATCAGTTGACATCTCAGCTCCTCTCTTTACCCGAGTGTCCAAAACAAAGGGCCGCAAATCAGATGATATGACTACAAGTCAATCACCGTTCAACAACCTTGGGTGCTCTGGTGCCAAGTGCTCTTATGGACACCCTTATGTATTTATTTATACCATAGTATTTGTGATGGACAAACTTTGACTAGTACAGAAGTCCAACAACACAACATTGCTCAAGATTAGATCAGAGAGACCGTTCTTCCCATTCATGCCCCTTCAGGGCACACTGTCATTACCCACATGGGCATTGAAGTCTCTCAGAAATCCCTCAGCAGAATAAAGGAGTCCTCAGCTGGCACACTTCCTAATACCCCTGCTAAGGACTCCAAGAAGGTCGGATACTCTGGACTACCATTTTGTGTGTTTGGCACAAACAACCGTTAGAGCCAGTCCCCTCACCCGAACGTACAGGGAAGCTCCCATCTCATCTACCAGGGAAAATTCCAACACACAGGCATCAAGTCGGGGGGCTGTTAATTGGCGCACACAGCTCGGCACCCCTTACCATGGGCAACTCCAGAGTAAAATAAGGACCAACCCCTCTCAAGGAGATTGATTCTGGAGCCCATGCCATGCATCAAGGTGAGTCCAACTGTTTTTATTGGGTACCTCTCAAACTCACACACAAGCATAGCTCCTAGCATCATACATCAAGGTGCACAAACTCCCCCACCACAATAAGGTGGCGATTCAAGGTAGGTCTTATTTAACCAATTTTGTTGTTTCTGTAATGTGTGGCTGTGGAAGGTCAGTGGTTAAAACAGCAGTCCTAAGTCCATAGCTTTGAATCCTGCATGGTTCTTAAAATAGAAGAGTATTTATGTTTACTGTCATCATTTTTTATTTATTTATATTTTTAAAGTTACTTCAGAGAAGGTTTTTCCTCCCATTTAACTGTGCTAATCAGGATTTCTTTTTTCAGAATAATAACTTCAAATCAAATTAGAAATCCAATCCAAAAAGCTGTGTACCTGTTTGTTTTATTTTAGACATAAAATTGAAAGTACTCTCATTTCAGGTCGAGATGGATGTGGATGCAAAAGACAGTTGTTTCTCTGATTTAATTATTAGATCAGACTGTTTACCCGAGACACAGCCTCGACTGGAGGTCCGGAGGGGGAAAAAAGGTGACATCTTTTCGCAAAAAAACAAAACAAAACAACAACAATAAATTAAATATAAGCAAGATATATCCAATTTTTTTCACTGAAAATATAACAATTTGTAAAGTTTGTGTGATTAGTGGTTCAATAATGTCCACCCTACTAATGGTTTTCTTAGGAGCTGCCACTGGCTACGACTAAGCAAAATGATGATAGATTTGTATGAGGAGCATTAACAACTCAATATATAATACTAAGGACCCCTTAGCTGCCCAACAAAGTGCCTAATGTAAAACACTGACTTCAGCACTAAACAGACCTGCTTAGAACATGCAGTTATACTAAGGAATTTATAACAGTACTGATAAAATAAATGTTTGTGGCAAGATAAACTGATTTACAAGCACAAAATATTTATGACTGGAATTTGTACTGTCAGGTACCTTAGGTCATGGATGTTATCACTTACTAATGTTAAATTAATGTAGAACCATGTTTGTGTGTGTGTGTGTTAGAGTTGTTTAGTTTCCCCAAGAGAGGTGCTGCAGTTGTCTGTAAACTGGAAAGCAGAGGTTGCCTTGACATCATCTCTGTATGATAAGCATTATAAAAAGGAACGTCTCATTCTCTGCTACACTTACTACACTCCAACAGTTTGTCAGCTGCTCTACCAGAGAAAACAAAACGCTGGACTTGTTTTATGCAAATGTCAAGGATTCATACATCGCTAAAGCAAGACCCCCTCTTGGCAAATCAGATCACAATCTTGTGTTTCTCTGCTCAAAATATAAACCCCTTATTCAGACAAAACCTGAAATAAAGAGAACAGTGAGAAAATGGTCAACGGAAGCTGAAGAAGCCCTGCGGGATTGTTTTGAGGCTACAGACTGGAATGTACTGTGTCAGCCACATGGAGAGCACATCAGTGCCATGACTGAGTGTGTGACCGTCTATATAAACTTCTGTGTAAACAACACCATACACACCAGAACAGTGAGACGCTTCCCCAATAACAAACCATGGATCACCACTGACCTGAAGGAACTGCTAAACCAGAAATAAATAGCCTTCAGGGAGGGAGACAGAGAATTATCGAGGAGTACACAGAAGCAACTAAAAGTCAAGATAAGAAATAACAAGGATGTGTAGAAGAAGAAGCTGGAGCGCAAGCTCTAGCAGAACAATATCAGAGAGATGTGGTCAGGGATGAAAAAGATCACAGGCTTCAAGCAGAAGGAGGATCAGAAGGACGGAAGCTTAGACAGAGCCATTGAACTGAACATGTTCTTCAATAGGTTCAGTTCAGGAACAAGCTCATCATCCTTCTCTCTTGCCCACAGCCAAACAGACATACCACTCTCCTTTGACCCAAGGCTGTCCTGTCACACCTCAAATATTGTATCTACCACCTCGGTCATGGACCCTTCTTCGACATGTTGGTCTTCAACCAAATCAGAATATGCTGATACCTCATTTGCCTCACCCCTCTGCATCTCTAGAAGTCAGGTGAGGTAGCAGCTGGAGAGACTGAACCGGAATAAGGCTGCAGATCCAGATGGTGTCAGTCCCAGAGTTCTGAAGGTCTGTGCAGAGCAGCTCTGTGGGGTTCTGCAGCACCTCTTCAATCTTAGCCTGACCCAGGAGAAGGTTCCAGTGTTGGGGAAACCTCCTGCCTTGTTCCAGTACCAAAGAAACCTCACCCATCAGTCCTCAATGACTATAGACCTGTTGCCTTGACATCCCACATCATGAAGGTCCTAGAGAGACTTTTGTTGGTCCACCTGACTAAACAAACAAGCACATATCAGGACCCACTGCAGATTGCTTATCAGTGTGGACTTGGAGTTGAAGATGCCATCATACAACTGCTTCAGCAAACTCACTGTTATCTAGAAAAGGCAGACAGCACTGTGAGAGTCGTGTTCTTTGATTTCTCCAGTGCATTTAACACAATTCAGCCTGATATGCTTTGTCAGAAACTCCAGAAGACTCAGGTGGAGGCCTCAACAATCACCAATCAAAGACTACCTGACAAAGAGACCACAGTTTGTGAGCTGAAGGGTTGTGTGTCTAACCAGGTGGTCAGTAGCTCAGGAGCACCACAGGGGACTATACTTTCACCATTCCTTTTCACTCTGTACACCTCACATTTCCAGTACAAAACAGACTCCTGTCATCTACAGAAATATTCAGATGACTATGCAGTGGTCGGGTGTATCAGAGATGGACAAGAAGCTGACTACAGGGAACTGGTGGACCACTTTGTGGCATGGTGTGGAAACAATCATCTCATCTTGAATGTGAACAAAACAAAGGAGATGATTGTAGATTTCAGGAGAAACAGAAACAGGTGCAGCCCTATTTCCACCATGGGAGAAGAAATGGAGGTAGTGGAGAAGTATATATATCTTGGGGTTCACCTGGACAACAGACTGGAATGGAAATGCAACAGTAAATGTTAAATGGTAAGTGGACTGTACTTATATAGCACCTTTCTATCTTATTTCAAGATACTCAAAGCTCTTAACACTACAATCTGTGTCCTCATTTACCCATTCATACAGCACTCTACTAGATCTACAGGTCCTTCTAAAAAAAATTAGCATATTGTGATAAAGGTCATTATTTTCCTTAATGTAATGATAAAAATTAATCTTTCATATATTTCAGATTCATTTTACACCAACTGAAATAT
>NC_056518.1:6690341-6692619 GCF_014905685.2 Nematolebias whitei | reverse complement strand
AGAAAGTAGTCTTCTTCATTTGATTAATTCAAGAAAGAAAGTCTCAGAATAGGTCAACATGTATTTCTGGATTCTAATCAATGAAATGACAGTTTCTGACCCATATGATCCTAAGGTCAAGTTTTGACATCAGGTCAAGTTCACTACAGTCCCCCCTTTGGAAATCATCGCCTGTCCATGGGGATGAACTCCAAACATGAACTTACGCATTCAAATGTCCTTGAGCTTGATGTAATCCAGCAAGGAAAACCAAAGTCAAAAGTAATCCAGCAAGGAAAACAAAAGTCAAAAGTAATCCAGCAAGGAAACGAAAGTCAAGGTAATTCCACAATGTTCTCGGTAATTCCATTGTGTTGATGATAATTCCATAATGTTGTTGGTAATTCCATTGTAGCAATGCTTTAACCCCTTGGAAACAGTGTCTGTAATCCATTGGAAAAAGTCATATAATCCACAACGGTAAATCCACAACGATTGGAAGTGTTGATTGATCAGCATACAGAGGGGTACCCTTGGATTGAACTGAAGATGCAGCCACTGGATTGAAGAGTGGAGACCAATGTCAGGATTGCAGGTCTCCTCCAGCGAAGGTCGTCTCTGGGCGACGTCCAGCTTGTGCCGTTCTGGTTCAAATGTGTCATGCAATTATGTGGTTTAAGGTGGGCTTATGAAGGGGATTTTACATAAGGCCTTAAACTATATGCACCTGGTGTGTAAGCTATTAAGATTGGGAACAGCTACAACTACCAGTTAAGGGGTGGAACATGCTGAAAAGGGTAACTACAGGGGTTTATACCTATAGAAAAGGGTTCCAAACTATTTTTCCATTTCTAACTTGGTTTAAGTTAGCTTTACATGGCAAAATATAGTTTGGTTCAATTGTCTGTTGTCTTTTAGACGAACGACTTGAGATTGGGTGTTTGGTTTCCCATAAATGTTTTTGGAAGTCTATGCCGAGACTCATCAAAAAGAATTAGCTATCCCCCCGAATAGAATTGTTCGAGTAGGTCCGGCTTAAGCGTTGTGAGATCAATGTAGATTATGGTACTTAAGGTAGCAATAATATACATTGACTCCGCAAAGATTGCAATTTAACGAATGAACTGCATGTTGGCATGGTTAAAGGCCTCTTAGTCTCTAACTTAACTACACACAAAATTCATTCTTTCCTCAGAAACAACCAAAATCAATTAAACAACGTTTCAACACCGACAAGAGTAGTGACTAAGCAACTAGAAACATCGTTTCACTGCTGCACCTCACCCTGGTTGCCAGATTCAGTCACGCTGTGCCGTAAGGTCCTGTGAGTTTAAACTATGGTTAAGTTTATTATCCATTAGTTATCTTCTGCTTGGATGACCCTTATTCCCACGAGGTCAGATTTTGTGAGATCTTTGTCTCCTGAGGAGTTATTGCACGCCTTGTGTTGTTTAACCTGGTTACGATGTACCCATTTAACAGTTGGCTCTTTTTGGCCTTTGCTGATTTTTATCTGATAGACAACTGGAGACAGTTTGTCTGTTATCAGATGGGGTCCAGTCCACCTGGGCATCAGTTTACGGGCGAGAGTTCCGGTCCAGGACTCTCTTCTCCCAGTTGTGGGGGCAAACGTGTAGTACCAGACCCTGTCTCCCACTTGGAGTTCCTCGTGAGAGGCCTTTTGGTCGTAGTACGCTTTGCGTCCTTCAGCTGATTTTTCCAGGTTTTTCTGAGCGAAAGCAAAAGTGTTTTTAAGGTGTCTTTCCAAGTCTTTCATGTATTGTTGTGTAGTGTAGGCTGTTGCCACGGCAGCATCGCCTGGTTGGTACAACAGGTGCAGAGGGAGAGTCATTTGTCGACCCGTCATCATCTCGAAAGGAGAGATGCCAGTCGATGTGTGTGGAGTGGCCCTTATGGCCATGAGGACCAGAGGGAGTTTCACGTCCCAGTCCTTGTGGTTTGCGGCTACGTATTTTTTCAAAATACTCACCACAGTCCTGTTTGCTCTCTCAACCTGGCCTGAAGCCTGTGGGTGGTAGCCAACATGGAAGTTGGCTTTGACGCCTAGCATCTTCCACAGTTCCTTCATTACTTCACCTGTGAAGTGTGTACCTTGGTCTGAGTTCACCCTGAGGGGAAGTCCAAACCTTGAGAATACATGATTCATTAATAACATAGCAGTGGTTTGTGCTGTGTCATTAGGGGCTGGTAGACATTCTACCCATTTGGTAAACGCGCAGGTTACCGTGAGAAAATATTTATTTCCTCTAGAGGTCTTAGTGAGTGGTCCGACCCAGTC
>NC_056518.1:6687223-6690241 GCF_014905685.2 Nematolebias whitei | reverse complement strand
CAGACCAGACCTTGAACAGTGTCGGGATAATACACCAAAACCTCCAAAAATCTTTTACTCACCTCGTGCTTTTAGACCCATCCAAACACCTACACAAATGGGTAGAGAAACACCCCCACTACCAACCACGCAAGTGAGACCGTTGATATCTTCTCCTTCAATGGATGATTTGCAAAAAATCTCAAAATATGTACAACGCTTTGTACCTGGACCGATGGGTTCATCTGGAACAAAAGCATACCTCAAAGATCTGGAGTTCAGATTGAGAAGTTATCCTAATGCTACCGCTGAGGATAAGATCAGTCTGATAAGGCTCACTTCAGACAGAGAGGTGTTCACCTTCATCGAGCGTCTACCTGATGCAACGAGAAGGGATTACAACCTTCTGTGTGAAGCTTTGATCAGAGAGTACGACTCCTGCACGGGACCTGCTGGTTTCCCAGCCGCAGACAAGGTCACGCAGGGAAAAAATGAACATCCAAAAGTTTATTACAAAAGAATCTTCCAAGCTTATTTTGGTAACAGAAATAAAACCGGGATGGAAGAAGAAGAAGGTTTCAAATTTGTTTTCAGCAAAAATCTCCACACTGACATACGAACGTCAGTACAAATGATGGCAAATGTCAGAGAAAAATCCATCAGTGAGATTAAACAGTGTGCTGTGAATGTGTTCGAGGCATGTTCTCATGCTAAGACGCCCATAGAAGTGTTTCCTGGTGTAAAGGTTAAACCACACTCCCTAGAACTAGAAGGAAGGCGTGCGTCGCCACCTCCTCCTAAAAAAGGCGAGAAAAGGCAGTATTTTCAAACTAACAAACCGCATCATGAAGGTGCACGCTGGGACAAAAAGGCTCCTCCTTCAGAGGATGAACGTGATTATCGTAAATGGGATGTACGTAGGACGCAAAAATATGGGAACCGAGAGGACCCATATTATCAGGGGACGTCCGGAAAGGAACCCCCAAAAGACGTACCTAGCCGTCTCCCACCTCGGACGAAACGTCCCGAGGCGAAAAAATCACAAAAGTTCCAGAAAAAAGGCCCTACACCTCTGAGCTCGGAAGAGACAGAAAAATTGCGCGAAATGTTAGAAGATTTGAAACACACTGACAAGGCAAGCCGACCAAAAGCACTATGCAGTGATGTAATCACTATTACATCCCTGGGCGCGAATGACAACATTACAGACGTCGGTGGAACACACCAAGACATTGCTGTTGTTGCCTCAAACAACCCCTCATCGGAAGAAGGGGGGTAAACACACACACAAACGATGACGAGTCATCGCAAGCTGAACACGCAGAAACAGCTACAGCTGTGCTGACGGTTCAGACAAACCAAGATTACACAGACAGAGCTGAACGCATAAAGAAGCGTCAGAAAAAACCCAAGAGGTTTCTGTGTAACTTTATCAGAAGGGGGGCCGCCAAAAAGGCGTACCTGTCAGTAACACTCGAAGGTGTCCTCACACACGAAGCACTTCTGGACGGTGGGGCAGACATAACAATTATGTCAGCTAAACTGTTCGAGGAGCTGAGGACAGCCGCTGCCGATGTTAACAGGATAATACCTCTATCTGATTGTGCTATAGAAATGCAGGGTCTCTCAGAGAAGAGAACAACCCTGACAGCTATAGCAATGGTTCACATGCAGATTGGCAAAATGACACTGTACCACCCGGTACACGTGTCTCGTGTTGACATTCCCATTTTTGGTTGGCCAGGATTTTATAAATCGCTTCGACGCGATTATAGACTATGGTGATAAAACAATGTGGACTAAAGTGAGCAAACCACTGCCAATAAATACGCCTCCGGAGTGTAACACAGACTGCCCAACAGCAGGTACCGCGGAAGGCGCAAAGGACTCCTCAGCCGAGGACACGAGCCCAGTGAGTACTCCTCTGACATCATGTGAAACCAAAGAGACCCACCCAGTGGTCCAAACTCTGACCCAACAAGACAGCCTCCTCTGTGAGCTGGAGCAGTCAGAGTCCACCAAACACTACCTACCACTGGTAGTTAAAGGTGTAGAGATCCAAGGGTCCCACACCAACGATGCTGTTCTGTCTCTGTGGACAGATAAATCAGCAATTAACCGAGCTTTCTACGAAACCTTGGTTCACAAACACGTTGGTCTAGAACTAATTCAAAAAGCTTTCCGCTTTCCATTAGTTCCCAATAGTTCACAGGTAATGACCACAGAAGGAGTCATTAACCTAAAACTGAACTGGAACCAACGAGAACTGGTTCACCCGTTTCTCGTTATCCAAAACTTACCACATGCATCCTACATAGGCTCTGACATTTTGGTAAGGTTGGGTGTCCGCGTGGACACCATCAACAAGGTGCTGTGGTCCCTAAAACCAGCCACAAAGGATCCTCCTGTGCTAGACACAGCAAACCTTAAGGCTGGGCAGACCATTCCAGAGGCCTGCCAGGTTGCTAGCAACCAAATAACCATAGTACCACCTCAGGTGACTAACCTAATGGTGCGAATCCACATCATAGCTGGACAAGCTATTAGCCATAAACAGGCATATTTTCAACCCTCTCCTGCATTTTTCAACTTGGGACTGTCCGTGGAAGCCACGAACCAAGTGAGTCTTGACTCCAGGACCACATCTATTGCTGTGTGCAACACAGGCATGGATGAGGTGCTGATCCCAAAAAACACTATGCTAGGATGGTTGATCTCCACTGACTTTCATGATTTTGAACTAGGCATTCCATTTCTGGGAGGACTCCCAGATAATCTGGTACCGAGTCAAGTAGCTGGGCCAGTATGGTTCACAAAACCAACACAGGCCATAGCCCTTTTCTCAACCGATGACGTCGACCAAGGACCTCAAACCTATGGTGTCTTACCCATAGACAGGCCCGACGACTCAGAAAGGGATTCATTGGAGCTCCCCAAGGAGCAAGAACCCTTATCAGTCTCATCACAGATTGATCAGGTGGTCGCCCAAGCCGACGCTCTGACATCTGATGAAGAAAGAGACAAACTTCGCCAAGTTCT
>NC_056518.1:6682278-6687123 GCF_014905685.2 Nematolebias whitei | reverse complement strand
CATACCTCTTAGTTGGAAGGATCAGCTGGTCTCTCAACAAAATCGATCAACTTCTCCCGACAGGAGTCAGGGTAAGGAGGACACTCTGAACTCTAGAGGAAAAATTGGATTCATGATGACGACTAGAATCTACTGTTTGGGTTGGTGGAATCTGGTTGTCTACAAATTCGTGTGGAGGTGTTGAAGCTTGACAGTGCTCGGACTGAATGTGGAGCTGTGACAGGGAATTGGAGCAGCTGTATCATGACTGTGTTCTCCCTGGCAGCACTCATGAATGGTGGGAATAATCTGGAGAAGCTATGAGCTCGACTTTGGAGTAAAGGATCAATTCGGCTGTTTTGGAGTTTCCATCAGAGAATATGTACCAGCGAGACTTTAAAGCCAGACACAACAATTACGAGTTCTGCCTGACCCAAACTGTGGCCTTGATGCCGGACTTATCTCAACTCCTCCTGGAATGTTTTTTTTAATTATTTATATAGCACTTTACACAACCATGGTGATGGTGACCAAAGTGCTTAACAAAAAACAGTACTTAAAATGACAATAGGTTAAAAGCAAGAAAACACATAATAGCACAAATAAAACCAGAAATGTCACCACATATTTACGTACTAAAAGCTTGTTGGAATAAAAAAGTCTTAAGCTTCGATTTAAAGGGGCCAAGTTCAGTAATCTGATGCAGATCAAGTGGGAGCTTATTCCAGAGTCGAGGTGCGGCCGCAGAAAAGGCACGGTCACCCCTGCGTTTATATTTAGTCCTTGGAACAGAGAGCAGGAGCTGGCTGTCTGACCTCAAAGATCTGGAGCGGGAGGGGAAACTTAGCATCTCAGTTATATAAGGAGGAGCAAGGCCATTCAAAGCTTTAAAAACAAATAATAAAAGTTTAAAATCTATTCTAAAATGGACAGGGAGCCAATGTAGTGAGAATAAAACAGGTGTGATGTGGTCCCATCTAGGAGTGTTGGTTAAAAGGCGCGCTGCTGCATTTTGTACAAGCTGGAGGCGACTCAGTGATGACTGTGGTACACCGACATACAGAGTGTTACAATAATCGAGCCTAGAACTGATAAAAGCATGAACAGCTTTCTCCAGGTCGTGACAATTTAAAAAGGGTTTGACCTTTTTTAAAAGGCGTAAATAAAAGAATCCCGACCGGACAACAGAGGCAATATGTTTGTCAAAGTGTAAAGCCTTATCAAAGGTCACCCCAAGGTTTTTCACACAGTCACTGAAGTTAATGTCCAAATTTCCCAGGCCAGTTGCATCTTTGTCACCAAATAAAATCCATTCTGTTTTACTGTCATTTAAAACAGGAAGTTCTTGTTTAGCCAATGTTTGATTGCAGAGATGCAGTCGAAGAGAGAAAGCATTGGGTTATTGGATCCTGGCCTTAATGGTAAATAAATCTGCAAATCATCTGCATAAAAATGAAAGTTGACATTGTGTTGTCTTATAATAGATCCAAGTGGCAACATGTATAATGAAAAGAGCAAAGGACCCAAAATGGAACCCTGGGGCACCCCACACAGAAGAGGGGCTGTAGAGGAAGAGGAGCCATTGAACAAGATAGAAAAGGTTCTATCAGATAAATAGGACGTGAACCACTTCAGAGCAGTACCACGAATCCCAACAAAATCATGGAGTCGAGACAGAAGGACAGAGTGGTCCACAGTGTCAAAGGCTGCTGTGAGGTCGAGGAGCACCAGAGCTACTGGGCACCCAGAGTCAACTGACTGAGCTATGTCGTTATGTACTTTCAATAATGCAGATTCTGTGCTATGTCGGGATCTAAAACCAGATTGAAATTTATCCAGGATTGTGCTTTTTTCCAGAAAAGGCTGAATTTGCGTAAGAACAATTTTTTCTAAAACTTTGGAGAGGAAGGATAAATTAGAAATAGGTCTAAAATTTGATAAAACCAAGGGATCAAGATTTGTTTTTTTGAGAAGGGGGCGGACCGTTGCATGTTTAAAAGCAGAAGGCATAATTCCAATGGACAAACACGAATTGAAAAAAGGAAGAAGGTAAGGACCAACAATATTAAATACCTCTTTCAATAATCTGGTGGGGAGAAAATCAGTGGGGCAGTTGGTGGGTTTAATGGATTTGACGATTTTGTCCAAGAGGGAATAGGACATTGGTTCAAACTGCTCGAATAAAGCAGAACCAGCAGAGATAAAAGAACACTCTGAAACAGAAGTAGCAGGTGTGCCTGTGGCTTGTCTAACCGATGCAACTTTATCAATAAAAAAGGAGAGAAAGTTCTCACAGGTGGAGGCTGATGCATCAGGTAAGACTGAGGTGGGTGGATTTAAAACAGAGTTAATTGTATTAAATAACAGCCGGGGGCAGTGGCTACTGTTTGTGATAATGTTAGACAGAAATTGTGATTTTGCATCATTAACAGATCTCTGATACAGAACAAGAGTTCTCCTTAATAAAACCAAAGAATCATGTTGCCTGTCATGCTTCCACTGTCTTTCAGCCCTTCTACATTGTCTCCTGAGTTTGCATGCAGTAGGATTTTTCAGCCAAGGCTCAACTCTGGGTTTAGGGTGTCTGAACTTCACCGGAGCAATAGAGTCCAGGATCCCAGTGCAGGTATCAGAAAACAATGACAGAAAATCTTTGGGACACAGAGAAACATCAGGACCAACTGAATAAAACTGTGAGTCCATAAAAGCAGTGGGGAACTGTCAGGCACTGGCTGAGGTGAGACAGCGGCGATGACACCCCGCAGCCAGAGGCCTCCTGGCTGGGTGGGGGGCTGTAAATTGGAAAAAAAATAGGGAAATGATCCGAGATGGCAGACTCAGAAATTTCACAGTGAGAAATGGACAGTCCATGAGAAATAATAAGGTCCAGAGTGTGGCCAAGATGATGTGTTGGTGAATTCACTGATTGTGTTAAATTAAAAGAGGCTAAAAGCTTTAAAAACTCAGAAGCCAGTGGGTCAGTGGGACAACAAATACGAATATTAAAATCTCCACAAATAAAAAAACTGTCATAGTTGGAAATAATATCAGCAAGGAATTCAGAGAATTCTTGAATGAATTCCTTGTTATATTTAGGTGGGCGATAGGCAACAGCACATAAAACATTCGGGGTGAGCTCAATCACAAACATCTGAAGTTCAAAGGAGGAGTAAGTGATGGTGGGCAGAAGTCTGCATTTAAAATTGTCCTTATAGATAGTGGCAACACCACCACCGCGGCCTGTCAGACGTGGGGAGCTGAAGAAGGAGCAGCCCGAGGGGGAGAGATCAGAAAACGCGCTGTTATCGCCCGGTCTCAGCCACGTTTCTGTCAGCAGCAGAAAGTCCAGAGAGTTTGCGCAGAAGAAATCGTGGAGAATAAAAGTTTTATTTATGACAGATCTAGTGTTCAGAAGAGCCATCCGGATGGAGCACTGGCTGTTATCCTGGGATGCGCGGCCAAAGGAGCGGAGGTTCTCCTGAACCCTGCCACGCCTACAGATCTTTGCACGCCGAAGACCAGGAAATGCGCCACTGCCGGTGTCCGTATCCACGACGCGTAACCAGCTGTATGAATATTCCATGGGGCATCGTGTGTCCACAAAGTTGTATTTCCTGAGAATCTTGCGTGAAGACTGGAATGAAGAAGAGGCGAAGTGAGCCCGAAGCTTCACAAGCAACCCACCCCTCCTGCCGCGTCTCCTGCGACGGCGCCCACTGCGGGCGACCACAACACAAGGATTCCGTAGAAATGGAGGTATGGATGCCAGGTGAGGTGGAGGAAAAGTCTTGGATCGTCCATAAAGGTCACAAAACGGTACTTTTCCCACGATGGAATTAATATTTAAAAGTGTCTGGCAGTCATAAGTTAACAGTGATGACACAATCTGAACAAAAGTCAAGAAAAATAGCACAAAAAGTAACAACTTGAGGAGAAACAGATGACAAGCCACGTACAACGGCACCATCTTGTCCATCCACGTCCATACATCCAAACTTTGTTGAAAACAACAAAGATGCTTTGACTGTTTCCTCACCCCTCCCTTCCCCAAGACCATGGACATGTAACAGAACGTCAACTGAGCTGAAGATGAACGTCACCTCTTATCTGGACAATGGCTGAGTGGGAGCTCTGGACTATGCTATGACTTTCCCTTAAAAATTCAATGTTTTCACCGCCTATATGTTCATGTATAACGTCTGTTTATGTTGCTTTGCTGTTGTAGATTTTTTGATGCCTCAAATTGTGCCCTGTCTAGGACACGGTGTGAGAGATCTTTTTTTCATACCGTCTCTCCTCATGTTTTCTTTCCTTTTCTTATCTAAGCAAAATATTATTCTGAATAAGAATAAGAAGGCCGCGCAGATTATTTTAGCCACAGCTTCGTGCACTCCTCCCATCTTCGGACGACTGTACGTACATATTCGCGTTGTATCTCGGTGCAATGCCAATAAAGTTTATTCTGATTCTGATAAAAATGAAACTTTCATATATTTCAGATTCATTGCACACCAACTGAAATATTTCAGGTCTTTAGTTGTTTTAATACTGATGATTATTGCATACAGCTCATGAAAACCCCAAATGCCTGTCCCAAAAAATTAGCATATCATGAAAAGGTTCTCTAAACAAGCTATTAACCTAACCATCTGAATAAACGACGTAACTCTAAACACCTGTAAAAGATTCCTGAGGCTTTTAAAAACTCCCAGCCTTGTTCATTATTCAAAACTGCAATCATGGGTAAGACTGCCGACCGGACTGCTGTCCAGAAGGCCATCATTGACACCCTCAAGCAAGAGGGTAAGACACAGAAAGAAAATTGCTGAACGAATAGGCTGTTCCCAGAGTGCTGTATCAAGGCAC
>NC_056518.1:6669522-6682178 GCF_014905685.2 Nematolebias whitei | reverse complement strand
GTGACATATCCCCACCTCAAGGGACGCCTCCTGGCGTCCCACCTGGTTGGTCCGGATGACAGGCGTGGAAGTCTGAGATGAGAGACTTGTCCAGGATGTTACGAGCAGGGACCCAAGAACGTTCCTCCGGACCATAACCCTCCCAGTCGACCAAGTACTGCAGACCGCGACCCCTCCGCCTAGAGCGGAGAAGACGATGGACCGTGTAGGCAGGGGACCCATCAATCAGACGGGCGGGTGGGGGGGAACGAACGGGAGTGTGAAATCTAGACGAGGTGACCGGTTTGATGCAGGAGACATGAAAGGAGGGATGTACGCGAAACGACTTGGGCAGGGAGAGACGGACAGCGACAGGATTAATAATTTTAGAAATAGGAAAAGGACCAACAAAACGGGGAGCAAGTTTGCGAGACTGGGCCTTCAGGGGAAGGTTCTTAGTGGAGAGCCAGACGTTTTGGCCCACTTTATAGATGGGCTGACTAGACCTACGGCGGTCAGCTTTCTTGCAATAAACCGCCGTAGTTTTAAGCAACGCACGTCTGGCTCTCCTCCAGGCTCTACGACATTTGAGAGCCATCAGATGAGCAGAGGGGACCACAGCCTCGCGTTCTTGGAGGGAAAAGATTGGGGGTTGAAAACCAAAAACCACGTAGAAAGGAGAGAGACCGGTAGCTGAAGAGGGAAGAGAATTAAGGGAGTGTTCGACCCATGGTAGAGCAGAGGACCACTTTTCAGGGTCGGTATTACACAGGAGGCGCAATTTGTTCTCCACCTCCTGGTTGGTCCTCTCAGTTTGACCATCAGTCTCAGGATGGAAGCCTGAAGAGAGACTGATGGATATCCCAAGAAGACCACAAAATTCCTTCCAAAATAAGGAAACAAACTGTGGACCCCTATTAGAAACTATGTCGAGGGGGAGTCCATGCAGTCTGAATACCTCCTTGGCCATGATGTGGGCCAATTCCTTGGAGGAAGGAAGTTTAGGAAGGGGAACCAGGTGGGTCATCTTGGAAAAGCGATCGACAACAGTGAGAATGACTGAATGACCCTCAGAGACAGGGAGACCAGTAATAAAGTCCATCCCAATATGGGACCAAGGACGTTTTGGGATGGGGAGAGGACGAAGCAGTCCAACAGGAGGACGCCTGGAGGATTTAATCTGTGAACATAAGGGACATGATCGGACGAAAGACTGAACGTCTTTAAACAAAGAATCCCACCAAAACTGTGACCTAACCACAGAAAGAGTCTTAGTGAGACCTGGGTGACAGAAAAGGTGGGAAGAGTGACAAAATTCGAGCACCTTTTTAATCATGTGTGGGGGAACAAAGAGGCGGTTGTCAGGACAACCAGGAGGAGGAGAACGAGACCTACTGGATGCTCTCAGGTCAGCCTCGAGACGCGTCATGGCCAGGCGGGTCGACTCGGGCAGAATGAACCCCTGTTCCTCTAAAGGAGAAGAAGAGTCATCTTCGGTGAGACGGGACAGAGCATCGGGTTTCACGTTTTTCTCCCCAGGACGAAAAGACAAGGTAAAATTGAATCGAGAGAAAAAGAGTGCCCACCTGGCCTGACGAGGGTTTAAACGGCGGGCCGACCTGAGATACTCCAGATTCTTATGATCAGTCCACACTTGGAATGGGAATCTGGAGCCCTCCAGCCAATGACGCCACTCCTCCAATGCGAGCTTGACAGCCAGCAACTCTCGATCCCCCACATCGTAGTTGCGTTCCGGTGCTGACAAGCTCCTAGAAAAAAAAGCACAAGGATGAAGTCGACCCCCCTTGCTACGCTGGCTGAGAATGGCCCCCACCCCAGTGCTGGAGGCGTCCACCTCCACAATGAAAGGTTCTTCTGGGTTAGGGGCCTGTAGAATGGGAGCCGATGAAAAGAGGGTCTTTAATTTACGAAAGGCTTCTTCAGCCTCTGAGGACCACATGAAACGTGATTTAGTAGATGTTAATGCATGAAGAGGTCTAGAAATGAGACTGAACCCTTTAATAAATCGTCGGTAAAAATTTGCAAACCCCAAAAACCGCTGGAGTTGTTTACGATCTTTTGGGGTCGGCCAATCCAAAACTGCCGCAATTTTATTGCAGTCCATCTCCATCTTGTCTGGGGAAATAACGAAACCGAGGAACGAAGTGGTGGAAACATGAAACTCACATTTTTCAGCTTTAACATATAAGCCGTTTTGAAGAAGACGAGTGAGTACTGCGCGGACGTGTTTGCGATGGGTAGACAGATCTTTAGAAAAAATAAGTATATCATCTAAATAAACGAAAACAAACTGGTTAACCATATCCCTCAAAACATCATTGACCAGATTTTGAAAAATTGCGGGAGCATTGGTTAACCCAAAAGGCATGACTAGGTACTCGTAGTGACCTGTGGGGGTATTGAAGGCGGTCTTCCATTCATCTCCTTCACGAATACGAACTAGATGATAGGCATTGCGGAGATCTAGTTTGGTGAAGACCTTAGCTCCTTGTAGGAGGTCAAAAGCCGAGTTCATGAGAGGTAGGGGATATTTATTCTTTATGGTGATCTGATTAAGACCGCGGTAATCGATACAAGGACGGAGAGAACCGTCCTTTTTACCTACAAAAAAGAAACCTGCCCCGGCCGGAGAGACGGAAGGACGAATAATGCCTGCTTGGAGGGATTCATGGATGTAATCCCTCATAGATTGTTGCTCGGGGATAGAAAGAGAATAAAGAGCTCCCCTAGGGGGTGTGGAACCAGGGAGAAGGTCGATCGCACAATCATAAGGCCGATGAGGTGGTAAAGATGTAGCCTTAGCCTTATTAAATACCTCTTTAAGATCGTGGTATTCGGAGGGGATCTTAGAGAGGTCAGGGTAGTTGTCTACAGAGTTCTTAGCAGAGTCCTTCATGATAACAGCGTCCAATAAACAAGATGATAAACACTCCTCAGCCCAACCCAAAATCTCCCCTTTTTTCCAGTCAATGTGAGGATTGTGTTTTTGAAGCCAGGTAGCACCTAACACCACTGGAGCCTGGGGAGAATTAATGATGAGGAAGCTGACAGTCTCTCTATGATTACCCCCCACATGCAGAATTATGGGCTCAGTAAACTGTGAAGAGGAGTTCAGGGGATGACCATCTAAAGCCACCACAGAATGTTCTTTGGCTGACTCAATGATTTTAAAACCCGCTTTAACAGCAAAATCAATGTCCATGAACTCCGTGTCAGCACCAGAGTCAATAAAAACCCTTACAGAAATTGGGGTCTTACCCGGAACGGAGAGAGTAGCAGCTTGAGTCACAGATGAGGAGAGTGTTGAAGAAAAAGTCCTGCTCAGTAAACCTCTCCTCAAGCTTACTGAGCGTGCCCTTTTACCGGACACGTCGAGATGGTGTGACCAGCCCCCCCACAATAGAAGCACAGATGTCCTCTTCGCCGCCTCTCACGCTCAGAGGGAGTAATGTGACTGCGGCCCAACTGCATCGGCTCCTCTGCAGGGAGAGAGGGAGAAGTAGGAGGTGATTTAGGTGCTCTGGTCTCCAGGAGAGGTTCACTAACCAACGGGGTGGACGTGCGAGCATAAGATCCACGTTCCCTGGACCGTTCGGCCAAACGTAGGTCCACCCTGGTGGCCAAGTCCTCCAAGTCCTGTAGAGAATCTGGATATCTCTTAGTAGCCAACCCGTCCTTAATGTTGTCATTTAGTCCTCGATAGAAAGCATCAGTCAGTGCCTCCTCATTCCAATGACTGCCTGAGGAGATAGAGTGAAAGTCTATTATGTAGTCTGTTACTCTGCGGTTACCTTGACGGATAGAGAACAGACGTCTGGCGGCTTCTCTCTCAGGCAGCACTGGATCAAACACCCGACACAGCTCCTTGGCAAAGTTCTGAAAAACGTTACAAAAGGGAGAGTTGCGCTGCCACTCCGCAGTTCCCCACCTCTTGGCCTTGCCAGAGAGGAGAGAAATGGCGTATGCCACCTTGGATTTCTCAGTGGTGAAACATGATGGCTGTAATTGGAAATGAATTTCACACTGAGTAATAAATGGTCTGCACTGATCGGGTTCCCCTGAGAACAGTTCGGGAGGGGCGAGGCGAGGCTCCCGTACCGGCCCAGAGGCAGAAAATGAATTACCCATGTCCTGGTTCGTGGTTTGAGGAGTCATAGTTCTTAACATCCGGACAATGTCCTCCATACCAGTTTCTAATTTATTTATAGCGCCCTCGACACCAGAGCGCCAGTCTGCAGATGGTGAGTGGTCCATGATTTTTGGCCAGATAGTTCTGTAACGAACCCCTTCAAATACTGGACCAAAATCACCACAAACACTTGAAACTGAATTATAAAAAGTTTATTAGAGAGACCCTGGCTTCTCAAAGAAAGAACTGGTTCTGGTGTTGATCTAAGAGCTCGGGCTGGAACGAGTCTGTAAACAAGTAGAGTACGGTTAGTGGCCAGGCGGGAGACAGAAGCAGGTGCAAATGTCAAAAAGGTGAGACCACTAACCGTTACTCTGGTTGAAGGGGGCGTGGGAGTAATGAGTCGCTTCAAGCTGGTGTGCCCACTGCAGGAGGAATGATCCCGGTGAAGGGAGTCAGCCGGCTGCAGCGTTGAACCCAAGGATGGATGGATGGATGAAAAGCGCTGATCCGCAGCGGCGCTGAACCAGTACCCGATCCGTGAGGCGGGAGGCGTAGTCGTGCAGGCGAGGGTCAAAACCAGAGAGCTGAGATGCGACAGTACCATGCAGGAGCGGGCGATAGGCAGGTCAGGAGCAGGCGTGGGTCGAGAACCAGCAGGTGAAGAATATATCCAAAGGAGCAGGCGAGAGGCGAAGTCAGACGATCCGGAGTCGAAAACCAGGAAGTCAGCGAACAGAGGCGAGGATACGAGGACCGGGAGGAGGGACAGGAGCAGGGCAGGCAAAACAAGGAAGGAGGGAAACTATGAAAGGACAGGAGACTATAAAGGATAGTAGCGCGGGATATCTATTGGCAGGCAAGCTGTTTTCGACTATCTGGCGCTCACCCTGTGGACAGACCAGGTTTATAAAGGGTGCAGCGACAGGTGCAGCTAATGAAAACTAATCAGTGCAGAGTGAAGTGAAGGAAAGACAAATTTAAACTATCATGCAGCCAGCAGAGAGAAACAGACAGAGTGCTGCAGAAATAAAAGTCTCAAAACCAAAGAGAAACACATATTAATAAGAAGAATAGCAGAGGAGAAAATCCACAGACACCAAGCAGTGAACAAAGTGACAAAAATATAAACTCAGACAGGCGTGAATCGTGACACGATGTTGTAAAGTTCTGATGACAGAGTTTGTGTTCCAGTGGATGGTGGGAGTCAAACAGAAGATACTGGTCTGTGTGGGTTGTTTTTCTGTAAACTTCAATGTTGAGGCTGTCCTCTCTCTCCATCTGAACCAAACAGTCCAAAAAAGGCAGTTTGTTGTCGTTTGCATCCTCTCTGGTGAACTTGATGTTGTTATCGACCGAGTTAATGTGTCTGGTGAACGCTTCTATTTCGTTAGCTTGGATTTTGACCCAAGTGTCATCCACATAACGGAACCAATGGCTTGGCGTTGTTCCCTCATAGGAGTTTAGGGCTCTCTGTTCCACTTCCTCCATGTAGAGATTGGCAACAATGGGTGACACTGGAGATCCCATGGCACAGCCATGCTTCTGTCTGTAAAAACTGTCATTGAACTTGAAATAAGTGATGGAGAGGCAGAGATCCAACAGAGTATCCCTGGAGTATCAGAGAAATTCAAAAGGATCTTCAACAAACACAAGATCCCAGTACATTTCAAACCCAGCAGGACTCTCAGACAGAGGCTGGTCCACCCTAAAGACAAAACACCCATACACAAACAGAGTGGTGTAGTGTATGCGGTCCAGTGCAGCGAGGACTGTCCAGACCTCTACATTGGAGAAATTAAACAGCCTCTTCACAGACGCATGGCTCAACACAGGAGAGCCAGCTCCATAGCACAAGACTCAGCTGTTCACCTCCACCTCACAGATAAGGGACACTCTTTTGAGGACCAAAATGTGCACATTTTGGACTGAGAACACAGATGGTTTGAGAGGGGGGTGAAGCAAGCAATTTATGTAAAAAGAGAAAAGCCGTCTCTTAACAGAGGAGGAGGCCTCAGATTTCCACTTTCAAAAACCTATAATGCAACTTTAAAACAGATTCCCAGCCGGTTTTCACACCTGATGGAAACAGAGGGGCCTCGTCTCTGAATTAGAGGAACAAAAGACTCTTACTGTTAAGTTTTTTTAGGTGTGAATTGCCAATCTACATATGTGTGTGTGTCTTATCTCACTCAGCCTTATAACCTGAATCTCTCACTCTCTGCTCTTTGAACTGAGAAAGCTCCTCGGATGAGGAGCGAAACGTCTTCTGTTACAAATAAAGTCCAGTTGTTTTTGTATTGAACGCTTTTTGAATTCATCATGTCCTGGATGACTGAGAATCTTCACCAGCATATAGCAAAAATGTAGGTAAAAAGAGCTTTTAATGAGGATTTAGAGTCCAGCTCTTTAATGTTAAAATAACTTCAAATGCAAATTTGTGTTGAACATGATTGCTTTATTTTTGTTCTGAAATAAAGAATTTTATCTCCATCAATCCAAAATGTTTTACTTGCTTCAACCTTTTTGGGGCATGGGGGTTACTAGTGCCCATGTCCAACAGCCACTGTGCGAGAGGTGGGGGACACCCTGGACAGGTCTCCAGTCCATCACAGGGGCACATAGAGACAGAAGAGACAAACAACCATTCTCTCTCTCTCTCTCTCACACACACTCTCTCTCTCTCACCTAAGGACAATTTAGAGTTACCAATCAGCCTAACATGCACATTTTTGGTCTGTGGGATGAAACCCATGCATGCACAGAGAAAAAAAAAGCAAACTCCACCCAGAAAGGCCCCCTGGCTGGGATTTGTTTGAGTGACCTGAGAAAGTCAATGTTATGGTCCCGATAAGTCTAGGAGAAGGCAGGACCCACAACACATGAAGCCCAGATGATTTTTCAGTTTTGACAAAGCTTTAATTGTCATTAAATCCTCTGAACTAAAATGTAGACTGGGAAGCCTGGTTAAAATAAACAAAAATAGGGAGAAGCCTCAAACCGACCAGCAGATGGCCATCAGATTTGGGCCACTCCTCTCACCCTATAATCCAGGAACTAACCCTACAACCAAAAACCGGAAAAACCTAGGCTACACAAGTGACTCCCAGTCCCCAAAACAATCAGCTCATCAACAACAAACAACAACTGGGACAGGGTGCAACAATCTGTGGCCGGAGCCGGAGCGAGGCCGGAGAACAAGAACCGTTAGACCAACATATCCTCTGTCCTCCCTCGCTCCTCCAGCAGGTGGAGCTTTGTCCTTTTAAGCCACCCTCAGCCAATCAGCTGTACAGAGAGAAATAATTAACTAAACACACACGGACAGAATTGACGCAGGGGCATGTCACAGTCAACAGTTCTACCAACTGAGCCACCATGCCACCAATAATTTTATCTTAATTCTGTTAATCTTTCTGTTTGTGCTTGTGTCAGAATGAGCAAGATGAGCTCAAATCAGAAATCAGTATGCTGAAGAAGTTCAGTGACCATAAAAACATCGCCACCTTCTTTGGAGTGTTCATCAAGAAAACCTGTCCTGGCATCGATGACCAACTTTGGGTATGAAATAATTTCTGTGTGTTTGTGTTCATTTTTCTGTAGCATTAGCTAAAAAATCTTGTGAATTAGATGAATTTTAATAAAACTCATAAAACTACTATTAGATACACATTCAGAATTAATTAATCTTTGGAATCAAGCTCATTCAAGATGTTTGCGACAACCTTATCACAAACAAAAATTCCTCCAACTCATCCAGGCTTACATTGTGCTAAAATTAGCAGTGGTAGTAACTAAGAATTATTTTTACATGCACTTAATTATTATTAATTAACTTCTCTATCAGGACCACCCTTACTGTATTTCTCTTCTTTTCTGTACCATGATAAAATAGTGTAAACCTTTCCCCAATGCTGCTAGCCTTACTGCCCTTCTGTTTGGTCTTTTGTGCACAGGCCTTCCTTCTCTGACATCATGACAGCCAGCACGCTGCCTGTCATTGTCCCTATGTTAGAGTTACCACCCTCAGTCCTTTCATCTTGTCCCTCTGCCTCCTGGCACATTTCTGTCCTTGTGGTCTTCAACTACACAATTTCTGCTGGTACCCTGTTTGGAAACAGCACTGGTGGAGGATGTTTTTAAGCAACTCAGGCTTTTCATACAATACAAAAGAGTATTTTATGTATATCTCATCTCATCCAGGATCTCCTCACTGACCATAAGCTTGACTTTCTCTGTTTGACCGAAACTTGGCAACAACCTCTGGATTTTTCACAACTCAACGACTCCACTCCACCTGGCTTTGTTTACATCTCTCAACCCCGCAACTCTGGTCATGGGGGTGGTCTCACGATAATTAATCTCGAGAACTGGAAAGTTTTACCTGTGTGTGCGCCTCCTGTTAGCTCAATTGAGAGCATTGTGTGTAAACTGTCTGGACCCACTCCCACCATCATTGCCACAGTTTATCGCCCCCCAAGACCTCACAAAGATTTTTTAATGATTTTTCTGCCTTTCTTTCTCAGCTGTCTGCTATGTCACCTAATATTATTTTATTGGGAGATTTTAACATTCATATTGACAATCTTAACCTCCCACTCACCAATAAATTTTTATCCTGCCTGGAGAGTTCTGGATTCAGTCAACTTGTTGATTTTCCTATCCATATCAGAGGCCATACATTGGACTTGATTTGTTGTTCTGGACTTACCTCTGTTGACTCTAAAGCCGATGAACTCTCCTTTTCTGATTATTTTTTCCTATCATTCCATATTCCACTCTGTGTTTCATCAACCAAGACAGCCCGGCTCATCTCGTTCAGAAACATTACAGACATTAATTTGGATTGTCTCTCATCTAGTATTACCTCCACTCGGATACCTGGACATCTTCGGACTCCTGATCAACTTACTGCTCAATATAATAATCACTTAACCCATATTCTCAACTCCCTTGCTCCAGTTAAAACATGATCTGTTACATTTACTCATTCTGCCCCCTGGTTTACTCCTGAACTCCGGTCCATGAAAGCCAAATGACGTCAACTGGAATGACTCTATAAAAAATCTGGTCTTACCATCCATACGGACATGTACATCTCTCAGACATCACATTACAAGATCTTAATATCACAAACTAAATATGCTTTCTACTCTGGCCTCATTTGCTCCAATAAAAGTAACACCAAGATCCTGTTTTCATTGTTAAACAATATTTTTCATCCCCCCGACTCTGTTCCCTCTCACTTCTATTCAGATGACACCTGTAATTCTCTCATGTTATTTTTTAATGATAAAATCAGAAAAAAATCATCAGCAAATTTGTCCTGTCTCTCCTCTTCCTCCCTCCTCTGAACCTTCTCCCCTCAATCAGCATTTTTCTGTCTTTCAGATTCCTCCTGCCTCTGAAATAGCTGAACTCATTCTGAAATCCAAGCCCTCCACTTGTTCTCTGGATCCTCTCCCAACAGTGCTTGTAAAATCTAGCATTTTTTCACGTCTCCCTATAATTTCTGCCATTATTCACTCTTCTCTTTCTTCAGGAACTGTCCCAACTATCTTCAAAACTGCAGTTGTCACTCCAATCCTTAAGATGCCTGGATTGGATCCAAATATTTTCAATAATCTTCACCCTATTTCTAACCTTCCATTCATCTCCAAAATTCGAGAAAAAAACAGTTGTTTCTCAACTCTACCTCCATTTAACCAAAAACAGTCTATATGAACAGTTCCAGTCTGGTTTCCGCCCCAGTCACAGCACAGAATCTGCTCTCCTTAGACTCATTAACACTCTTCTCATTGCAGCAGATTCTGGTTTACTTTCTCTCCTCATCTTCCTCGATCTTAGTGCGGCGTTTGATACTAGCTCCCACAACATCCTCCTCCGCAGACTTTCATCCATTGGCATCACCCATATACCCCTCACTTGGTTTCAGTCATATCTCTCTGGCCGCACTCAGTTCATCCAACTTAAATCATTCAGATCCCACTCCTCCACCGTCACTTCAGGTGTGCCCCAAGGCTCTGTCCTGGGGCCCCTTCTTTTCATCATCTACCTTCTCCCCCTTGGCAATATCTTCCGTAAATTTAACATTCACTTTCATTGTTTTGCTGACGATACCCAGCTCTTCTTATCCACTGCACCTAATTCTTCACTTACCCCTTCCTCCCTCACTTCCTGCTTAGCTGAAATTAAATCCTGGTTTACATCTAACTTCCTTAAATTAAACAGTGATAAAACAGAGTTTCTACTCATCGGCCCTAAATCCACCATATCTAAAGTCAACAGTTTTTCCCTCACCATTGACAGCTCCATGGCTTCTCCCTCCCTTCACGTTAAGAGTCTGGGTGTCATTCTTGACAGTACTCTCTCTTTTCACTCTCACATCAATAATATTACCCGGTCTGCATACTTCCACCTTCGAAACATCAACCGTCTCCATCCATCCCTATCCCCGCACTCTGCTTCCATCCTGGTCCATAGCTTGGTCATTTCTCAAATTGATTACTGCAACTCTCTCCTATTTGGTCTGCCACAAAAATTACTCCATAAGCTTCAAATGGTTCAAAATCAGACGCCCACATCGTTACCAAAACCCCCTCATTTCACCACATCACCCCAGTTTTACAGCAACTTCACTGGCTTCCAGTCACTTTCAGAATTCAATTTAAAATCTTGTTGTACACATCCAAGGCCATCCATAACCTCGCCCCTCCCTATCTGTCCGATATCCTGCATATTATCACCCATTCACGCTCCCTTCGTTCTTCCTCTTCCATCCACCTCAACATGCCTCTCATCCACCTCAGCACCATGGGACACAGAGCCTTTTCTCACTCTGCTTCCCATCGCTGGAACACTCTTCCCCCAGACATCTGTAATATTGACTCCCTTCAGATCTTCAAATCACAACTCAAAACTCGTCTGTTCAAGTTAGCCTTCTCACTTTAATTTTTTTGTTATTTTCTTCTTGGTTTAGTGTTTTTAAAGCCATTTTGTATTGTTTTATTTTGTGTTTTGTTTTGTGTTTTTTAATGTTGTGAAGTGTCCTTGGGTGTCTTGAAAGGCACTAACAAATAAAATACATTATTATTATTGTTATTATTATTATTATTATTATTGCAATGCAGCTGGTCATGGAGTTCTGTGGAGGTGGCTCGGTGACAGACCTGATCAAAAACACTAAAGGCAACAGTCTGAGGGAAGGATGCATAGCTTACATCTGCAGAGAGATTCTCAAGGTAAGTGTTGAGGCTAGACCAAAACAAGTTTCTGCTTCTTTCCAGTTATTTAAATGATTAAATGATTCAAGTGTTTAGCTGTTATCTACTGTTTTGCTATGTTTTGTCTTTAGCTACAGTTTTGCTGATTTTAACTTGTAGCTACATTTTTCACAAATTATAGCTTTAAGCTATGGCTTTGCTACGTTTAGCTGAAAAATTGCTCCATTTAGCTTTTACGTACAATTTTGTTGCATTAAACTTTTAACTAGTTTTGTCTGTTGAAGACTGTAGTTAGGGTTTAGCTAATTTCAGCTTTTAGATATAGTTTTGCAATTTAAACTGTTAGCTATTCTTTTTGCTCTTTTTAACTGTCAGCTACAGTTTTGCATCTTACCCTTTAGACACACATTTAACAACTGTTTTGCCAGTTTTAGGTTTTAGCAATGGCTTAGCAAATTTTTAGTTTTTATTATCAGTTATGCTACATTTAACATTTAACTAGTTTGTTTGGTCACATTTAGCTTTTATTTAATGATTGCTAATTGCAGCTCTTAGCAAAATGTTTGTTGTTTCAAAGTTTAATAGAAGATTTTCTGATTTTAACTATTAGTTAAAGGTTTTGCTTATTCTAATTCTAATGTTTTTTTATTTTATTTTACTCAGTTTTTAATTCTTTTAATTTTTTTTAATTTTTGAACATACAAACAAAAAAAGAGAATGCAAAGAACCAAATCCCCATCCCACCCCTCAGCTACCACACCGACACACCGGATCAGTCATACATAGTCCCCCACCCCCCACCCACACCCACACATCAAATCCTTCTCGTACTTGCTGAAGGACATATCCACAGGGACCACCCCAAACAATGAGAAGAGTGGTGATGCTTAAAACTGTACAGTTTTGCCACATATCCCAGAGAAGGTGCCAAAAATAGATTGCCAAAAAATCTGCAGTTTGGGACAGTCCAGAATGTATGCAGGAGTGTAGCTGAAGTTTGTTTACAATGATTACATACAGTGTCCAGACCGGCTTTGATCTCGGACAGCTTCTCTTTGGACCATTGCAGCCGGTGCATTACATTGAATTGAATTACAGCATGGGTCAGACAGATTGAGAATGAATAAATGTTATCATATGGCATCGGTACTCATCCCTTTTGTTGGCAGCTCAGAACACCACATATAGAACACCATGGACTTTGTGGATAAGGTGAGGAATGTCATCATGGAGACTGATGAAACAATGGTCTCTTTTAACAACAAAAAAGGTTGAATCATGTCATCTGGACTTCGTTTTTTTTT
>NC_056518.1:6658332-6669422 GCF_014905685.2 Nematolebias whitei | reverse complement strand
TGCTATGGGGTCTCCAGTTTCTCCTATTGTTGCCAACCTGTACATGGAGGAGGTAGAAAAGAGAGCCTTGACGTCCTTTTCAGGGACACCACCTAGTCATTGGTTCAGGTATGTTGATGACACTTGGGTTAAAATTAAATCTCAGGAAGTCCAACATTTTACTGACCACATCAACTCTGTGGATAAATACATCAAGTTCACACGAGAAGATGTAAAAAATGGCAGGTTGGCTTTCTTGGACTGTGAGGTCTCAGTCTCTGATAGAGGATATTTGCAAACTGAGGTGTACCACAAACCCACCCACACAGACCAGTATTTGCAGTTTGACTCCCATCACCCTTTGGAGCACAAGTTAGGAGTCATCATGACTCTATCACAGAGCAGACAGCATCCCCATTAACTCAGGAGCCAGGCAGAAGGAGAAATCCCACACAAGACAGGCTCTAGAGCAATGTGGATATCCTAACTGGGCCTTCCTGAAAGCAGAGAAGAAACCCAAACAGGACTCCAGTCAGCCATCAGGTGAAAAGGAGGAACCCAGACCCAGAACAGTGGTCATTCCATATGTTGAGGGAGTATCAAAGAAACTGAGACGTTTATTTTCTAAACACAACGTCCCAGTGGCTTTTAAACCCCAAAATACATTACGGCAAAGATTGGTTCATCCCAAAGATCCAGTCCCCCGGCACAAACAGAGTAATGTTGTGTATGCTGTTCAGTGTCAGGAGGGCTGTGATCAGTCTTACATTGGGGAAACTAAACAGCCACTGGCCAAAAGGATGGCCCAGCACAGAAGACCAACATCATCAGGCCAGGACTCTGCGGTCTACACTCATCTCCAGGCCAGCGGTCACTCTTTCAGGGATGAAGATGTTCACATCCTGGATAGAGAGGAACGATGGTTTGAGAGAGGAGTAAAGGAGGCCATCTTTGTGAAAAGAAATTGTCCATCATTAAACAGGGGTGGAGGCCTCCGGGTTCAATTGTCCCCCTCTTACAATGCTGTGATTGCTAGTATCACTCAGCCCTCTGTAAATAGTAAACAGCCATCAGTGTGCTAATGATCCATTGTTAGGCTGATGGTCCTTCTTGAGCATGTGATCAGCTGGTTTTGGTTGTCAGCAGCAAACTGGTTGATCCACTCTGGGATGGTGCTATTTAAGAGACTGAGCTGAAAACAGCACCTCAGACTGAGGAAGTCTCTTGGATGAGAGACGAAACATTTCTACATTTTTTGTTGTTTTGCTTTGTTTTGTTGTTTTTTTTGAATGTCCAGAGGACCAGATTTAACTTTTTTAGATTTTTCTACCTGGATTATTGAGCATACATCAGGATAAACTAAGAATACACTAAACATTAATAGTGCAAAAACAGTATGCCGAACAACAGCAGCACAAACATGAATCTGTGTGTGCAGTTGAGTACGAATGAATACAGCAGCATGAAATAAATCAGCAGCATGAGATCAGCAGAATGGATAATCAGCAGCACATATAAATAATCAAAGTTGCATTACAGTGATTCTTTTTCCCCACAATGATAATCCCTCTTTGAGTATCTTGCTTAGATAGAAAGATGCTATATAAGTACAGTCCATTTACCATTTATCATTTCCATTCCCCTTTTTCTTCAGGTTCTGGTCCCATTTGAGCTTTGGAGTTTTTCCAGTTATTTTCTGGTTGGAACACAACAGTTATCTGTTTTGATGTCTGCAACGGTCAATTGATCGATAGTCACCCCTATAATAGTCATATCAACTGTTTCAGTCAGGTGACCTATCTCTCAGAGTGTCTTGGTCAGGTGACCACCTTCCCCTTTAAGGGGTTTGGTCAGGTGACCATCTTTAAAAACATGCATTTGTAGTAAATAACATGCTGGCATTTCCCCAGCAAGATTTTTTTCAGAGATTATTTATTTGCTACAATAATGTACAACATATTTATTATTCAGTCACAGGCAGGTGGAACATCCAGGTCTGAAGTGGCTGGTGCATCTTTTCTGTTATTAAAATTTGGTTCTTTGCTGCTTCTTTTACACCTTGTCTCTGTCTTTGTCTGCAGGGTCTGGCTCATCTCCATCATCACAATGTCATCCACAGGGATATCAAGGGACAGAATGTTCTACTAACTGAGAACGCTGATATTAAATTAGGTAGGTCTTCCTTCTATCTCCCATTTAACAAAGCAGCATTATGATTAGGTGGTCGGTAGGAGTTGTAAAGTTTCAGTTGCCTCAAAGATGCCCATTGATGCTTCTGTATGGTTTTACTTTCTACTTTTATACTGAAAACCAGCTTATTCATCACTTTGTAAACTCTACACTCAAGGACTCTCAATCTACCTTATAAATGCTAGGAACCACAAGTAAATCAGAGGGCAAAGATTTTGTTTTAAAGTTATATAACAGTAAGATCTTTAATGTAAGATGGAGCTTAGTTTTTGAGAGCTTTGATTGTCAAAAGTAAGATTTTAAACTTTATTCTGAATTTGACAGGAAGGATGGAAGTTAATGGGGAGATATTAAGACGGAGATATTGACTGGAGCAGTATGGACTTTCCTTCTTTCATCAGAACACTAGCAACATTTGGGATCAACTGAAAATGTTTAAAGAGTTGTTTTTTTTGACACCCAGATAATAAAGAATTATAATAATTAAGCCTAGAAAATATAAAATTATGGACCAGTTTTTCTGTATCATTTTGGGACAAAATGTTACTAATTTTAGTCTTATTTTTCAGATGGCAGAAAGCAGTCACTTTTTATGTCTTTGAAACAAGCTTGTAATCTAAGTAACTGGTTGGATTTACCATGTTGCGTGGATAAATATGACCGAGTAAAATCAGCACAACAATGAAAAATATCTAGTACAGTCTAATAAATTTACCAAATATTGTGAGGAGTATTGGTCCAAGTACTGAACCCATCATATTTGAACCATTTTAGAGCCATTCTTGTAAGTCCAGAATCATGTTCAAGCCTCTGTAGTAAAATATTGTAATCAATTGTAAAAAATGCAGCCCCGAGATCTAGCAGGACATATAAGTACACTGTCTGAAAGGACAAGGCCATGCAAATATCATTAGAAACTTTTAGCAGTGCTGTTTATTTGCTATGATGAGCTCATAACCATGACTGAAATTCTCAAGCAGCTTATTTCTGTGCAATTTCCAATTATTTTCTAAATAATATTTGAGATGGATGAGAGAGGGGATCTTATTCTTCTTCTTGTCCTTGTTCTTTTTTTTCTTCCTCCTCCTCCTCCTCCTCCAGATTTCCCTCATCAGAGGTGACCACAGCGATTCATCCATGTCCATCTCACTCTGTCCTCTGCATATGCTGTCCTCACTCCAACTACCTCCATGTCCTCTCTAACTGCATCCATATATCTCCTCTTTGGCCTTCCTCTTTGTCTTTTTCCTGGCAGCTGTATTTCTAACATCCTTCTACCAGTATACCCATTGTCTTCCTCTGGACATGTCCAAACCATCTCAATCTGGCCTCTCTGTCTTTATCTCCCAGTTGTTCAACCTGTGCTGTACCTCTGATGATCTCATTCCTAATCTTATTCATTTTTGTCACTCTTAAGGAATACCTCAACATAAATGAGAATGAGAGAGTGAATTTAGGTTTATAATTGGCCAGAACTCCTGCATCAAGATTAGATTTCCAAGATATTATAGGTCCATACAGTGTTGCAGATTATTTCTGTGCAATTGTTCACACATTTGATTTCCAATTATTTTCTAAATAATATATGAGATGAATGAGTGGATCTTCTTTTTCTTTTTCTTGTCCTTGTTCATGTTCTTGTTTTTTTTTCTTTTTCTTCTTCTTTTTCTTTTTCCTCCTCCTCTTCCAGATTGCCCTCGTCAGAGGTGACCACAGTGACTAAGACAGCCCAAAACATCAAAAGCCTTAAGGAAACAATTTATAAATCTACTCCTCCTGGAACCTGCCCATCGTGGAAATTTTGAACTATCTTGGTGACCTCAACTCTGGTTATGGATGCACCAACCCCAATCCCCCTAAAGGCTCCCAGAGACTCAGGTGTCCTGTGAGTCATGCAGACACTGAGCGCACAGTCTGCACTGTCCGCACACGGTTGAGACTTGATGATCGAACGTACACTCTGATGGACTGTAGCCCAGCTCCACAGGCAAAGTGACAGGTCACCAAAAAATAAAAAATAAACAAGAGCTGGCAGCCCAGCGGTAGCAGTATTCTGTGTTTATATTTTGTTAATAAAAAGTTCTAAAAAAAAACAAAAAACAGGGAGCAATTCAATTCAATTCAATTCAGTTTATTTATATAGCGCCAAATCACAACAAAGTTGTCTCAGGGCACTTTACAGAAACATTCACAAACATAAAAGCCAATTAGTAAAGTTCTCTATCTAAGGAATCCAGCAGACAAGATGAATTTTGGCATCATTGCAGTCTCCCATCCTGAGCAAGCACAGTGGCAACAGTGGAAAGGAAAAACTCCCTTTTAAAAGGAAGGAACCTCCAGCAGAACCAGGCTCAGGACAAGCGGCCATCTGCTTTGACCGGCTGGTTGAGAGGAGAGGGAGGAGAGACAGACGAACACAGAATGGTAGGTCCAGGTATAGGTCCAGGTGTATCTGAAAGACAAAAAAAACACATATTAAGGATAGAAAAAATAATTACAAATACAAAACAGGTTGAGCAGAGTAAGTAAAGACAGAAGCAGAGTGAAAATTGTGGTCAGTTTGTCCTCCAGCTGTCTAAGCCTATAGCAGCATAACTAAGGGACAGCTCAAGAAACCCTAGCCGACCCTAACTATAAGATTTAGCAAAAAGGAAAGTCTTAAGCCTAGTTTTAAAACTGGATAATGTGTCAGCCTCACGGACAGAGATTGGCAGTTGGTTCCACAAGAGAAGAGCCTGATAACTAAAAGATCTGCCTCCCATTCTGTTTTTGTAAATTCTAGGAACCACAAGTAAACCTGCAGTCTGAGAGCAAAGTGCTCTGTTAGGAAAATATGGAACAATAAGATCTGTAATATAAGATGGAGCCAGGTTGTTGAGAGCTTTTGTAGGTTAGAAGTAAGATTTTGAAATCTATTCTGGATTTGACAGGGAGACAATGGAGAGAAACTAAAACTGGAGAAATATGATCTCTCCTACTAACTCCTGTTAAGACTCTGGCAGCAGCATTTTGGATCAACTGAAGACATTTTAAAGAAGTATTTGGACATCCAGATAATAAACCATTGCAATAGTCCAGTCTAGACGTGACAGATGCATGGACCAGTTTTTCTGCATCATTTTTAGATAAGATGTTTCTAATTTTATTGATGTTACGCAGGTGGAAGAAGGCAGTTCTAGTAATGTTTTTAATGTGGGGGATAAAAGACATGTCTTGATCAAAAATAACAACACGATTTTTAACATTAGAGCTGGAGGACAGATTAATGCCATCTAAGGAGGGAGAAAGACTGAAAAAATCATTCCTAAGGTGCTCAGGTCCAATAACCAAAACCTCAATCTTGTTTGTGTTCAACAGGAGAAAATTAAGGGTCATTCAGGTTTTTATGTCTTTAAGACATGCTTATAGTCTAAGTAGCTGATATGATTCATTGGGTTTAATGGACAAATATAATTGTGTGTCATCAGCATAACAATGGAAATTTATCCCATGCTGTTTAATAACTTTACCTAATCTAAGCATATATAAAGTAAAGAGTATTGGTCCAAGCACTGAGCCCTGAGGAACTCCATGACTAACTTTGGTGTATGAAGAAGATTTTTTATTTACATTTACAAACTGTAATCTATCATATAGATATGATTTAAACCATTTTAGAGCTGTTCCAGTAATCCCAATATCATATTCAAGCCTCTGTAGTAAAATATTGTGATCAACTGTATCAAATGCAGCACTGAGGTCTAAAAGGACCAGTATAGACACAAGTCCATTGTCTGAGGCCATGAGAAAATCATTAGTGACTTTTACTAGTGCTGTTTCTGTGCTATGATAAGCTCCCTGACTGAAACTCTTCAAACACATTATTTCTTTGTAGATGTTCACGCAACTGACCTGCAACTATTTTCTCTAGAATTTTTGAGATGAAAGTTAGATTAAATATAGGTCTATAGTTGGTCAGAATTTCTGAATCAAGATCAGACTTTTTAAGTAAAGGTTTAATTACAGCAACCTTAAAACGCTGTGGTACACAACCATCCATTAAAGACAAATGAAGTAGATCCAAAATGTGGACATTAAGTGGGGGGAATACCTCTTTAAACAGTCTGGCTGGGATGGGATCTAGCAGACATGTGGATGGTTTGGATGAGGTTATTATTTTTGACAATTCAGAGAGCTCAACAGGACAAAAACTGTCCAAACATAAATCAGTCTCTAGTGAAATTTTTAAAGTTGCCTCATTTGACAGGAGACTAGAGATAGTAGAAGGAAGGATGGTTTGAATTTTCTCTCTGAAATAATTTTATTTATAAAGAATCTCATGAAGTCATCACTACTTATAGCACTGGCCCTGCAACCCACAAATCAGACCGGTCCAACGGGAAATCTCCAGACCTCCTGCAGCCACACCGGGTGGCTAATTTTGTCGTGAAAAATTCCTTCATTTCTCACAATTTCAGTCATGGCATCAACAGACAAGGAGGAAGAGATCGCTTTCCTCTTGGCAAATAAAACAAAACAAAAGAAAAGGCCATTAAACCAGATCAGGGATGAAGAAGGGAATTTAATACATTGGTGTTGCATTCAAAACAGTCCGTCACCATTCAGTTTATTGTGTGACACAGAGTACGCGTATGCAGTCATAAAAATTGATCTTTGTGCGGACATGGCTTGAAGGTGTTGGTGTTAACTTTAATCCGATATGTGCGGACCTCCACGGAGTGAAGTACGTCCGAGTCTGTGGGAGCCTTAACTCCGCTTCCTTCATGGAAGATGTGCTGGTAGGATTGAGAGGTTGCTGAAGTATTCCTTTCATTGCACAATCATACAACTAGTTGAGGTTAGCGCCATAGAGAGAGAGAGAGTTGCGACACTTTTTGAACTAGCCGATACGTGGTCAAGTGGTTCATGCAGCTCTCAATAGTTCCAAACAGCTCATCGCTGTCAGTCAGTTTGAGCAGCTACTGGTGCGACATAGCACAAACAAAAATCAACTTTTCTTAATTTGCCCGGCGACTTTCGGTAATTATTGAGCAGTAACAAACTCATTATTTAACTGATTACTGATTATTTCACTGACTGTGCATTTTATTAAAGCATTTTTAGACATGGCAGACACATTTACCATTAAATTTTAGAGCAAAACGAGACTGCAAACACATATTTGTTAGAAAAAAATGTCTATGCAATACAATGATCAATATAGCCATGTCAACAGTGTTTTATAATATCGTTACACATGTAAAAATACAGGAGTAACAATAAAGCTGATGTTCTCTGCATGCTAGCAGAATGTTTGCCTTGTCCTCCATGCCAGCAGTTCAGATCTGCTCCAGCTTACCTTAGATCTGGAATGAATTCTTCATTTCTGTAGAAGATATAATTATTCTATTTGTCTTTTTTTATGGCAACTGAGTACCTGGATAACCGAGTTGATTGTGCTTGTAACCTGACAACGATTGTAAAATTGTAATTCATTGATTAAAATGTTAATTTAAATTAAACAGTTTCTAGTTGTAGTATGCTAAAAGGCTAGGTTAGCTTTGAGCTCCACTACAGTCATATTTTAATAACGGGTTCTCTCTTTTTCGAGCTTCTTGACAGATATGTGACAGAGATACTGTATGAAGATGGTTTAATCAGTGACATGAGACGTTGATTTTCTTTGACCCATCAAAATAAATGTGGTCATTTATTAACAGAATCAAAATTTAACATCAAAACATTGTACACTTGATTATACTGATCAGCTCTGATTAATAAAACTTGGCACATTTTACTTAATAAAAACAACAGACATTTCTGAAGGCATCTGGATTAATTACTTGCAAGATAGAAGTTTACAGATGGGAAATGAAGGAGTTTAAATGTAGAGAAAATGTGGAGGAAGATGTAAGTCTGTAGACCAGAACAACACGCTCCTTTCAAACGCAGCTCGCCGTGGTACACTTGTAGTGAAGCCAGTGACGACTCTTTACCTTTGCGGAGAATGGGTCAGCTGCGGTCAAGAGGTCCCTGGCACGCTACCTTTCAGCGTCTCCTTAGGGCGGCTGCGACTTGGCAGAAGTCGTGAGATAATCCGTTCCATAGAACAAACTTCCTCAGCAGTTAAAGGGCATTCGCCGGGTGGAGCCACAGCGAGGCGTCATGGCTCCTGCAGAGATGGATGGCTCCATCAGCCTGGAAAACTGAGTCCGAGGTTCCACTCAGCAGTGGAAAAACTCTAGAACTCCAGAACTACTCCACAGTACTCCAAGAGACTCAGAAGAACTCCCAGGAACTCCAGCCAAACTCCATCAGAACCAGAAGAACTAACTGAACTCGGAAGTGTCGACTTTTAAAGAGTTCTGCTTCTGGTCACATTTAGGAAGTCCTGATTGGTTGAAGGAACCAACAGGGGTGTGGTTTTAGTGACGTCAGAGGGTCATTACAAGTCAGAAAACAGCCGGAATGTTTTGAGAACTGTTAGTTACAGACGAGAAAATATTTTGGAGAAATGACAGACTTACAGGTGCCAGTTTTCTTATTTACTGTCTGAGAGGTTTAAAAACACGACAGCTCATTCCAATAACTTGTTTCTTGACTGTCTCCGACTTTTGACCGACATCACTCTTCTCATTTCAGACAGAAGCTCAAAAATGCATAATTACTTTGTAAAATAGACATTTAACTTGATTTCTAATTTGAATGAGGATTAAAAAATCATTAATGCTGTTTCACAGTGGATTTAAAATGAGTGGTTCACTTCAACATTTAAATATGGTATGAACTAAACACACTTTTGATTATCAAGACATTGTAAAATAGTAATGATAATATAAAAAGAGAGTGTTCTTTCAATTGATTAGTTCAGGATACAATTAGAAAGTCTCTGGATGAGCTAATTTGTATTTCTGGATTCAAATCAATGAAATAAGAGTTCCTGTCCCATGAAGGTCTTCAGAGGCAGGTTTGATCGGAGGCCTAGTTCACTACATAGTTAAAATCATAATAGATTTTACACAGAGAATAAATGTTAATTGTGCAAAAATAAAATTACCAAACAATTTTTATAAAATATGTAAAATGTAAAACAAGCTTTAATAAAGTACTTTTACTGCTATCTATACTGTTTATTAATTACATCATCTCGAGTCAGCAGGAGCACCATCACCATCACCATCATCACAACAACACAAACTGAGTGCTGTAAATTTAATCTGCACACAAACATTTTCAATCAGGCCTCAAAATATTTAACTGTCAAAGAAATGTGCAAGGAAATAAACTAATATATCACTCTACAGGTGGGCAGCACAGTGGCACAACTGGTAGAGCTGCTGCCTCTCAGTGAGCAGGTCCTTGGTTCAAACCCCGGTCCAGGGGCCTTCTGGGTGGAGTTTGCATGTTCTCTCCGTGCATGCGTGGGTTTTCTCCGGGTACTCCGGTTTCCTCCCACAGACCAAAAACATGCATGTTAGGCTAATTGGTAACTCTAAATTGTCCCTAAGTGTGAGTGGGAGAGTGAATGGTTGTTTGTCTCGTTTGTCTTTATGTGGCCCTGTGGTGGACTTGCGACCAGTTCAGGGTGTACCCCGCCCCTCGCACAGTGATTGCTGGACATGGGCACCAGCGACCCCCGTGACCCAAAATGGAATAAGCAGGTAAAGATAATGGATGGATGGATGGATCACTCTACAGGCACATTTTGAGAGAGGGCAGTTTACAAAGACACAAAGACTGAAGGCGATTCCAACCATTTTTGTTCATCGCCCAGAACCAAATGAGAAGTACAGCAGAACTTCCACTGCATGTTGATCCACTGACCAGTGATCTGACCAGTGATCACACATATTGTTTAAAGTAAACTTTGGTACGAACGGTGTTAAATAATGTATGCCATATTTTTTATTGAACAATAATCTTTATGCTTACAGTGTCATTGTAATTTCAGAGATTGAGGAAAGAAGAAACAAAAATGAGGTGAGTGAGATGAGGGAAAGATGAAAATGTAGCTTCAGAGGACAGGGACATGCCAGGAACTGCTGATCCAGGATCAACAGGGCCAGGAGGATGAATCAACAAGCAATACAATCGGGAACAGAGATGAAAAAACTGAGGGAACAGTTCGAACACAAAAAAATTACATGAGCAGGATAGAAGAACTTAGAGAGTCTCATCTCAACTTGACCCATGATTACCATATGCTAAACTAATAATATAAAACAAATGTAAATTAACAGTCCTGCAGTAAATACCAACTTTGTGAAGGCTAGCTGCAGTTAAAATGCAACTAGCAATTTAACATGTTTAATTAACTTAAACTGGTAACATGACGTATTCATGTTGATAAATTGTGGTACAGAATAGTCAGCTAATGCTTCACAATGGCAAAAAAGTGTTGTATTTTCATCAACTTACCAGAGAAAACACTTCCAAAACACCCAGAATGAACTGCGTTCAATGTTGGAACCGCTGCTGTTTGGAACTACAGGTCCTTCTCAAAAAATTAGCATATTGTGATAAAGGTCATTATTTTCCATAATGTAATGATAAAAATGAAACTTTCATATATTCAGATTCATTGCACACCAACTGAAATATTTCAGGTCTTTAATTGTTTTAATACTGATGATTATGGCATACAGCTCATGAAAACCCAAAATGCCTGTCCCAAAAAATTAGCATATCATGAAAAGTTTCTCTAAACAAGCTATTAACCTAACCATCTGAATCAACGACATAACTCTAAACACCTGCAAAAGATTCCTGTGGCTTTAAAAAACTCCCAGCCTTGTTCATTACTCAAAACCGCAATCATGGGTAAGACTGCCGACCTGACTGCTGTCCAGAAGGCCATCATTGACACCCTCAAGCAAGAGGGTAAGACACAGAAAGAAATTGCTGAACGAATAGGCTGTTCCCAGAGTGCTGTATCAAGGCAC
>NC_056518.1:6651848-6658232 GCF_014905685.2 Nematolebias whitei | reverse complement strand
TTTCTGTGTCTTACCCTCTTGCTTGAGGGTGTCAATGATGGCCTTCTAGACAGCAGTCAGGTCGGCAGTCTTACCCGTGATTGCAGTTTTGAGTAATGAACAAGGCTGGGAGTTTTTAAAAGCCTCGGGAATCTTTTGCAGGTGTTTAGAGTTACGTCGTTGATTCAGATGGTTAGGTTAATAGCTTGTTTAGAAAAACTTTTCATGATATGCTAATTTTTTGGGACAGGCATTTTGGGTTTTCATGAGCTGCATGCCATAATCATCAGTATTAAAATAATTAAATACCTGAAATGTTTCAGTTGGTGTGCAATGAATCTGAAATATATGAAAGTTTCATTTTTATCATTACATTATGGAAAATAATGAGCTTTATCACAATATGCTAATTTTTGAGAAGGACCTGTATATGTTATGGTATGGTATGGTATAAATTTATTCATTTTAAAAAAAAAGTACAAAACAATTCCATAACAATATAAAAAGATACAATAGATTTAAAATGAAAGGGAGCAGAAAGAAGAAAAAATCTTATTTTTCATACAATTATTTATTATTATTTTTAAAATCTATTATATCTGCCCATTTTTTCTAACAATTATTTCAATCATAATTATTTTCATATATAAAGGTGTTAAACACTTCCCACACTCTTGCAAATTCTAAACAATGTTTCTAAACTCTAAATGCTGTAAAAGAACACAGAATGTCATGATTTCAGCTCCCTGCCTCATCTGCTCTTTGCCACGCCCACTTCTCTGCTCTGCACGGAGAACAGCTGTTCAGCAGCAGCAGGAAGTTTATCCTGCAGTGTGGGCTGCACAGAGGTGCAGGCTGAAGCTTTTTTTGCAGTTGTGGACTAAAGTTGTAGCAGGTGATAAATAATTTAAAATAATTTATTGTAAATAAAAATTCCATGTCGATTGTGCGGCTTATCCATCAATCAGCCAATTGTGTGTCAAGTCCAATCTTGTTTTGAAAAACCGCGATAGCGCGAGTCCGCAATAAATGAACCACGAAGTAACGAGGGACTACTGTACTAGTAAACCTAACCCCTAACCCCCCAAAAAGACTTATCCTTATGGGGACCTGGCTTTGGCACCCACAAGGAGCAGTTGGTCCCTACAATGTAGGATTTTTTGTAAAATTGGTCCCCACAATGTAACCTGAAACAAAAATGCACGTACGCACACACACACACACACACACACACATGCACGCACACACACACACCTTAAAAGACCATAAGAGTGAGAACCAACAGTTCTGATTCACTTGGAAAGAAAGTATGATCAATTTTGGACACTAGGTGTCTCACACACGCACACAAACACACACACACACACGGACACACATGGACACACGCACACACACGGGTGCTGACTTATCATTCTTAAACAGATAAGATGGTTATTAACCAGGTCTCTCTTGTAAATGAGTCCATGAGACTCAATGGGACTAACCTGTATAAATAAATGTTGAATGAATGGTTTACTAAGGTATAACGGATGATGATTGTGGACTTCAGAAGGAACAAAAACACCTACACCCCCCTGAACATAAGAGGATCTGCGGTGGAAGTGGTCTCCAGCTACAAGTACTTGGGTGTACACATGAATGACAACCTCAGCTGGAGCAACAACACCACCAGCCTGATCAAGAAAGCTCATCAGAGACTCTACTTCCTCAGACGGCTGAGGCGAGCTGGTCTGGGAAGCTCAGTCCTCACCTCCTTCTACAGGTGTGCAGTGGAGAGCATCCTGTGCTCGAGCATCAACGTGTGGCATGGAGGCTGCACAGCTGCAGAAAGAAAAGCTTTGCAGAGAGTGGTGAAGGCTGCACAGAAATCTGTTGGAATCAGTCTCCCCACCATCACAGACATCTACACCTCCAGATGCAGGAAGAGGGCCACCTGCATCATGAAGGACCCCACTCACCCAGCACACTCACTTTTTGCCCCACTCCCCTCAGGAAGGAGGTTAAGGAGCATTAAGTGTAGAACCACTAGACTGAGGAACAGCTTCTACCCTGAGGCTGTTAGACTCATGAATCTCTAACTAGAATAATCACTGTGAAAAACCATATCATGTTGCTGCTGATCTGTTTCATGTTGCTGCTGATCTGTTTCAATGTTGATGTGTTCATGCGTGCACATCTGCTCACAGACTCATGTTCATGTTTGTGCTGATGTTCAATGTTTTATGTTATGAGTGCTTAGTGTATATTTAGTTGATGTTTTTCTTAGTTCATATCTTAGATGTTATTACTGTTTTTCTTATACATTTTATTGTTGGATGTAACTGGGACCCTGTGTACATAATTTCGCTCCACCACATGTACCACATGAGGTGCGAATGACAATAAAGAAACTCTGACTCTGACTCTGACTCTAACTGCTTCAGATGATTTTTCTATCTGAATGTGTGATTGCTCCAGAATGTGTGTCTTACCTCAGTGACGTCCATGATCTTAATGGCTACCAGCTGCCCCGTCTTAATATGGCGACCCTAAAGGAAAGAAGGAAAGGAGGAGCACAGAAGGATAAGGAGAAACAGACAAGAGAGGCATGTGTGGAGAACTGTTAGTGAACATCTAAAAGATTTATAAAGAAAGTAACAGCTTAAAACCAAATTTGGAAAGCAGACACAACTCATATTTTAAACATGAGAATAGCAAATTCACCTTTCAGAATACTGTAGACCCCAACATTTAAGGGGTTACATTCTTAGAGCTCACACTAATTGTGAGAAACTGCTATCTTTGTTTGTGGTTAAAAAAAATAATAATACAGGTATCAGAATTGTTTATTGCCAAGTATACAAAAAATTGCTTTGAGGTCCTGCCAGGTGCTATGCAGACATTTTAAATTAAATTAACAACTTCACACACTCAAAAATATACATGGCCACTCCTTCTTCAGGATTTGGCGAAGAGTGTTGGTTGCGCACTCTGCATCAACACCTTGAGAAATGTACACACCAATCAATGAGTGAGCTCACTGGTGGAGTAAAAAAGGGTTTAATGTTTATGGCAAATGATTACGGGTCAGAAAACTGTGTTACAGAATTATTGTCGCATCACAACACCAGCCATCACCAGCCTCCACCTTTTGGTTTGCCAGGCAGATGCATGACCAGGTCAACTCTGAGGAACTAGTAGCCCATTAGCTGCAGTGCAGACTAAGGTATAAGCTCACACAGCCACGTCTCCGGGAAGCACAAAACAGACAAAGATGCAAAGTTTCTGTTTTCCCCCTACCCATGGCTTATGTTCATCCAAAGAAATATTCTAGGGCAGGCACGGAGCGAGCTGTCAATGATGAAGATTCAGCTGTGCAGTACAATGAAACGTTCTAATGAGGATGAGATTGCACAGCAGAGCAGAGGATTTACAGCTGCTCAGATGAAAAATTATCTAATGACGTAAAAAAAAAGAAGAAATTGAAGGCACAATTTGTGTTTTCCGCAAACTTGTAACGGTTTCCACTAACAATTATTATTTAGGTTTTAAGAAAAACTAACAATACTATTTTATATATATATATATATATATATATACTTTGTATATATATATACATACATATGTGTGTGTGTGTGTGTGTGTGTGTGTGTGTGTGTGTGTGTGTGTGTGTGTGTGTGTGTGTGTGTGTGTGTGTGTGTGTGTGTGTGTGTGTGTGCGTGTGTGTGTTAGGTCACATATTTATCCTTGGTGTGATGCAAGCTAAAAGTCTGGATGGTAAGAGATCATTACTTGTTTTTAAAGTTGTGCACATATTTGATGCAGTCAACTGTATTTGTCGGTTAGTGAAATGTCTCATAAAACACTGTAGAAAAGTTTATGAAACATTCTTTATAATCATTATTTGCACCTCAAACTTATATTAACCCAGTTTTAGTGTTCACCACATATATTTGAATTTAGCCAACACAAAGTGCTTTTAACTCTTGGGACGGCTATGGCTGAGTGGTTAGAGCAGTCGTCCTCCAATGCGAGAGTTGGGGGTTCGAATCCACCAGCAGTCACATGTTGAAGTGTCCCTGGGCAAGACACTGAATCCCTCATAGCCTCTGATGTGTGTCCCTTCAGTGTATGAATGTGATCTAAAGCACTGATTAGTCTCATTAGAATGATTTGTTCAATTAGCTTTGTAGAGATCTAGTAGAGTGCTGTATGAATGGGTAAATGAGGCACAGATTGAAGTGTAAAGCGCTTTGAGTATCTTGAAATAAGATAGAAAGGCGTTATATAATATAATATAATATATAATGGTAAATTTACCATTTACCATAACTCTGAGTTTCAAGAATCCATGGTAATAACTGAGAATAATGGTCAGCATTTGCTCCATGTGCTTCCCATTGTGTAACAATCTTTATTTGTGCATGTACTACTGATGACCTTTTAAAATCACCCTAATTCAAAAAGCAATTCAGTGATAAGTGACCTTTGCAATCATAAAATCTATAACTTAGCACAGGGGTTGTGCTAAATCACCATACTACATACGTATGTGTGTGCGTGTATATATGAAATATACTGTATTTGTCAGTGTTAGTTCACTTTAAAATTGAGCACTCTAAAAAAAGAAAAAGAAAATTGTTGGAACATTAATCTGGACATCTTTCTTTTGGATTCAAGCCCAATCAGTGTAAAAAAAAATTTATGCAAGAATAGCAAAATTACAGATCAGAATCAAAATCAGCCATGTAGCCCTGGATAGAATTAGCCCAGTTCGAACAAATGAACTGGCCTGTGATATGGTATGTGTGCACCTATAAATCAGTTCACCCATACCATATCATAGGACAGCTGCCCGTCTGTAGTGACAAGCTCACGCTGACATGCTACACTTCTTCTTATTCTGTTTTAAAGGCAGCGGGCGGCTCTTCTTCTCTGTCTGTAACATAAACAACAGCGCCAGTGCGACCAGCTACAGTCGCTGTTGTTGCGCACAACATACTTGCGTCTCATGCATTCTACCCGGCTACTGTAATAACAGTCTACATACAATATTTTTTCTCATTCATAAAATGTTAAAATCGGGGACATTTTCAGGGACAGCTTTAGCTGGGGACAGGTAATCCAAAACAGGGACTGTCCCTGGAAATCGGGGATGTCTGATCACCCTACACTAAATCCTAACATCGCCAATAAAGTGAGGAAGGTCTGGATCTCATCATTGGTCTACGGTAGAGCTGTCATTTCTAACTCGGGCCCGAAGCCCAGCCCAGCCCGACCCAAATTTGGGCCAGGCCAGAGCCAATGAACTGAACACTTTCTTCAATAGGTTCAGTTCAGGAACAAGCTCAGCATCCTCCTCTCTTGCCCACAGCCAAACATACACACCACCCTCCATTGACCCAAGGCTGACTGTCACACCTCAAATACTGTATCTACCACCTCAGTCATGGACCCTTGTTCTACATATTGGTCTTCAACCAAATCAGAAGATGCTGATACCTCCTTTGCCTCCCCCCTCTGCGTCTCCAGAAGTCAGGTGAGGAAGAAGCTGGAAAGACTGAACCGGAATAAGGCTGCAGGTCCAGATGGTGTCAGTCCCAGAGTTCTGAAGGTCTGTGCAAAGCAGCTCTGTGGGGTTCTGAAGAACATCTTCATCCTTAGCCTGACCCAGGAGAAGGTTCCAGTGTTGTGGAAAACCTCCTGCCTTTTTCCAGTGCCAAAAAAAACCTCACCCATCAGTCCTAAAGACTATAGACCTGTTGCCCTGACATCCCACATCATGAAGGTCCTAGAGAGACTTCTGCTGACCAACCTGACTAGACAAACAAGCGCATATCAGGACCCACTGCAGTTTGCTTATCAGCGTGGACTTGGAGTTGAAGATACCGTCATACACCTGCTTCAGCAAACTCACTGTCATCTAGAATAGGCAGACAGCACTGTTAGAGTCATGTTCTTTGATTTCTCCAGTGCATTTAACACAATCCAGCCTGACTTGCTTTGTCAGAAACTCTAGAAGACTCAGGTGAAGGCCTCAACAATTGCCTGGATCAAAGACTACCTGATGAACAGACCACAGTTTGTGAGACTGAGGGGTTGTGTGTCTGACCAGGTGGTCAGTAGCTCAGGAGCACCACAGGGGACTGTACTCTCACCATTCCTTTTCACTCTGTACACCTCAGATTTCCAGTATAAAACAGACTCCTGTCATCTGCAGAAATATTCTGATGACTCTGCAGTAGTCGGTGTATCAGAGAAGGACAAGAAGCTGAGTACAGGGAACTGGTGGACCGCTTTGTGGCATGGTGTGGAAACAATCATCTCATCTTGAATGTGACCAAAACAATGGAGATGATTGTAGATTTCAGGAGAATCATGTTGGGATCCTGCCCTGCACTCCTCTCTCTCCTCAAGCTCCTTAAT
>NC_056518.1:6634581-6651838 GCF_014905685.2 Nematolebias whitei | reverse complement strand
ACTGTTTTTTTTGGTATTTCGAGTCCTGGTCTCTGTTCAGTTTTCTGTTCCTTCATCCTGGGTACAACCTCGGTCATAACAAATCAGGAACAGGTCCAACCCTATTTCCATCATGGGAGAAGAAGTGGAGGTGGTGGAGAAGTATAAATAACTTGGAGTTCACTTGGACAACAGACTGGACTGGAAATGCAACAGTGAAGCCGTCTTCAAGAAGGGACAGAGCAGACTGTACTTCTTGAGGAAGCTGAAGTCCTTCAACATTTGCAGCAAGATGTTGCATATCTTCTATAAGTCTATTGTAGAGAGAGCTATTTCTTCTGCCATCATTTGCTGGGGTAGCAGCACCAGAGCAAGTGACTTAAAAAAGATCAACAAGCTCATAAAGAAGGCTGGCTCAGTTCTGGGGACTCCTCTAGAACCTTTGGAGATGATTGTTCAAAGAAGGATTCTTCATAAAATGAAGAACATTATAGACAACCCTCAGCATCCTCTTCATCAGACAGTCATACAACAACAAAGTGTCTTCAGTCAGAGGCTTCTTCAAATCCATTGTAGGACAGACCGCTACAAGAGATCCTTCCTGCCCACAGCCATCAGCATGTATAAAAACTCTTTAATGAAACCAGGATGATGAGTTACCACAACATATAATTTCCCTCTGGGATTAATAAAGTATTTTTGAATTTGAATTTTGAATTTGAATAATGTGCTGGATGGGTGGGCTAGGTTGGTGTCGGGCTTTTGATTGTGTCAGCGGACACACGCAGCTGACAATCCAATTATATGGCAACATGGCTTGCCATACTTTCACCAGCCTCACATGGCCATTTGACCACGAGCTGAACAGCTTTGAAAGAGGTAAAATAAAGTTCAGTTAAGGTTCAGATGGGACTACCAGTACTGCCAGGAAGCATCCATTGCCCAAATGGAATTCAGCCGCTAGATGATTTAAAAAAAATTTTTTTTAGACATTTGGTGGCTGTGGTCTCCATCTCGAATGAGTATAACCCTAAACATATCAGTTGTAGATGCACATCAGTGATCACTTTTAGTACGTTTCTAAAATTTACCCAGTCTTTCAAGAGTTGACAAAAAACAAATTCTGCACTAAATGTTTTCACATAAAGCAACTTATTTTCTGTGTTCTCTGTGTTGGGTTTTCCTTCCTTAGCCTTGAGAACAATATGTACATATGTGAGGATGTCTGATAATATCTACAGGTGTAAAAACAAATGCCTGATCCATGCCTGACCTTTGACTCGATCCAGAGAGTAAGAGCTTCTTTATTTAACATTTGCACCACATGTGGTACATGTGGTGGAACGAAATTATGTACACAGGATCCCATTTACATTCAAAAAAGGTATAAAATGTAGAAGAAAAACAGTATTTAGATCTGAGATATGAACTAAGAAAAACATTAACTACAGCTAGGGGCCGAGATGGTGTAGGGGCAGGGCAGCCGACTCGGGACCCAAAGGTCCTGGGTTCTATCCCTGGTCAGTGCACATCTCGTGGTGTCTCTGAGCAGGACACCTAATCCCAAATTGATCCCTGGGCGCTTACATAGCTGCCCACTGCTCCACCTGGATGTATCCGAGGTATGATGGGCTAAATGCAGAGAGCCAATTTCGTCTTTGTATAGGAACATATAATGATGACAACACATAGAATTTTATTTATTATTACAAGTTCTTGGGGGTACATCTGAATGACAACTTCAGCTTGGGCAACAACACCACCAGCCTGATCCAGAAAACACATCAGAAACTCTACTTCCTCAGGTGGCTGAGGTGAGCTGGTCTGGAAAGTTCAGTCCTCAACTCCTTCTACAGGTGTGCAATGGAGAGCATCCTGTGCTCCAGGATCAAAGTGTGGCATGGAGGCTGCAAAGCTGCAAAAAGAAAAGCTTTGCAGAGAGTGGTGAAAGCTGCACACTGTCAGAGTCAGCTTCCCCACCATCACAGCCATCTACACCTCCAAATGCAGGAAGAGGGCCATCTGCATCATGAAAGAACCCACTCACCCAGCACACACTTTTTGCCCCGCTCCCCTCAGGCAGGAGGATGAAGAGCATTAAGTTAAAAACCACTAGACTGAGGAACAGCTTCTAGCCCGAAGCTGCCAGACTCATGAATCTCTAACCAGGATAATCATTGTGAAAAAAATCACATCATGCTGCTGATTTTTTCATGCTGCTATGTTCATTCATACTCATTTGCTCACACAGACTCATGTTCGTGCTGCTGTTTGACATATTGTTTTTGTACTAGTGCTTAGCATATTTTTAATTAAATTCAATTCAGTTTATATAGCGCCAAATCACAACAAAGTTGTCTCAGGGCACTTTACAGAAACATTCACATACATAAAAGCCAATTAGTAAAGGTCTCTATCTAAGGAATCCAGCAGACAAGTTGAATCTTGGCTTCGTTGCAGTCTCCCATCCTGAGCAAGCACAGTGGCAACAGTGGAAAGAAAAACTCCCTTTTAACAGGAAGAAACCTCCAGTAGAACCAGGCTCAGGACAAGCGGCCATCTGCTTTGATTGGCTGGTTTGAGAGGACAGCAAGGAGAGACAAATGAACATAGAATGGTAGCTAGAGACCACTTCCACCGCAGATCCTCCTATGTCTGGGTGGGGTGGGATGGGGGGGGGGGGGTGTTCAGTCTGAAGTCCATGACCATTTCCTTCATCTTCTTCACCTTGATGTGAAGGCTGTTCTTCCTGCACCAGCGTTCCAGGTTTCCCACCTCCTTTCTGCAGCTGGACTCATTGTTGTTTGTGATGCAAACCGCTGTGTCGTCAGCAAATTTTACAATATGGCAGCCTGGATGGGTACGTGCACAGTCATACTTGAGCAGAGTGAACAGGAGAGGGCTCAGCACACAGCACTGATGGGAGCCAGTGCTGAGGGTTATGGTGGAGGAGGAGAAGTTTGGGGAGTGGTGGTGCAGAGGTTAGAGAGGTGGGCTTGTGATCCGAAGATCGCCGGTTCACGCCCCGGCCCCGACAACATCAAAAATTGTGGGTGGGGTAGGTGAAACACCCACACTTGCCCCCACCCTCATTCGCCCCACTCTGGGCCCGTGAGCAAGGTCCTTAACCCCACCATGTGCTCCCTAAACAGGTCTCTCTTGAAAATGAGTTCTCCTGGCTCAATGAGACTAACCTGGATAAATAAAGGCTAAATGAAAATGAAAAAAAGTTGTGAATCCTCACAGACTGTGGTCTGTTTGTAAAGAAGTCTAGGACCCCGTTGCAAATGGAGGGGCTTAGTCCTAGTGTGAGTAGTTTGTTCATCAGGGTTTGGGGGATCATGGTATTGAAGGCAGACGTGAAGTCCACAAAGAGCATACGGACGTAGAAAGATATGGCTTGAACAACTGCAAAAATCAGCTGTCATCCAACAGTAAAACTTTTGAAAATTGCAGCAACATCACAACTCTGGGTGAAATAATCATTTATCTTTGAAATATACAATTCAAATGGTATAAATAAACCAAGTTTCTCTGTAAAAATAAGTCGAAATTAAAATAAAACTAAGGGGGGATTTTTCTACCTAAATGACTCTAAAATTTTCATACCTTATGTACCTGTCCGTAGGTCCCATTTCCCACCATTTCAACCAGCTCAAAGACTCCAGTAGGTTCCTGCAAATGCAAAAGGAACACAGCGAAATAAGATTTAGACATTCTGTCAAACAAAATGTTTCAGAAAATGTAATCCATCATTCTTTGGAAGAATTCATATTGCACCTGGTTGCAGGTCAAAACTTTAAATAAAGACAGAGTATAATTTGTTAGCACACAAAATATGTGTTGAAGATGATTCTCAGCCACTACGATTTTTAATTTTAGCTATCAACATATTAAGTTGTAGTTCTAGTAAAATTTTGTGATTGCTAAGATCACTTTGATAAGGCAGTCATCATGAATCGAGTTAGCGCTAAAATTTAGTCAGTTGTAGATGTACATCCAATTATTACCATAATTTCCAGACTATAGAGCACGCCCAATGGTGGCTGTGGCTGAATTGTTAGAGCAGTCGTCCTCCAATGAAAGAGATGGGGGTTCGAATCCACCAGCAGTCACATGCCAAAGTGTCCATGGGCAAGACACTGAACCCCTCATTGCCTGTGATGTGTGTCCCATCGGTGTATGAATGTGATAAAGCTCTGATTAGTCTCTTTAGAATGATTTGTTCAATTAGCTTTGTAGAGATCTAGTAGAGTGTTGTATGAATGGGTAAATGAGGCACAGATTGTAGTGTAAAGTGCTTTGAGTATCTTGATCAGATAGAAAGGCGCTATATAAGTACAGTACAGTCCATTTACCCAAGTATAAGCCGCATACACTAATTAAAAAAGAAACACATAAAACAATTTTGTGCATATATAAGCTGCAGGTGTTCATGTTGTAACATTTTTTCTCTCTGCACTCTGGTGAAGACAGACGGTTTCCTGGCGCTTCATAACCCCAAACCACCCCCCACCCCCAGCACTTCCCTGCTTACATTCTTTCATCCTGTGAACCCTTAAATAGCCTCTCTTTTTTTCCTGCATTTTTTTTCTTCCTAATTCGAAGGATCAGCTGGTCTCTCAACAAAATTGATCAACTTTTCCCGACAGGATTCAGGGTAAGGAAGACCCTCTTACCTCGACGGAAACAAATTGGATTCATGATGACAAATGTTTTTTTGTTTTTTTTGCTGTTTCGCTGGTGAAATCTGGATTGTCTACAAATTCGTGTAGATGTGTTGAAGCGTGGCAGCGCTCAGACTGAATTATGTGCAGCTGTGTCAGAGAGCTGGTGCAGCTGTTATCAGGGCTGTGAACTCTCATGAAGGTGGGAATAATCTTCGAGAAGCTGTGAGCTCAGCTTTAAGGAATCAATTTGGCTGTTTGGAGTTTCCATCATAAGAATATACCAGCGAGACTTTAAAAGGCAGAAACAGCAATTCACGAGTTCTGCTTTGTCTGTCTCCTCACCCCTCCATTCCCCAAGGCCATGGACATGTGACAGAACCTCATTTGAGCTGATGATAAATAACACTTCTTATCTGGACAATGGCTGAGAGAGGGGGGCTCTGGACTATGCTACAGCTTTCCCTTAAAAATTCAATGTCTTGAACCAGCCTATACGTACATGTATAACGTCTATTTATGTTGTTTTGCTGTGGTAGGTGTTTTTGATGCCTCAAATCGTGCCCTGTCTAGGACACTGCGTGAGAGATCTTTTTATACCGTCTCTCCTTATGTTTTCTTCCCTTTTCTCTTCTAAGCAAAATATTATTCTATAATATACACCAGATGGCATTTTATAGTACTGTTTGACACACAGATAATGTGAACTCCACAGGTCTTCATGACAACTACCTCCTTCATTCATGGTTATTCTACAGAATGGCCTAACATAAACTAACACATAATGAACACAAATGAGGCTAACAAGAACAGACTAATCACTAAAAGAACATTGCTAAACAGCTAACCAAAAGGATTAACAATGAAAATAAACTTTACCCATAATCCTCCCCTGAGGGCATATGACCGGCAGTCAACAACAATGGACCACAGAATGCTACAATACATACCAGTAACATACACAAATATGTACAGTAAATGTATTTTTTTTTCTGAACAGTGGCAGTAACACGGCTGGTTAGGAAAAATACATTAGCCTACCAAGAAGTCACTGCTATATTTCTCCTGCTGCAAGCTTGTTCTCTGTGTTGCTTTGTGAGCATATGACTCTCTCATGCCCTGCACATGCAGGACAAATCCCACTCCACTCCTCCCCTTACCGTTTCAGTGGTTCGGCTATGACCTGTTCAGTAACTTCATTGATTATATTGTTTTTACCTTTATTTAAACAGGTAGTCTAATCAACACACGTCTCTCTTGAAGAGTGGGTCCTTGTGACTCAATGAGGGGCCGTTTACGTGGCGCATATTTTGAGTGAATCCACACCTTTCTCTCTGCGGTTCTGCTGTTCATTTACACAACACCAGTGGCCCCCCTCTTTGAATCTGGAGTTTTCTGAACCCACCTCTCAGAGTGGAGGTTTTTCGCTGACCCCCGTTGATAATGTAAACATCTCCTGCTGAGGCTTTGTGTTAAACCACATGCGCACACACGGGCAGACGGTATTTCTATCAATATGGCAGTGGACAGTGCTTTCTAAACTATGACTGATGGAATATATATTTTAATCTCATAATCTACATCAGATTCTAGGTGCTGTGACCGACATCTGTGTTGGAAGAGACAATCTGATCTAGTTCTAATATCGCTGTTTATAGAACGAGACTGTTGAGGCACGCGCACATGTCGCACTGCACTATAACATATTTAAATGTGCTTAATAATACATTTAATAATAACAGTATTTTTCTTGAGTTTGAGATATATAATGAAGCTGTCTGAACTAAATGAAGCTATCTGGACATTATGTAATTCAAATTATGTGATTAAAATGATGCGAAACACATTGTATGTGTCAGAGATCTGATGGCAGAGAATCCTACACACAAACTCAGAAAGGTTTTTAAAATGTTTATTGAGTAAATAAACAGCTTCTGGTGTCTCAGGTCCAGGGGCTGGAACTGTATCTAAAATGATACAGAGGGGAAAGTTTAGTGTTTGACAGAATAACAAGAAGTTATCTGAATACAGACGGTCTGATGAAACACTAACCTTTCTTGCTGTAACGGGACGCTCCAGCAGAGACACAGAGCTGCAGAGACCAAGGGAAATCCAGAGGCGTAGTCGAGGAAGAGCAGGGTTCATACACGGGATCAGAAGAGGAGACAGTACAGATAGAGAAAGGCAAAGGCGAAATCCAAAAACAGGCATAGGTCATCAACAAGGTCAGAAGGCTGAGGCACAAAAGGGACAGGCAAAAAACGTGGTCGAGGGAAACAGGCATGGATCAAGATTAAAGAGCTGTGAACAAGGAGAGTACGCTGGATAACTGTGGCTGGAAGCAAGCAGATGATCTGGCAATGTAGTGGAGAAAGCAGGGAGTATATATACACCCAGAAACAGGTGGAAACCATCAGCAGCAATCAGAAAGAGCGGCGTGGCATGTAAAGAGTCTGGTAGAAGCAGCAGAGGAAAAACCCAGGAGAGCAGAGAAGAAAAAGTCAAACAGTGAACAGAGTGATGAGAAAAGGAAAAAACTGAGTGTAAACTGTGACAGTATGTTATTAAAGTTGAAAATGAAGACGATTTATTTTTTTATTCAACACTACAAACTGTATGTCACACAAACACTGATAATGGACTATATGCCACGGACTTCCGTTCTAGCGCTTCCGCATTCATTAGCCAGGCAGCGCACTTCCGGCTCTCAGGCAACACAGTGTTAGCAATGGCGTTTTTCACGCGTTCGCTGCAGGACTTGCCGACAATGTCTGTTAATGATGTCTACAGAATTATTCAGACGTCCTCGAAAGCGCCCACATCCAAAAAGGACAAAGGATTTAAGCTTTATGTGTCCAACTACATAAATAACTATGAAGGTAAGTAAGTATTTGTTTTTCAGTTCACCAAACTGCCTCATATAGGCTACATATAGCACAGCTAACATGGCTAATCTTGCGAAATTGTTGCGTAAACGTTGTGTTTTGTCTCTACAATGTTTCTGTTTAACACAAATCTTAGTTTCAAACAAGGAGGCAGGAGAAGTCACAGTTAGGGCTGAGTGTTTCCGTTCCATGAAGAAGAGCCAGAAGCCCCATTGTTTGAGTGTAAGTCAAAGGGACCCGACATGTTCACTACAGGGCTGTGTCTTAAGAAGCTAGTAGGACTTTGAAGAAGTACACATTTTATATATGATAGTCAAACTAAATCACATAACATTAACTGGCTACACAAGTTGTCTCTGATTGATAAAGCAACAAAAAAAGCCCAACTTGTGTTTATTTTATTTATTTATTTCTGAGGTACACAAAGGAACAGTTGCTTCAGGTTTGTTCTTTTCAAATCAAGTTTCTGTGAATTCTGTCACTGCAAAAAAAGAAAAAAGAAAAAGAAGAATATGATTGAACTGCATCAAATGGCACCTGGGTTGTCATGTAATACATAAACTTAGGGAGTATCAGAAAAAATATAACAGTGATGGTTCTCACAGAAATGAGATTGTGTTTTGAGTTCTTTTTAGTTTAATGAGTAAAGTGAGCTTAGACAAAATATATTTTAATATATTTTACATGCTAAAGGTGTCTTAACATTTTTTTCTCATTTCACTTTGATCATTTTTAATGATTACTTAAAATGTTTATTAATGGTTTTATAATTATGGTTGTCTTTTTATAATAGCACTTGGAGCTGGTACATTTTGGTCTCAACAAATATTTGGTATTGTACACAGATGGTGCTGAGGGAATCAAAGCCGGTGGAGTTTCAGGGATGCCAGTGCACCTGTGTGGCAGGTACAGTCTTGTGCAGCCATGTGGCAGCTCTGCTATTCCAGACGGCTCACTACTCCCAGTTGAAGCTTCCAGCTGTACCTCCAGTCCTAAGCTGCACAGATACCGAACAGAAGTGGCATAAACCAAGGACAATGGTAACTACATATACATGAGTCTTTAATCCTGTTTATGAATTTTAGTTCAATATTTACACCAATGTTGTTTTTGGATGCAGGGCATAAAACCTGGTCCAGTAAATGACATGGTCGTCCTGTCAGCAAGACCAAGAGAGAGGAAAATCTTTGAAGGAATTAGGTTTGTTTTAATTTAAAGACCACAGACACACATGCACAACACACATGCACAATTTTTTTAAATTTAATTTAAAAACAAAACAGAACACATATGTACAACAAAAACTTAATTTAACCACTTAAGTTTATTTTGTGGGCAGCACAGTGGTGCAACTGGTAGAGCTACTGCCTCTCAACGAGAAGGTTGCTGGTTCAAATCCCAGTCCGAGGGCCTTTCTGGGTGGAGTTTGCATGTTCTCAGTGACCCAAAATGGAAGAAGCGAGTAAAAGATAATGGATGGATGGATGGAAGTTTATTTTGTACTATATTAGAAATACTTTAAAAATGCAAATAAGTAAATAATTCAACTTTGTTTTTAAACAAGACCATAATTTGAATCCCTAAAATACAATAACATAGGCTTCATTTAATATTAATTTTATCATTTGAATATTCATTTCTTGTTTATGACATAGTTTTCTTTTTCTCCACAGAAGCAACTTGTATAAAGGTGCTACCAGCCCTCTTCCACTCATCTCCACCCTAAGGATACAGGATGTGTACAAGGGACTTCCACCTGAAGAAGCGCCAATGATAACCACAATGGCTGTCTCCAACGATGTCCCTCTTGTTGACTCTTTGTTTGGTCTGGTACAAGAGGGAAGCATTCTGTCATATCAGCTGCCAGCAAGGATAGTTCCCAGGACCCGTCCACACCAAGACGCCCCTTCTCCCCCACAGCTTCCACTCTTCAATTACAGGCTTGAACCCTCCACCTGTGAGTATGTTTGTTCAGAACAAGAGCACCACCATATGACGTCCCTTGAGACAACATTAAAGATGTCTCACAAAATTGAGAGCAGCACGCGGGAGCAGAGTTTCTGTGCAGAGTGGCACCAACTAAGAAAGTGTCGTGTTACCTCAACAAGATTTAGGGAGGTCTGTCACACCAGGGGTGACAGCTCTTCTGAAAATCTTGCCAAAAGGCTTCTGAGACCCTCCAGTCAGACTGCTGACATGCGGCGGGGGCTTGCCTTAGAGCCAACAGCAGTAGAGGAGTACCGCAGGGTAAGGGAAGTCAACCACTACCGCTGTGGGTTCCTGATCCATCCTGACGCACCATGGATGGGGACATCACCAGACGGGATTATTTACGATCCTGAGGAGCAACAACCGTTTGGCCTTTTAGAAATAAAATGCCCAAATGTGACAAGCTGGGTGGACTGCTCTTACATAATGATTAGGGATGGTAGGCAGACACTCAAACGAACACATCCATATTACTGGCAGATCCAGGGGCAAATGTTGATTTCAGGGTGTGACTGGTGTGACTTTGTCATTTACACAGAAAATGACATGTTCATTGAGAGGGTTCCGCGTGACATGGAAGTACTGCAAACCATAAAACAAAAGTCTAAAAAAGTTAAATCTGGTCCTCTGGACATTCAAAAAAAACCAAAACAAAGCAAAACAACAAAAAATGTAGAAACGTTTCGTCTCTCGTCTGAGAGACTTCTTCAGTCTGAGGTGCTGTTTTCAGCTCAGTCTCTTAAATAGCACCTTCTCAGAGTGGATCAACCAGTTTTGCTGCTGACAACCAAAACCAGCTGGAAACAATGGTCTCTTTTGATGTCACATCACTCTTTACGTGCATTCCTGTTGATGATGCAGTAGAGGTGGTCAGTTTAAAATTAAAATCAGACACCACTCTGAGCAGCAGGACCACACTTTCCATAGAACAACTGTGTCAACTCTTGAAACTGTGCCTGCAGTCAACCTACTTCACATATGGGGAGCAATATTATAGGCAGAAACATGGGTGTGCTATGGGGTCTCCAGTTTCTCCTATTGTTGCCAACCTGTACATGGAGGAGGTAGAAAAGAGAGCCTTGACGTCCTTTTCAGGGACACTACAAAGTCATTGGTTCAGGTATGTTGACGACACCTGGGTTAAAATTAAATCTCAGGAAGTCCAACATTTTACTGACCACATCAACTCTGTGGATAAATACATCAAGTTCACATGAGAAGATGAAAAAAATGGCAAGTTGGCTTTCTTGGACTGTGAGGTCTCAGTCTCTGATAGAGGACATTTGCAAACTGAGGTGTACCGCAAACCCACCCACACAGACCAGTATTTGCAGTTTGACTCCCATCACCCTTTGGAGCACAAGTTAGGAGTCATCAGGACTCTGTATCACAGAGCAGACAGCGTCCCCACTAGCTCAGGAGCCAGGCAGAAGGAGAAATCTCACACAAGACAGGCTCTAGAGCAATGTGGATATCCTAACTGGGCCTTCCTGAAAGCAGAGAAGAAACCCAAACAGGACTCCAGTCAGCCAACAGGTGAAAAGGAGGAACCCAGACCCAGACCAGTGGTCATTCCATATGTCGAGGGAGTATCAGAGAAACTGAGACGTTTATTTTCTAAACATAACGTCCCAGTGGCTTTTAAACCCCAAAATACATTATGGCAAAGACTGGTTCATCCCAAAGATCCAGTCCCCTGGCACAAACAGAGTAATGTTGTGTATGCTGTTCAGTGTCAGGAGGGCTGTGATCAGTCTTACATCGGGGAAACAAAACAGCCACTGGCCAAAAGGATAGCCCAGCACAGAAGATCAACATCATCAGGCCAGGATTCTGCGGTCTACACTCATCTCCAGGCCAGCGGTCACTCTTTCAGGGATGAAGATGTGCACATCCTGGATAGATAGGAACGATGGTTTGAAAGAGGAGTAAAGGAGGCCATCTTTTTGAAAAGAAATCGTCCATCGTTAAACAGGGGTGGAGGCCTACGTGTTCAATTGTCCCCCTCTTACAATGCTGTGATTGCTAGTATCACTCAGCCCTCTGTGAATATTAAACAGCCATCAGTGTGCTAATGATCCATTGTTAGGTTGATGGTCCTTCTTGAATATGTGATCAGCTGGTTTTGGTTGTCAGCAGCAAAACTGGTTGATCCACTCTGAGAAGGTGCTATTTAGGAGACTGAGCTGAATACAGCACCTCAGACCGAAGAAGTCTCTCGGATGAGAGACGAAACGTTTCTACATTTTTTTGTTGATTTGCTTTGTTTTTTTGAATGTCCAGAGGACCAGATTAAACTTTTTTGGATGGAGACTGTAAGGTTGTGGCAGAGGAGCATCAGATGGTTGTGTGTCGAACGACTGTAGTTGTGAAGAAAAGAAAAAGAGTAAAATCAGAGAAGAAGACCAAATGGTGGAAACTGAAGTAGGAAGAATATTGTGAGAAATTCAGTGAGGAGCTGTTAAAGGCTCTGGGTGGAAAGAAAAAGCTTCCAAATGACTGGACTACTACAGCGACAATAATTAGAGAGGCAGGTAGGAAGGTAGTTGGTGTGTCATCTGTCTCTGTCCAGATAACACACCAAGCAGGCCCAGAGTGGCCAATCGGGACCGTCTGGAGATTTCCCGGTGGGCTGGTCTGATTTGTGGGCTGCAGGGCCGGTGCTCCCTGTTTTTAAATATTTTTTAGAACTTTTTATTAACAACATATAAACACAGAACATGCTACCGCTGCTCCTGGGCCACCCTGCCTCCACCGGAGGGCTGAAGCTCTCGTTTTTTTCCTTTTTTCCACAAGTCGGCTCCACTGCGCGACCTGTCAATAAGTCCAGTAGACATGTCAGCAAATGACCAATCGGTAACCTCAATTTGTCCGAAGGTAAACACCCCTTACGTGCAGATCTGAGGCTGCAGCCTGGACGCTTTACAGTCAAGAGGGGTTTGTGAAAAATCACCAGAAAAAAATGGTTAAATGGTGTCAGTGGAGAACATTAAATGGACTGTACTTATATAGCGCCTTTCTATCTTATTAAGATACTCAAAGCGCTTTACACTACAATCTGTGCCCCCATTTACCCATTCATACAGCACTCTACTAGAGCTCTACAAAGCTAATTGAACAAATCATTCTAAAGAGACTAATCAGTGATTTATCACATTTATACACCGATGGGACACACATCGGAGGCAATGAGGGGTTCAGTGTCTTTCCCAGGGACACTTTGGCATGTGACTGCTGTGGGGTTCGAACCCCCAACTCTTGCATTCGATGATGACTGCTCTAACCACTCAGCCACAGCCACCCGAACATTCAATCCAGACACGTGTTATTCTGAGCGTTTAGAGTGTGGGATACAGTTTATTCATTTTCAAAAAATAAACGGAGTTTGGAAAACAGAAAAGCCGGGGACCAACCCCATCAGCTGATCACAAGTTATAAACAGGAAGTAGCTTCCACATGTTCATCTCTACGAAAGTAACTGCAGGTAAATCCTCCATTTTCTGTCATAATTACATTGTATGCTTAATGGTTAAATTAAAGGTTAATGCTTAATTCAAGTTATGTTTATTTGTCATATGCAGGTTAACACAAGGTTAACAGTAAAATAAAATATTCAGGATGAGAAGAACTGATTTGACTCACTAAACCAAAGAACAAACAAAACAAGAAATACTAAAGCACTCAATAAGGGTACAATATTTTGTGTGTTTTATATGTAGATATATGTGGTAATCTGGTTGTGTAAGTTTAGTCTTTTTTAAAACTAAACTGATTTTGTAGTGTTTAATAGATAGTGTGTGTAAAAGTTACACTCTTACATATTGAATTTTACTGAGTTCTTACCCTGTGTTGCTCTGTGGCATGAAAACATCTACTGCAGTAACTGTTTTAAGTTATTAGTAGCTTAGAATTTATTTATTTATTTATTTTCCCCCCTGTCTTTTTTGCCTTAATGGTGGTCGATAAGGCATAAATGCCTCACTAAATGCTTCAGGTAACACTGTGAGCTTCACTACCTCTACCATTACAGATAGTTTGTTTGTTAGTTTGTCCGAGGTTAGCTCACCCTGTGTTACTTTTCCTCGTGGGTGGAGTGATCTTATCGTTGTTGTAAAATATTTGATAATGTTCTTATAGAAACGATTCCTGAATGTTGTTCATACTGTGTTAATGCTACATATTTGTCTCTTGACTCTACAACTGGCTAGGATGCATGAGAGAAGTGGAGAGTAGTCTATTCACACAAGGAGAGCTATTGGTCAGGCTACTTCTTGCTGTGTCATTAACTCTATAATAGTTATTGAATCAAGCGTTACTTATGTAGGCAAAACTAAATGTTAAACAGCCTGTTAAAATACACCAGAATGCAGGAAATGGCATCTACTTTATTCAAAAATTTCCACCCAGAAATGCCCAAGGACTGGGATTTGAACCAGGTTCCACCCAGCTCTACCAACTGTGCCACCTTGCTGCAACAATAATGCAGTTCCTGTTTAAATTAATTATATTAGTTTTATTCATGTGTACAGACAATGAGCTAATTGTCAGTTTGATAAATTAGTAGTTTAATAGAAAGGGGGCCTCAGTTGTCAAGTTAGTTGTTTTATTAATCAACACTGATGCTGCTCAAAACTGTTTATGTATTATACATGGAATACTTTAAGATGAGAAGGAAGCACAAAGGGAAATCAGACTGGGTGACTATAAAATGGAAAGGGGGAGCTACAGTATGTGATGGAAGCAGCTGTGGCATCCTTGTTGTCAAAGTAAGCTCAGAACTTTTTGCTTTAATCTTATGCATGCGTACAAAAATGCATGTTATGCATGATGTATGTATGGTGGTAAAGTGCTTTAAATTTGTAACTATTATAGGTATTTTAAAATTAAATCATCATTAAACTTTGTCTAGCCAAACTGTGTTTCATGTGTGAATTACTGATCCTGAACTTTTTAATGGATTGTGTGTTTGACAAACAGAAGAACTGGGTTCATTGCAACATGTCATGTTGTCTTTGTATTGAGAACTGTGTCTGCATTTTCAAAATTTGTTATTTGGACATCTTTATACACTGTATGTGTGGATGTTATACTTAATATGTGTCCACCTGTACTGGTGACTGTCAGGATCTGATGCATCATTATGCTAAAAAAAGAAACAGTCTGTTACTGAAGTTTTTTGTTTACATGTGAAAAAGATTTTTCATTTTCCTCTGATGCAAGACGTGAAATGTGAATCCACTAAAAAGGCAATCAAAAGTGATAGAAGAGACCTGGCTCTTTAAATCCTTCATGCATCAGGTGTCTAACATGCACGTCATGAGTACAGCATAGATATTAATTATTTTTATTAATTATATGTATGTGTTCATTTTGTTTTTAGTGTTTTTGAACATAGTTGTTGAGCCATTTGTGCTCCCCATAACCTCCCACCCTAGTATGTGTACTGTAAAGGCAAAGGATCATTAATTTACTTTTTTTTTTTATACCCAGTGTGACGACTGTGATAGATGGTTCAGTGTCCAGTGCCTAAAACCAACTTGTACAAATCAAGAGAAAGCAAATTAAGGAATATGGAAATGTCAACTGTGAAAGTAAAATGCAAAATCTAAAATGTGTTTAATATGTTTAGAAAGAAAGGTAAACTTTGTGTTTGTAATCAAACTGTTTGTCATGACATAAGAGTGAGTTGATTTTAGCAGTCTACCAAAACAGTTCAACAAAGATTTTGTTTCACTGGATCTGTCAAGTTGTAGAAAAGGTACCCATTGTCTTTTAAAACAATATTCAGAAATTATTAGTAGTTCACTGAAATCAGATAAAAGTGTCAAGTCAAATCAAATTTATTTATATAGCACATTTAGAACAGCAGTTAACAAAGTGCTTAACAGTGAAAGGCAGCAATTAAAGAAAAAAAAAAATAAGTGAGGGATGTCTTACTTGTTCAGGCTAGTAAAATAAATAAGCACTGACTTTTTACCAATATGCCATGCTATTGAAAAAATCATAAAAAATGAAAAAAGTATTTATTAAAAATATACATGCTACAAAATCAGAAGAAAAAAATACTGCATTTCTGTTCTGGAAACATAATTCAACACAAATTTGATATCACAAGGCCATGTCACATAAAAAGTATTGGAAAAAAATTTGTGAACAGAAATTTTCTTTTAAGAAAATGCATAAAAATCAGATAAAAATGCCTTCTAGTAGAGTACTTTAACATTAATTTTGTGTCAGTGGGTCACATGACGTGGAAGCTACTGAAAGAAAGCCATTGATTTTTCATCCATCCATCCATTATATTTTACCCACTTCTTCCATTTTGGGTCACGGGGGTCGCTGGTGCCCATGTCCAGCACTGTGCGAGGGCCGAGGTACACCTTGGACAGGTCTCCAGTCCATCACAGGGACACATAGAGACAAACGAAACAAACAACCTCTCTCACACCTAGGGACAATTTAGAGTTACCAATCAGTCTAACATGCATGTTTTTGATCTGTGGGAGGAAACTGGAGTACTCAGAGAAAAACCACGCAGCACGGAGAGAACATACAAACTCCACCCAGAAAGGCCCCCGGACCAGGATTTAAACTGGCAAACTTCTTGCTGAGAGGCAGCAGCTCTACCAGTTGTGCCACCATGCTGCCCGCCATTGATTTTGAGTTAAAAAAAAAAAAAAAAAGCAAAAAGAAAATGTATTAAAATCAGATTTAAAAAAACGTCTGTGTCTCATCTGTTCATTCTAGTAGAGTAATTTAACATTAGTTTTGTGTCAATGGGTCACATGACATGAAAGCTAATAATTTTTGTTTCTCGAGAGTATTTGGGACTGTAATATATTGATGGTGTCTAAGCGAACCACTGCAGTTCGGAGGAGGGGGCAGACAAGACAGCTAAATGAAATCATACTGCCTACATTGGATCATTGAGGAAGATCCTGCTGAATTCGTGGAGCTCAAATATCCAATATCCAACATAAAACTAACTTCACTGCGGTGATTCATGTTCATTCACAGACTTGGATCTATATTTTGACACAAGTGTTTGCCCACACAAACCCCGTCCCGCATCATTCCTTCTCTGCTGTGTTTACATTAAATGCATCCTGGTTTTTAAAAGAATGGACGCATCACTTGCATTTTTAACTATTGTTTTTTTAATTGTGTTTGATATGTAAGGGGGAGTGGTGAAGCAGAGGTTAGAGAAAGTGGGTCTGTGATCGGAAGATCGCCGATTTGACTCCCTGAACCGACAACATCAAAAAGTTGGTGGAAAAGATGAAGCACCCACACCTGCCTCTACCCTCATTTGTCCCACTCTGGGCCCTTGAGCAAGGCCCTTAACCCCCACCATCTGCTCCACACAGAGGGGGCTGTGGTAGCTCAGTGGTCTGTGATTGCATCAGGAAGGGCATTCGGCGGAAAAGCAATTGCCAAGTCTTCATGCAAGTTAGTTCACTGTTGCGACCCCTGAAGAAGGGGGCAGTCGAAAGAAGAAGAAAAAAATTGTATTTGATATCTCACCTTCAAATTACGCAGGTCAATTTCGCCTCCACTCCTTATTGAAGGGTCCCATGACATGATGACGAGGAGTGCAGTCAGATATCCAGAAACGATCTGTGTGCGTCTTCCTGTCTCTGCTGCTTCTCTGTGTCTCTGCTACAAGGATGTCTCTCTGTAATTATCAACAATTCCTTTCAGGTCTGAGTGTGTGTGTTTGTGTGTGTGTGTGTGTGG
>NC_056518.1:6633933-6634481 GCF_014905685.2 Nematolebias whitei | reverse complement strand
GAGATGAACGCACGGCTTAGAGAGCGCAGAGGATGGAAAGCGACAGCACTTTCAGCTTCATGACAGAAGAATGAGGAAGTATATTCTGCTGGAATAGCTGCTCTGACAGCAGCCTGAGTATGAGGAGATGGCAACAAGCCACACTTCCTAGTACTCTGGGTCTGAAGCTGTAAAAAGCCCTCCCCCACTCGAGCCTTTAAACTTTTCTTTTCTGTCCAGGTTTCTGCATAATAATATTTCCTTTTTGTCTCCCGTCAGGAGCGAAAAGGGGGAATTAGAAATACTCTTCGTCAATGCATCTTGTGAGCATAACTTGAAAAACAAGTGACGTACTGACCCATTTTGGTGTGTGGCTCTATTTAGGCAGAGGAAAAGTCACAGTCAAAAATTGGGTTGCCTTGTCAGAATCCAAGATGGCCACCATATATTTATATAATAATTGTGTGTGTGTGTGTGTGTGTGTGGGGGGGGGGGGGGGTTGTTTCAAGTTACCTTGTAGGGACCATATCCTGATGCATGCTCAATAATCCAGGTAGAAAAATCTAAAA
>NC_056518.1:6625473-6628933 GCF_014905685.2 Nematolebias whitei | reverse complement strand
GGGGGGTGAAGGAAGCAATTTATGTAAAAAGAGAAAAGCCGTCTCTTAACAGAGGAGGAGGCCTCAGATTCCCACTTTCAAAAACATATAATGCAACTTTAAAACAGATCCCCAGCCGGTTTTCACACCTGATGGGAACAGAGGGGCTTCGTCTGTGAATTAGAGGAACAAAGACCTACTGTTTTAGGTTTTTAGGTGTGAACTGCCAATCTACATATATGTGTGTGTGTGTGTGTGTGTGTGTCTTATGTGTGTGTGTGTGTTATCTCACTCAGCCTTATAACCTGTATCTCTCACTCTCTGCTCTTTGAATTGAGAAAGCTCCTCGGATGAGGAGCGAAACGTCTTCTGTTACAAATAAAGTCCAGTTGTTTTTGTATTGAAAGATTTTTGAAGTTGTGTGAGGCTATTTCTGAAACTTACAGAGCATCAGGACTGGACCCTCCAGAGAATCTCAGAGCTCATTCCACCAGAGGGATTTCATCCTCTACAGCTTTGCATGGAGGGATGACAGTGGAGGACATTTGTATGGTGGCCTCTTGACCATCGCCTTGTTCATTTATTCACTTCTATCTACGTGATATCTCTGCCTTCTCCATGACTCATTGTGTACTCAGCGTTCTAACAGAATGATTTTTATTTGTTTCATGGAATTTCGTTTTAAGCTCACATCTGACTGTATGCAATTACAGTGTGAGACATTTATTATCAGTAACAAGTTCATAACTGCTATTTTTAGTTTTACTAATCAGTTCATGACTGCTGTTACCAATCAGTTCATTTGGTTACTAATCAGTTCATATTGAGCTGTTGACCTGCTCTGTTCATTGTTACACGGTTACAATTCGTAAACTTCACGCACACAGAAAGCTGAGTGATGAAATTTTTTTTTTGGTGCAAGTGGGTGCTTCATATTGTATCTGAATGGACACAGTGAGGCATAGACTACATCCTGCTTCGCCTTTAACCCACTAGCGATAACCTTTTTTTTTTTCCTCCTTGTCCTGTCCGGCATTGTGACACTTAGAATTATTGTCTGTAAGGATGGTACTTTTCTGTAGTCCGGTTTGTGTCTGTGTTCCCTCGTGCTCCCTCATTAGTTCCATTGTTACCACCCGTGTCTCGTCCCAGCTGTCTGTAATCATGTCTCGTCTTGTCTCTGTATATAAACCGTCTGTTCTGTCTTGTTCATCGTCGCGACGTCCTCGTTGGGTCTCCTGTGTCTTCCCCTGAGTCTTCCTGGTTCCTCGAGTCCCCCGTGTCTCCTGAGTCCTCCTGAGTTTCCCGTGCCTCCTTCCTATGTTCATGTAAGTTTTGCTGCCCCGTCAGCTTGTTATTTTGTACTTTCATTTATCATTAAATTCCTATTTTTGTAACTCTGCCGAGTTGAGTCCCTGTTCTGCACTCTGGGTTTGCTCCTGACCACAAATCCTAACATTAAGACGCGACCAGACTAGAACCTAGCGGGCAGGGTCTCTCTCGGCAACACTCACCTTTTTTCTTTTTCCATCCTCGAGCCATGATGGACGAGCTCCACTCCGTCCCTGTCCTTCTGCCGTCCCACCGCCGCCGTAGTGGCAGAAGACGGTTCCGGAGGCAGTCTGCGGCGACCGGCCCGGTCTCGTTGACCGAGCAGAACTTTAGAGCTGGTTCCGGTGTTTTTGTGGGAGTGGGGTCCGCCGCCTCACCTCCCAGGTTTCTGGTGGGGGTGAGATCCAGCGTCCCGCGGGAGCTCCGGTCCACTCCTGTTCGGTTCGGTGAGTCCGGTCCAGTTGACGTTACGGGGGCGGGTTCCGTCGCCTCACCTTTCAGGTTCCTGGTGGGGGCGGAATCCAGCCTCTCACCGCCACTCCACGCCGCGGCTGTTCAACCCAGCCTGGCCGTACCTCCGGAGCAAATTCCTAGTGACTCCGTGGGGGCGTGTTCCGCCACCTCACCTTCCAGGTTTCCGGTGGAGGCGATACCCGTCACCACACCCACACATAGACACATCCCCTTTTTTCATTCATTTTCTCCTGAAGAGATTTTTCAAGTTAATCAGACCCTTTTAGAATTATTTAATTCTGCTAAATACAACCCGTCCTCCTTTGATATCGTTTTGTCCCAGATGGAGGATTTTTTACTTTCTATCCCTGGTCTTTCTTTGGTCCCCGAGTATAATTTTTTATTATCTAAGTTAGAGACTTTTAAGACCACTGTTACAGCCATCCCTGAGGTGGACTCCACGCTGCACGCAGCCCCTGAGGTGGACTCCATGCTGCACGCAGCCCCTGAGGAGGATTCCAAGCTGCACGCAGCCCCTGAGGTAGATCCTCACCTCTCTTTTTCCGAGGGGGTTCCGGTGAACGCTCCTCACCTCTCCTGTTCCGAGGGGGTCCCGGCAGACGATCCTCATCTCTCCTATTCCGAGGGGGTCCCGGTAGACACTCCTCAGCTCTCCTGCTCCGTTCCTGCCGCCGCCGCAGAGGGCTCCGTTCCTGCCGCCGCTGCCGCCGCAGAGGCCTCCATTCCCGCCGCCGCCGCAGAGGGCTCCTTTCCTGCCGCCGCCGCCGCTGCAGAGGGCTCCGTTCCTGCCACCGCTGCCGCTGCAGAGGGCTCCGTTCCTGTTTCCTTTCCTGCCGCAGAAGACTCCGTTCCTGCCGCAGAGGGTTCCGTTCCAGTTTCCGTTCCTGTCGCAGAAGACTCCGTTCCTGCCGCAGAAGACTCCGTTCCTGCCGCAGAAGTTCCGGCTCCTGCAGAGCTCCAGGCCCCTCTGCCATCTGCTACAGAGCTCCAGGCCTCTCCGCCGTCTGCTGCAGAGCTCCAGGCCTCTCTGCCGTCTGCTGCAGAGCTCCAGGCCTCTCCGTCGTCTGCTACAGAGCCACAGGCCTCTCCGTCGTCTCCTACAGAGCTCCAGGCCTCTCCGCCGTCTGCTGCAGAGCTCCAGGACTCTCCGTCATCTGCTGCAGAGCTCCAGGCCTCTCCGTTGTCTGCTGCAGAGCCACAGGCCTCTCCGTTGTCTGCTGCAGAGCCTCAGGCCTCTCCGTCGTCTGCTGCAGAGCCACAGGCCTCTCCGTCGTCTGCTGCAGAGCCACAGGCCTCTCTGTCGTCTGCAGCAGCAACTCCCCAGGCCTCCACGACAGCAGCAGCAACTCCCCAGGCCTCTCCGACAGCAGCAGCATCTCCCCAGGCCTCTCCAACAGCAGCAGCATTTCCCCAGGCCTCTCCGACAGCAGCAGCAACTCCCCAAGCCTCTCCGACAGCAGCAGCATCTCCCCAGTCCTCTCTGACAGCAGCAGCATCTCCCCAGGCCTCTCCGACAGCAGCAGCACCTCCCCAGGCCTCTCCGACAGCAGCAGCATCTCCCCAGGCCTTTACGACAGCAGCAGCAGCACGCTCCAAGTTCCCCTCGTCTCCTGCTACACGCTCCAAGTTCCCCTCGTCTCCTGCTGCACGCTCCAAGTTCCCCTCATCTCCTGCT
>NC_056518.1:6622682-6625463 GCF_014905685.2 Nematolebias whitei | reverse complement strand
TCCCCTCGTCTCCTGCTGCACGCTCCAAGTTCCCCTCATCTCCTGCTGCACGCTCCAAGTTCCCCTCGTCTTCTGCTACAGCTCTCCAGGCTTCCACGCCGTCCGCTGCAGCTCTCCAGGCTCCCACGCCGTCCGCTGCAGCTCTCCAGGCTTCCACGCTGTCCGCTGCAGCTTCCCAGGTCTCTATGCCGTCCACTTCAGCTTCCTAGGTCTCCACGCCGTCCGCTGCAGCTTCCCAGGTCTCTCCGTCGCATGCTGCAGCTCCCCATGTCTCTCCGTCGCATGCTGCAGCTCCCCAGGTCTCCTTGACGCAAGCCGCGTTCCCTCTGTTTCTGTGTTTTGGACGGCCTCCCGGCCACCCCCCTGACCTGGCCCGGTTTGATGGACAGCCTCCCGGCCGCCCGCCGGAACAATGACTCTTAGGGACGATCCCTTGACCGTCCAAATCCTTTGTGTTCCCTCGTGTTTTTTCTCTGGTCCTTGTGTTTTTTCTCTGGTCCTCGTGTTTTTTCTCTCTGGCCCTCGTGTTTTTTCTCTGGCCCTCGTGCTTTCTCTCTGGTCCTCGTGTTTTCTCTCTGGTCCTCGTGTTTTCCTCGGGTCCTCCACCCTTGCAGTGCCGCCCTCCACCCGCCCTAGTCCTTCGGGAGGGGGGGTTTTTGGGGACGCCTGGAGGTGTCCTTGGGGGGGGGGGAGGTACTGTAAGGATGGTACTTTTCTGTGGTCCGGTTTGTGTCTGTGTTCCTTCGTGCTCCCTCATTAGTTCCATTGTTACCACCCGTGTCTCGTCCCAGCTGTCTGTAATCATGTCTCATCTTGTCTCTGTATATAAACCATCTGTTCTGTCTTGTTCATCGTCGCGACGTCCTCGTTGGGTCTCCTGTGTCTTCCCCTGAGTCTTCCTGGTTCCTCGAGTCCTCCTAAAATTCCCGTGCCTCCTTCCTATGTTCATGTAAGTTTTGCTGCCCCGTCAGCTTGTTATTTTGTACTTTCATTTATCATTAAATTCCTATTTTTGTAACTCTGCTGAGTTGAGTCCCTGTTCTGCACTCTGGGTTCGCTCCTGACCACAAATCCTAACATTGTCTGAGTGTCAAAATGATGCCCAACAGATTTACTTTCACAAGCAGAGCATTATGGCTGGCCTTAATGCTCCACTTAATATATAAATTAAATTTTATTAGAATATGCTTTGGGTTTGTTCCAGATGTAATGGACACGGGGACGGAAAACAAAGAATATAACAAAGCAGAAAAGTGAGAGAAGAGTTAAAATGTAAAGAAGGAGATAGGAATAGAGGAGAGAGAGAGGGATAAAGAGAACACAAATCAACATAATTGAAGTCTGCCTCTAGACCCGCGGAAAGAAAAAAAAACCCGACACAACCGAGAAACCACAACAACAAACAACTTATATAATGATACTTATAACATCATTAGAAAGTATTTTATACAGTACATGGTAATACAATATATATTTGATGGCCACCACAACCCAACTGTGTATCTGATAAACACCTGAATCTAAACACCTCTGTGAGCATGCTTATCACTATAAGGTTTCTCCATAAAAATGTTCAATAGTGGATGTGGGGACCCATAAACCCATCCCCACAGGACACGAAGGTAACACAGTGAAGACCGGAACCACAGACACACAGTGGCCCCCAAGCCCGGAACTCCAGTAGTCCCGCAACAGGGACACCCTCACCCCCCAGAGAGAGAAGCAAAAGGAAGCCCCGGGTGATCCCCAGCAACCACAATGCAGAAACCCCCAGGAGGCCGTAGCGACGAGTCAACAGGCCCCGCCGGCAACAGGCCCCTCCAGAGTGGATCCGGCCATGGATACCAAGTCCCGAGTCCCAAGGTCATACCACCCCCCAACAGAGGCCCGACAGAGCCAGGGCACCCAGGCCCCCACAGGCAGCCACCAGGGCAGGCCTGCACACACCCCACCACACAGCCCCAGCTCCTAAGAGCCGCCAATGCACAGGCGGCAGGGGGGCCCACCACCAGAGGGGAGCACGACCCACCAAATGGGGGGCCAAAACTGATCCAAGAGAGGGGGGCCACCAAAACCCAACCTGAGACAAACAGGCACACAGAGACAGCCCGCCAGAGCCTCTGTCGGGCCATCCATGCGCCCCACCTGCCCAACAGTGACCGCAAGCCGGCCCCAGGCCGGGGGCCAGAGCAGCAGGGAGCAGCAGCTGGGGAAGGCCAGCCCAGCGTAACATTGCATCCCTAAAGCCCCACACCACAGGCCCGGAGAAGCCCCGGCACGCCCCACTTGCCCCCCCCCCCCCCCCCCACACACACACACACAGCACCCTGCACCGTGAATGTCACATCAGGCCGACCAGCCAGCACTCCGTCCAAGTGAAGCCACGCCCCCGACCGCCACCACGCACTACCAACGACCACACACACACAACCACAGCCGACCTCCTGCCAGAACCCGGCAGCCACCCCAGCCAAAGGATTGGCCATCGGAAGCAGGAACCCCGATCAAAGGATCCAAACAATCCAGGGAGAACCGGAACACCAGCCCCACCCCCAATTGCTCCCAAAGGCCCAATACCCCCCCACAGCCCAGACCCCAACCAGGCAGCCTACCTCCACCCTCCTGCCCCCGACCCCAAATGTCAGACGGAGAATGAGGGTTAAGGAAAACTGGAAGACGCAACTCCTCCCTCCCCCCACTCAAATAAGATGTTGATGCATGTTGTTATATAGTGTGTGGAAAATAAATAATTGTTCTAAACTTAAAAAACTCTTAAAAGAA
>NC_056518.1:6622021-6622672 GCF_014905685.2 Nematolebias whitei | reverse complement strand
TAAATAATATTTAAACAATACATGTTAGTTTATTAATTTTTTCACAAGTGCGTTTAAAATGGGGGGATGAGGCGGCGACTGGCACAGACCCAGCCCCTCCCCAGAGAGCAGGCAGTGCCCGTTCACCTCCCTAACCCTTGCCCAGAACCCAAAATGTCTACATGCTACATATGAGAGTGGGCACAGGTCCCGGAGGTGAGAATGATTACACATCCCACCCCATATATGCCACCGTGTGCCCACTCCAGACCCTATATATGCATGTGTCGTGAGAATGTTATATGCGAGTGTCTAGGTTCTTTGATAAAATTGGGGCCCAGGTCTCCACGAACCACGGAGATGGAGGATCCTGCTCAGTAGTGCACCTGAACCCCAAGGCACTGCTTGAGTGGTGGTGTGATAGAGTGGGTGGAGGAAGACGTCAGGATGGGGAGGAACAACTGAGGTGGCAATGCCCTCCCAGGGGACCAGCTCCCCAACTGACCCCAATAGGCACCCCCATTCTCCGAGGTCCACCAGGGGAGGGAGGCTCCAGTGCATCCATCCAGAAGCAGGAGGCAGCCGCACCACCAGGGACCCAGGCCATGGACCGGCACATAGCCCCGAGGACCTACCAGAACCCGGGCCAGTGACCCAAGCCCCCCCGAGATC
>NC_056518.1:6608984-6621921 GCF_014905685.2 Nematolebias whitei | reverse complement strand
TTGTTATGCTGTCTTAAGCTTAGACTACTGGAGGACAAATTGACCTCATTTCTTTAAAAGATTTGCTAAAATTGAATACTCATTTGATACTGTTTCTATCTTAACATGTGATTCTTGACCTGCCATTGTGTATCTGTTCCTACCAAACCCAGTCGATCAAAGCAGATGGCCGCTTGTCCTAAGCCTGGTTCTGATAAGGTTTTGTAAGGGTCCCACTGCCTGCAGCCTGCCTTGCTGATGGCCGCTGATTACCAACACCTGGCGGCCATCAGCCTGATGAGCCTCTCCATCTACAAAAGGTTGCAGCCCAGTGTGACTCATCGCTGGAGCATATCACCTCTCATGGTATAGTACTGTTGAGCTAGATATGTCTAGGTGAAAAGAATTTGTTCACCTGTGTTCTCTTTTCCAGTTTCCTGGTTCCTCGTGTTTTTGGATTCTCCTCGTGACCTGATCTGGATCCCTCGGCCTGTCAGGTATTCCTCGTGCCATTTTTGCCTCCAATTGCCAGCCTTCCTCGTGCCCTTGGACCCTCGTTGGTTTTCCCTCTGCTGCTCTCTCCCTGGACTGAAGGACCAGCTCCCCTCCTTCGGGTTTGGACTGTAAGGACAAGAACCTCCTTCAAACAACCACTCAGGTCTTCCCCTTGGACCAACACTAACCTGTCGTCCCTCTTTCCAGGAGTGCTGGGTTCCAGCGTGTGAAACATTTCACTGTACACTGTACTAACTAACAGTTGTTGACACACTTTCCACAGAACAACTGTGTCAACTCTTGAAACTGTGCCTGCAGTCAACCTACTTCACATATGGGAAGCAATATTATAGGCAGAAACATGGGTGTGCTATGGGGTCTCCAGTTTCTCCTATTGTTGGCAACCTGTACATGGAGGAGGTAGAAAAGAGAGCCTTGACTTCTTTTTCAGGGACACCACCAAGTCATTGGTTCAGGTACAGTATGTTGACAACACTTGGGTTAAAATTAAATCTCAGGAAGTCCAACATTTTACTGACCACATCAACTATGTGGATAAATACATCAAGTTCACACGAGAAGATGTAAAAAATGGCAGGTTGGCTTTCTTGGACTGTGAGGTCTCAGTCTCTGATAGAGGACATTTGCAAACTGAGGTGTACCGCAAACCCACCCACACAGACCAGTATTTGCAGTTTGACTCCCATCACCCTTTGGAGCACAAGTTAGGAGTCATCAGGACTCTGTATCACAGAGCAGACTGCGTCCCCATTAGCTCAGGAGCCAGGCAGAAGGAGAAATCCCACACAAGACAGGCTCTAGAGCAATGTGGATATCCTAACTGGGCCTTCCTGAAAGCAGAGAAGAAACCCAAACAGGACTCCAGTCAGCCAACAGGTGAAAAGGAGGAACCCAGACCAGTGGTCATTCCATATGTTGAGGGAGTATCAGAGAAACTGAGACGTTTATTTTCTAAACATAACGTCCCAGTGGCTTTTAAACCCCAAAATACATTACGGCAAAGACTGGTTCATCCCAAAGATCCAGTCCCCCGGCACAAACAGAGCAATGTTGTGTATGCTGTTCAGTGTCAGGAGGGCTGTGATCAGTCTTACATCTGGGAAACTAAACAGCCACTGGCCAAAAGGATGGCCCAGCACAGAAGATCAACATCATCAGGCCAGGATTCTGCGGTCTACACTCATCTCCAGGCCAGCGGTCACTCTTTCAAGGATGAAGATGTTCACATCCTGGACAGAGAGGAACGATGATTTGGAGAGGAGTAAAGGAGGCCATCTTTGTGAAAAGAAATCGTCCATCGTTAAACAGGGGTGGAGGCCTACGTGTTCAACTGTCCCCCTCTTACAAGGCTGTGATTGCTAGTATCACTCAGCCCTCTGTGAATAGTAAACAGCCATCAGTGTGCTAATGATCCATTGTTAGGCTGATGGTCCTTCTTGACCATGTGATCAGCTGGTTTTGGTTGTCAGCAGCAAATTGGTTGATCCACTCTGAGAAGGTGCTATTTAAGAGACTGAGCTGAAAACAGCACCTCAGACTGAGGAAGACTCTTGGATGAGAGACGAAACGTTTCTACATTTTTTTGTTGATTTGCTTTGTTTTTGTTTTTTGTTTTTTTTGAATGTCCAGAGGACCAGATTTAACTTTTTTAGATGTGAGTATAATACCTCCACCGTCTCATTCCTAGGTTTTATTTTTGAGGGTGGACGTTGTCGAACAGACCCCGAGAAGACCAGGGCGGTAGTCGACTGGCCGACCCCCGAGTCCAGGAAACAGTTACAACGTTTCTTGGGCTTCGCAAATTTCTACAGGCGGTTCATTAAAAACTATAGTCGTGTCGCCGCCCCCCTGTCTCAGCTCACTTCCCTCGCCCGAGCCTTCCACTGGAACCCTCTGACACTGGGTTGGGGGCGGTCCTTTCCCAGCAATCACCCTCGGACAATAAGGTTCATCCCTGCGCCTTCTTTTTTCGGCGTCTCTCTTAAGCGGAGCGCAACTACGACGTGGGCAACCGCGAGCTGTTGGCGGTCAAGCTCGCGTTGGAGGAATGGCGGCACTGGTTGGAAGGCACTGAGACCCCTTTTTCGATTTGGACGGACCATAAAAATTTAACCTATCTTAGGAACGCCAAGCGTCTGACCCCCCGTCAGGCTCGTTGGTCGCTTTTCTTTAACCGTTTCAATTTCGTCCTAACTTTTCGCCCAGGCTCTAAGAACATTAAACCTGATGCCCTGTCCAGGCAGTTTGCCCCCCCTGACTCGCCTGAGGTTTCTAATAATATTGTTCCTCCCACTTGTATTGTCGGCTCCCTCTCCTGGCCCATCACCGCCACCGTTCAGCAGGCCCTCCTCTCTGAACCTGATCCTGGTGGTGGTCCCCCCGGTACCCTCTTTGTTCCCTCCAGCGTGCGGTCCCAAGTGCTCCAGTGGCTCCATTCTAACAAGCTTTCCTGCCACCCTGGAGTCAACCGCATGCTCGCTCTCACAAAGACCCATTTCTGGTGGCCCTCCATGTCCAGAGACATCAAGGACTTTGTTTCGGCCTGTCCCGTCTGTGCCAGAAACAAGTCTGGTACACAACCTCCGGCTGGCCCTCTGCTTCCCCTCCCGACCCCTAGTCACCCTTGGTCCCACATCACCCTCAACTTTGTGACCGGCCTTCCCCCATCTGACGGCAACACCATCATCCTCACGGTTGTTGACTGTTTTTCTAATGCCGCTCACTTTGTCCCCCTCCCTAAGCTCCCCTCTGCCCTTGAGACTGCTCACCTTCTCACCCTCAACGTTTTCAGGCTCCATGGGATCCCTTCTGACATCGTCTCCGACCGAGGCCCGCAGTTCGTCTCCCAGGTCTGGCACTCCTTTTGCAAGTCGCTCGGGGCATCCGTTAGCCTCACCTCCGACTACCATCATCAGGCTAACGGACAAGCTGAGCACTGCAATCAGGAGTTGGAGTCCACCCTGCGTTGCCTGGTCGAGTCCAACCCATCATCCTGGAGCCAACACTTGGTTTGGGTGGAATACGCCCACAACTCTTTCCGTTCCTCTGCTACCGGTATGTCCCCCTTTGAAGCTACCTTCCTCCTCTGTTTCCCAGCTCTGAGTCCGACTGTTCGGTCCCATCCGTTCAGCATCACTTTCGGCGGTATCATCGTATCTGGCGCCAGGCCAAGGCGGCCCTCCTTAGTACCGCAGCCCAGGCTAAACGGTTCGCTGACCGCCACCGTTCAGAGACAACCGCCTACCAGGTCGGCCAGCAGGTTTGGTTGTCCACTAAGGACATCAAACTGCGGGACACCCCCCGTAAACTCCCCCCCCCCCGCTTTATTGGTCCCTGCTCCATTACCCGCATCATCAACCCCTCTGCGGTCCGCCTCCAACTCCCCAGGGCCATGAGGATTCACCCTACCTTCCACGTCTCCCAGGTAAAGCCCGTTTCCCTCAGTCCCTTGTGTCCCCCTTCTGACCTCCCTCCGCCGCCCCGCCTGATCGACAACCACCCTGCGTTCACCGTCCGATCCATCTTGGACGTGCGACACAGGGGTAGAGGTTTCCAGTACCTGGTCGATTGGGAGGGGTACGGTCCTGAGGAGAGGTCATGGATCCCCAGGTCCTTCATCCTCGACCCCAGCCTCATCTCCAGGTTTTTCAGAGACCACCCCGAGAAGCGCCTCAGGTCGCCTGGAGGCGATTCTTGAGGGGGGTACTGTAAGGGTCCCGCAGCCTGCCTTGCTGATGGCCGCTGATTACCAACACCTGGCGGCCATCAGCCTGATGAGCCTCTCCATCTACAAAAGGCTGCAGCCCAGTGTGACTCATCGCTGGAGCATATCACCTCTCATGGTATAGTACTGTTGAGCTAGATATGTCTAGGTGAAAAGAATTTGTTCACCTGTGTTCTCTTCCAGTTTCCTGGTTCCTCGTGTTTTTGGATTCACCTCGTGACCTGATCTGGATCCCTCGGCCTGTCAGGTATTCCTCGTGCCATTTTTGCCTCCAGTTGCCAGCCTTCCTCGTGCCCTTGGACCCTCGTTGGTTTTCCCTCTGCTGCTCTCTCCCTGGACTGAAGGACCAGCTCCACCTTCGGGTCTGGACTGTAAGGACAAGAACCTCCTTCAAACAACCACTCAGGTCTTCCCCTTGGACCAACACTAACCTGTCGTCCCTCTTTCCAGGAGTGCTGAGTTCCAGCGTGTGAAACATTTCACTGTACATAATAAACACTGTTCTTTTGTATTTCCCCTGTGTCTGCCTCGTTCTGGGTCTCAAAATATCTGGGTTCCCCGCGTAATCCTAACAGGTTTCTTCCTCATGAGGGAGTTTTTCCTTTCCACTGTTGCCTTCATGCTTGCTCAAGATGAGAGTTCTGTGATGTAGTTAAACTCAAAGCAGTCTGCTCCTCAGATAAATGTTAAATTATTATTTTTATATATGAATGTTTCTGTTCAGTGCCCCGAGATGACTTCTATTGGGAGTTGTTAGGCTGTTGTTATCCATAGTTAGGCTGATGGTCCTTCTTGACCATGTGAGCAGCTGGTTTTGGTTGTCAGCAGCAAATTGGTTGATCCACTCTGAGAAGGTGCTATTTAAGAGACTGAGCTGAATACAGCACCTCAGACTGAGGAAGTCTTTCGGATGAAAGACGAAACGTATCTACATTTTTTTGCTTTGTTTTGTTTTTTGTTTTTTTGAATGTCCAGAGGACCAGATTGAACTTTTTTGGATTTTTCTACCTGGATTATTGAGCATGCATCAGGAGATCTATTGGGAGTTGGCACTATATAAATAACTGAATTGAATATTGAAACTGTTTGGTAGAATTACTCACAGTATGGTGATATTTACGATACAAGACCATCCTCAGCAGCTTGTTCAAATAGTCCTCTAACTGTCGCTGTAGAAACACACACACTTCATTTCAGCACGGAGGGGTTTAATTACAACATTAATGAAAATCAGTGTAAATAACAGCATTATGCACACACAGACAGGCACAGAGAGTTTTAGTGAAAATATCTGCTGGTATAGGGTTAAGCGCCATGGCAACAGAAGTGTGCAGGATGAGCTCCACACAATTAACACAAGATGTTTAAAACAAATAATCAAAATGCTGCCACATCACATACTCTCCTGCTGGAGACCTGCTCATCTCGCACCAGCTCGTCTCCTCCCCCCCGGGGCAACGAGGGCATCTCCCTCACCTCACTCTTCCTCATTGTCTTCCTCCTCACAGTGTGGCTGCAAACAAAGAAATTAAAGGAATAAACTTAGAAGAACTTGGTATTTTGGAAATGTGTTCTGATTGATTTCTTGTAAAATCCCACGGTTAAAGTAAGTGATGAATGTTACAGCAAGAATTAAAGAAAATTAGTTCTATTTCGTATAGGCTTCGCCCTTTAAGGCTATTGCTAGTGGATTTATCCCTTTGCGTGCAGTGCAGCACAGAAAATTTTAGTCCACGCCCACCTGCTGTGTGGGCCTCACCACCGGTCTGTATAAATTACAGTGAGACCGGGTAATCGGCTCCCATTTTATTCTTCATCCAGCTAGTTAGCACTGTCAGAAGAACGAAGAAGGAAAAGATGTCCAGCTTTGACCGGCACAAGTTTTGCAAAGGATGCCTGGGTCTCCGCCATGCCAACCTCCTGCCATCCCAGTGAGCTCTTCCTCCCCAAGGAAAAGCAGAGACGAGCAGCCTTGTTCAAGGTAAGTGCTGAGGAGTTTTTTTATGTGGAGGGCAACTACCTGCTGGACAACGCCATCGCCTTTTCTAACGTGTTTTCCTCGCGGTGAATCGGATGATTCCCTCGAAAAAGGCGATGCGGGCAGCAGCTCTGCTGAGTGTTTTTTCCGTGGTGGGATGCTGCGCATGGGATGACGCCACCACCTTTCTTTGACACAGTCACGTAGTGAATTGAATGATTCCTCCGTGAAAGGCGATGCTGGAAACAACCTCGCTGCCCCTTCCCACCTGGAGAGCATAGTGATGGAAGAAGAGCGGTTGAACGGTTGCTCAACCACCTCGGGTCTTCCCATTTCGGCGACCACACTGCTCCCAGCCATTGGCGCCCTCCTCTCGGAGCTGCCCGGCATAATCCATGAGGCTGCTAACACAAAGGGACTTTCCGTCCCTCGGCTACCTCTGCCCTGATCGGATGATCTTGCGGGAAGGTTTGGCTCTGCCCCGGCTCATCGCCCTGATCCCCTCTGGCCTTGCAGTCCATCTGTGACGTCACATTGGAATGAGGCTGCAGCTGGGCCCGTGAAGCTGAAGACATCTGTTTCTACCTTCGCCTCCATCTCCAGAGTGGAGGATTTTACCGATCGGTGTTTATCCCTCGATTCACCCACCTGGAACCAAGCCTGGCGGAGGCACTTGGAGCAAAAACTTCCAGGGTGGACCGGCAACCTATCCCTCCAGGAAAGCATGACCAGAGGGTGACAAAGCTCTCCGACCAAGCTCACCAGTGCACATCCCAGGCAGTTGCGGAAAACAACAACATCGCTCTGCTGGCCTACAGCATCTCAAAGAGGCTGGAGGAAGCAGACCTGCTGGAGGAGACAAAGCTCTCTCTGTAAAGCCACTGATGTTATCTTAAACGTGTGCGCCACCTCTGTGGTCTACCTGTCCCGCATCGCCGCCCGGATGACCATGATCCAGAGGACCACCTGGCTCCGCCTCTCACCATCCTTGTCCGGGAGGCTACAGAAAGACCTGCTGGAGGGCCCCATCACCCCAGTGGTGCTGTTTGGGGCCAACTTCAGGACCATCCTTGAGAAATCGCCGAGGTCCGAGGAGGTCTCAGAGATTGTACACCATCTGGTGACGTCACAGTCCTCCTCCTGCCCTTCCGGCCGCTGGAGGGACCGCTTTGGCCAGCAACAGCAGCAGAGGCGCTCCACAGCTGCAGCAGCAACTTCACGCTCCACTCCTCTGCCGGCCCCTCCACCTGGGAACAGCTCCTTGATGGGAATGTGTGTGTTTTTGACTATGTATGTTTTGAAATAAAACAGAAACATCTCTGAAAGTAAAGTTTCATCTGAGACTGTCAGATCAGCTGATTTCACAGCTGCCTCTCTTCACACATTCCCCACTCAGAATGAGCCAGTAACCTCTAAACAGCGTTTTAAATGGCACCACAGTTTGGTAAATATCACAAAACACTCATCTGCCATGTCAGCTAAAATCATGTTTTTTTTTCAGCAGACCGAGTCTGGTAAAATCCCTCGTTTTCAGCCAGAACCTGTTTTTAATTTCTGCTGTTTTCTGCCCAGTCACCACGCAGTGGGAGTAAATGTGTTTCTCCACAACAGCTGTAGCCTCCACCAAAATGGTGTCTCACTCAGAAAGCACTCACGCTTCCTCTCAGTGCGCGCCAGCTCACCTCAGCTCTAATGTGAGACCGCAGCCTGGGCTCAGCACAGAGGCACACATACATCCTTTTTTCTGTCGGAGCCCCCCTTGGGTTCCCCCTGGAGAATCTCCAGAGCAGGTGATGACAGTAAGGGTTTTTAGTCTGGTTGACGTTCATGAGAATCATGACACAACACAAAATGAGTGCCCGTTCTCCGAGCATTACTCAGAGTGGCAGCGAGTGTGTTCCCTGGACAGATGGATGGACCGTCTGATCAACAAGGGTTACACGCAGCAGTTTGCAGCTCAACCCCTGCTATTCAGAGGGATTATAGAGACGGTTCTGTCTTCTCCAGAACAGAGCTCGTCTCTCCAGTCAGAAATTTAGGAATTTCTGACGAAAAATGTGTTTTCCAGAGTTCCCAACGGAGAGGAAAATATGGGATTTTTTCCTCCCACTTCTTCCTGGTTCAAAAAAATCGGAGGGATGAGACCCATTCTCGAGCTGTTCGTGTTTAGCAATTCGATCATGGGAATACAATTCCACATGCTAATAAACAGCTGCTGGAGAACTTCACCAGAACAACTGGTTTTCACCTCCATAGATCTGAAGAGTGCATGTTTTCACTTTTTCCATCATTCTGAAACACCCCATGCACGTTCTCAAAATGCGTGGAGATGGCTCTGCAGTTGTTAGACATGGCAGGAATGAGAATTTTTTTTATGTGGACGATCTGCTCTTATTAGCTCGGTCCAGATAGGAAGTAGTCGCACAGACCAAAACGTTAGTGTTACACCTGGGGTTTTCTATGAACTGTGAAAAAGTTCAGTTCGTCTGTCCCAGATGATTGTTTATCTGGAAGTGGAGCTAAACTCAACCACACTGAGAATCCATTTATCACAGTTGAGAGCCGAAGCTCTGTCAGCTCAGCTCCGCCATGTCAAACTCTGTAGCATAGTGACAGTCTGCCTGTCATGTGACTCCTGGGATGATGTCAGCGGCCCACATCGTGGTTCCGCTGGGCCTACGTCACATGAGACGCTTTCAGAGATGGTTCGCCCACCTGCACATAGATCCTGTGTACCAGAAGAGGCAGATTATCTTTGTGCCCCCTCCATGAGCACCGATCTGAATCACTGGGGAAACCCTCTCATTCTGTCAGAGGGAGTTCCCATCAGCAGGCCTACATCACACATCTCAATTTTCACAGACACGTTCCTGTCAAGCTGGGAGGAATGTGTCTGTCCCAGGTAGTGGGAGCACAGTGGCTGGACCACATGTCACTTCACATAAATGTGCTAGAATGTTTTCACGGTCTGAAACGTGACTCAGCATTTTGCCCCCCTGCTGCGGGATCAGCATGTTCAGATGCAAACAGACAACAAGTGACAACAGTTTACATAAACCATCAGGGAGGCGTGCGCTCAGCCCATCTGTTATGCATCGCGAAGCAGCTATTGTGTTGGGCACACAAAAACCTGCTCTCCATCAGAGCAGTGTACACTCCCAGCGTCCTGAACAGGGGAGCGGATATCATGTTGAGGGGCGGTCCCCGCCACAAAGACTGCAGCCTCCATTCTGAGCTGATCTCTCAGATTTGGAGCAGGTTCGGCTGAGCAGCAGTGGATCTGTCCGCCACACGGGAGAACGCCCATTGTCAATTACGGTTCTCACTGAGCCCACGAGACGACCCACCGTTAGGAGTGGACACCTTCGCTCACAGCCCGTGGCTAAAAATGCTCCTTTATGTGTTTATATCAAAGTGGACAGTTTTTCAGCACTGGTGCACAGAGAAAGGTGTAGAGACCATCTCATGTCCACTAGGTGGCATGCTGTCCTTTCTGCAGCAGCTGATAGACAGAAATCTAGCGTTCAACAAAATTAAGACTAATGCTGCAGCTATTTCTTCCTGTCACAAGGGCTTCTGTGACATAACAGTTTTTAATGAAGCATTTCCTGAAAGGTGTACGGAGACACAGACCGGTGTCACACCCACTAGCTCCACAGTGGGACCTAACGATGGTTCTGCACGCTATGATCAAAGCTCCTTTTGAGCCTTTAGATCAGGTTTCACTTAAATTCCTGTCACTTAAAACAGCCCTGCTGCTGGCTTTGACATCAGCAAAGAGAGTGAGCAATTTATCTGCGCTCTCTGCTGCCTCGTCATGCCTCAGGATTCAAGCTGATGGCAGCTCAGCTGCGCTGAGACCTAACCCAGCTTTCATACCAAAAAACATCACAAGTTTATTTAATCGAGAATGATAACCTTGGAGGGGTTTTATCCACCTCCTCACAATTCAGAGTAGGAAGCATCATCTCACCTCCTCTGTCCTTTGCGCGCGCTTGCATGTTATATATACCCCACTGAGTTATTATCAGCATCTGTTTGTGCATTACAGGGACACCTCTGCAGGTTGCCCTTTATCCACCCAGTGCCTCTCACACTGGCTATGTGAGGCTATTTCTGAAGCTTACAGACCATCAGGACTGCACCCACCAGAGAATCTCAGAGCTCATTCCACCAGAGGGATTTCATCCTCTACAACTTTTCATGGAGGGATGAGAGTGGAGGACATTTGTACGGCGACCGCTTGGTCATCGCCTTGTTCATTTATTCGCTTCTATGTACGTGATATCTCTGCTTTCTCCATGACTCATTCTATTCTTAGCGTTCTAACAGAATGATTTTTACTTGTTTCATGGAATTTCATTTTAAGCTCACATCTGACTGTATGCAATTACAGTGTGAGACATTTATTATCAGTCACAAGTTCATGACTGCTGTTACCAATCAGTTCATTTTGTTATTAATCAGTTCATATTGAAGAACTGTTGACCTGCTCTGTTCATCCTTACACGGTTACAATTCGTAACCTCTGTTTTTTTCCATTCACAGCAGCAGGACTGCGTTTCCCTTTTTCTGCATCGGAGACCTTTTCTCTCCGGTGCACTCTTGTGCATGGAATGCATAATTACGCACACAGAAGGCTGAGTGATGAAATGTTTTTTGGTGCAGGCGGGCACTTCATATTGTGTCTGAATGGACCCAGTGAGGCATAGACTACATCCTGCTTCGCCTTTAACCCACTAGCAATAGCCTTAAAGGGTGAAGCCTATACAAAATAGAAAGTTAGTTATGTACTGTAACCCCAGATTATATTATTATAGGCACAGCCCTTCAAGCTCTGGGCCTCACTGGTTTCTAAATGGCTGAAGAAAAAAGCTATTTGGGAGCCGATTACCCAGTCTAACCGTAATTTATACAGACCAGGGGTGAGGCCCACACAGCAGGTGGGTGTGGACTAAAGTTTTCAGTGCTGCGCGTGAAGGGATAAACCCACTAGCGATAGCCTTAAAGGGCTGCGCCTATACTCATAGAATCTGGGGTTACAGTACGTAACCAACGTTTTATTTGTTGCTGTAAACAAGTTAGAGAGAGAGATAAAGGCAAAATATTAGAAAGAACTCCATCATTTTAGTTTAACAAAAATTATTAATCAATATTTCTCATTGTACTACATGTAAAAAGAAAAAAAGAAACATTCATAAAGTCCATTTTTATGTTGGTAAATCTAAAAAGATAGTTCTTCTACATTTTTAGATTTAGATAACATAACAATAGCATTTAATGCTTCTGCATCAGGAATCAGAGTGTTTATGCAAAATTGAAGGACACAAGTATACATAGGATATTCATTAGACATTTAAGAAAAAGTTGGCAAATTCTAATCTGCTATTGCCATTTCCCTGTTCAGTCTTTTTGCTAAGATTAGCTAGCTAAATGCAATCACTAGTTTCATAAAAGCTCTAATTTGTGTTCTCATTTAACCACCATAATCTTATATTTCTCTTCTCAATTTGAATTTTGATTTTTTTTTTTTTTTTAATTTAAATTATTCCTTATGAAGCATGAATGCGGGTAGTCATGTAACTGACTAAATGTGTCTGACAAGACAAAGATGTCTTGTGCATCTTTCATATGGCATGATGACAAAAAGAAGAAACTTTGAAAATATGTCTGTTGAAAATAGTTTAATGAAACTTCCAAAAAGTATCAAAAACACATTGCATTTTTGGGGTCAACCAAATTTAAAATGCCTGCCACAGTTTTTTAAACATAGTTCATCAAATACTGGCTATACTTGTCAATTTTACAGATACTGAGATAAAATTTGTTGTGGTGGTAACTGAGGTTGATCCCAAACTGATGGTGTGACATCTATAGTTAAAATTAGGGCATGCAATGTGGTGGGCAATATTAAGTCATTTGAGGAATGCTAGTTTTATTGTTTGTCTGCATGTGAGCCTGTACTTGTACAGTATGGATAGTTTGTAGCTGTGTTGGCACTAACTTCCGTGATGGCAGTGGTATCCTAATGAAGGTTTTGTACGTCCTCAGCTCTCTGTGCAGCTCCATGAAGTGTTTCTCTTTCCTCTTAATGATCCAGGTAAACTCGCCGTGTTTCATCTCAATCCTAAACACAGCTGGTAAAGACTGCACACAGAAGTTATTTAATATACCTCATAACTCCCACAGAGCAAAAACATACATGTTAGGCTGATTGGTAACTCTGAATTGTCCCTAGGTGTGAATGAGAGAGTGAATTGTTGTTTGTTTTGTTTGTCTCTATGTGTCCCTGTGATGGACTGGAGACATGTCCAGGTGTACCCTGCCCACAGTTGGATATGGGAACCAGTGAACCCCGCAACCCAGAAAGGAAGAAGCGGGTAAAGATGATGGATGGATGGATGGATGGATGCTTTATCTACTTCACTGAAAACTAATGAACTACAGTAGTCCCTCGATACTTTACGGTTCGACTTGTAGTGAACTTGACCTGATGTCCAAACTGACCAGATGGACAGAAACTGTCATTTCATTGATCTGAATCCAGAAATACAGTTTGACCCATCCTGAGACTTTCTTTCTTGAATTAATCAAGTAGAAATGACAGTTCTCTATGATCATTACTATTTTACAAATGTTTTGATAATCAAATTGTGTTAGTTCAAACAATGTTTACAGGTTGAAGAGAACTACTCATTTTTATTTACATAAACAGTAAGTAATGATTTTTATTCCTCATT
>NC_056518.1:6602809-6608884 GCF_014905685.2 Nematolebias whitei | reverse complement strand
TACCTTTAAGACCTATTGTTAGCATGATTAACTCTGTCACTTACAATGTTTCCAAATATCTGGCGTCTGTACTCATCCCTTTAGTTGGCAGCTCAGAACACCACATACAGAACACCATGGACTTTGTGGATAAGGTGAGGGATGTCATCATGGAGACTGATGAAACAATGGTCTCTTTTGATGTCACATCACTCTTTACGTGCATTCCTGTTGATGATGCAGTAGAGGTGGTCAGTTTAAGATTAAAATCAGACACCACTCTGAGCAGCAGGACCACGCTTTCCACAGAACAACTGTGTCAACTCTTGAAACTGTGCCTGCAGTCAACCTACTTCACATATGGGGAGCAATATTATAGGCAGAAACATGGGTGTGCTATGGGGTCTCCAGTTTCTCCTATTGTTGCCAACCTGTACATGGAGGAGGTAGAAAAGAGAGCCTTGACGTCCTTTTCAGGGACACCACCAAGTCATTGGTTCAGGTATGTTGACGACACCTGGGTTAAAATTAAATCTCAGGAAGTCCAACATTTTACTGACCACATCAACTCTGTAGATAAATACATCAAGTTCACACGAGAAGATGTAAAAAATGGCAAGTTGGCTTTCTTGGACTGTGAGGTCTCAGTCTCTGATAGAGGACATTTGCAAACCGAGGTGTACCGCAAACTCACCCACACAGACCAGTATTTGCAGTTTGACTCCCATCACCCTTTGGAGCACAAGTTAGGAGTCATCAGGACTCTGTATCACAGAGCAGACAGCATCCCCACTAGCTCGGGAGCCAGGCAGAAGGAGAAATCCTACACAAAACAGGCTCTAGAGCAATGTGGATATCCTAAATGGGCCTTCCTGAAAGCAGAGAAGAAACCCAAACAGGACTCCAGTCAGCCATCAAGTGAAAAGGAGGAACCCAGACCCAGACCAGTGGTCATTCCGTATGTTGAGGGGGTATCAGAGAAAATGAGACGTTTATTTTCTAAACATAATGTCCCAGTGGCTTTTAAACCCCAAAATACATTACAGCAAAAACTGGTTCATCCCAAAGATCCAGTCCCCCGGCACAAACAGAGTAATGTTGTGTATGATGTTCAGTGTCAGGAGGGCTGTGATCAGTCTTACATCGGGGAAACTAAACAGCCACTGGCCAAAAGGATGGCCCAGCACAGAAGATCAACACCATCAGGCCAGGACTCTGCGGTCTACACTCATCTCCAGGCCAGCGGTCACTCTTTCAAGGATGAAGATGTTCACATCCTGGACAGAGAGGAACGATGGTTTGAGAGAGGAGTAAAGGAGGCCATCTTTGTGAAAAGAAATCGTCCATCGTTAAACAGGGGTGGAGGCCTCCGGGTTCAACTGTCCCCCTCTTACAATGCTGTGATTGCTAGTATCACTCAGCCCTCTGTGAGTAGTAAACAGCCATCAGTGTGCTAATGAGCCATTGTTAGGCTGATGGTCCTTCTTGAGCATGTGATCAGCTGGTTTTGGTTGTCAGCAGCAAAACTGGTTCATCCACTCTGAGAAGGTGCTATTTAAGAGACTGAGCTGAAAACAGCACCTCAGACTGAGGAAGTCTCTTGGATGAGAGACGAAAAGTTTCTAGATTTTTTTGCTTTGTTTTTTTTTTTTGTTTTTTTGAATGTCCAGAGGACCAGATTGAACTTTTTTGGATAACCTCTGTAATTTCTCAACAAATGTTTTTAGTTAAACTCTAGCATGAAAGTGGCAGGTGATATGTATTCCTTCAAGAAATGATAAGCCAATTATTTGTATACTGAAATTCTACGTTTGCATTATGGAAACAAAGCTTAAAAAATGGCAATAGACCATCAGTGTGTGTTGGGTATTTTGTTTGGTATCTGACCTGTTCAAAGGCCACAGACCGGGTCACACTGCCCACATCGGTCAGCCGATGCGCTCTGTCATCCCAGCGACCATATGCCAGGTCTATCCCACCCACAAAGGCCACTGATTGGTCAATAACCACAATCTTTTCGTGATGGGCCCACAGATAGACTGAGGATGAGACGTGGTCTGGATGACGCATCACCTGGATCATATGTGACACACAGCAGACATGTAGTATGTAACATGAAGTTCTGACCGTAAGAATGACATGTTAGGATTCACCTGTTCACCTTGATGTTAGGGTGCAGGTGCATGAGTGTCCTTTTGCTGTAGCCTGAGTTGATACCCAGGGCAAGCTCCACCTCCTTATACAGCATCACAAAGATCCGCACTCCTTGTTGCTGTGGTTAAAGAAAAGGTGAATATGATAGAATGAAATTTAAGCTCCCCTCTGTGCGGACTAAATTTGGCAAAAGGGCCTTCTTTTACTCCACTCCTGTAACCTGGAACACCTTGCAAAAGGGTCTGAAGTTGTCAACTTTGACCACTTTAAAGGATTTTAAACAACTGTTAAGTTCATTGCAAAAACCAATGCAGACATGTTCCTGTTTTTAGTATTTTACATTGCTTTATAATGTAGCGGTCTTTGTTTCATTTTTCTATAATTTCTTTTATTTAATTATCATTTTCTTTTATTTCATTTTATATAGTTGTATATGACTGTCTATTGTTGTCTGTACCTCATCTGTGTTCTTTGTTGAAAACTGGTCTATATTGTAAATAAGTCCTTGCGGCTCAATGAGACTAACCTGAAGGTTGAATGAAAACTAGTGGATGGATTTAAAAAAAGAAAACCTCTTAAAAGTAATCTTTGGGTGTACAGTTAAAAAAGTCTTACCGTTTTAGAATAAATCCAGCTGTCAGCAAAATGCAAGATGTTGCAGACATCAACAGTAATTATTTAAGATTTTTTTCATTTTCTATTACTTACTGCTTTGCGTTTGAGGATGCAATCCAGCCTCCATCTGTTACCCTCGACAACGGGTCTCTTTAGGAAGATCTCTGGACTCAGCCTAACAAAAAGAAAGAAGAAGACAGAAGGATGCATGGAAAGTTTAAGAAAAGAGATAAAATAAGAAAAGCTATTAATCCCACTTTCATTTACTATAAAAATCATCCTGACTTTTACAATTTATATCCACTGACACATCTTTACCTACACCTGTCATGTTTCTGCCCCCTCCTGCCATAGTTTCTGTCCCCCTGCTCTGTTTTTCCTTCATATTCATGCCTCAGCTCAAGCCTGCTCCTGCCACCTTACACCACGCCCACTTTGCCTTGTCACCTCAACCAGCGCTCATCAGTTGCACCTGTTCTCCTGCCTTCTTAAGCGCCATGTTCACTCTCTACCCGTGCCAGATTATCAAACCTTTCACAGTAGTAGATGTCCAGCGTTCATGCCACAGCCTTGCTTGTCTGCCTGGTTCCGACCTCACGCCTGCTCCTTGGATTCCTCACCTTGCCTGCCCCTCTTCTTGTTTGAATATCTCTCTCTGACCACGGTACTGACTCTGCTCTCCATTACACCACCTATGCCTCTTGGATCTCATTGTGGATTAAGTTGTGGATTTCTGACCACCTGTGGATGATCCCTGCCTGTTCTACTGGACCTCGCTTTTGGATCTGCCCCAAAGTCTCTTGCTACACAGCCTTCTTGCTCAGCTGCATTTCACTCATCACTGGTGATGTCATCAGATCAACCTGTCAGGAGGATTCCTTTCTCTGCCGGACTGTGAAGGTTAGTGATCGCCTGTATTTCCCTGAGAACCATCACAGTCAAACCCACAAGTCTAACATTTCTCTACAGATTTGAGCCATCCACGGACCCAGACCTTCACCAGCAGCTCTGTTTTAATAAATGTTTTAAACCATTCCTGTTCTGTGTTGTTACTTAATCCAAAACCAGAATATTGTCAACAGCAGGGCAGACATGACAATAATATAGTCACAGGATGAGACACACACATTGGCATCCTGAGTGTACACATCAAAAATACTGTTGACTTGTATGACCCAGGCTGTAACCTCACTGGTAAATATTATAGCCTAGTGATCCATCACAGTCCATTCATTCATCCTTCTCTTTAACTCGCTTTTCCTTTCCAGGTCACAGGGAGCTGGTGATCTCCAGCAGTTAGTGACAGACCCTAGTTACCAATGACCAGAACAGTGGTCTGGTCATTCTAAATGTTTATTCCACTTCCAGCAGACATATGAATTCAAATGAAACATGAACACTGACATTTTTATAGTTACTAACACATGTTCAAAGTCAATTTTTGCAATGCATTGTGGTCTGGATATATTCATGCCTATTGCATTTAACGTCAAATCAAATTGTATTTGTCGTTTGTGTAAAGTCAAAGTTCTTCATTGTCATTCGCATCACATGCTGTACATGTGGTGGAACAAAACTGTACACAGGGTCTCAGTTACACCCAACAAAAGTATAAATTATGGAGAAAAAAAAGCTGTAGTAAGATCTAAAATATGAACTAAGAAATATGCTAAAACTAAGAATACACTAAGCAGTAATAGTACAAAAACAATACGCTGAACAACAGCAGCACAAACATGAGTCTGTGTGAGCAGATGACTATGAATGAACATATCAGAGTCAGAGTCAGAGTCAGAGTTTCTTTATTGTCATTCGCACCTCATGTGGTACATGTGGTGGAGCGAAATTATGTACGCAGGGTCCCAGTTACATCCAATATCAGCGGGAAATAAATCAGCAAAATGAGATCAGCAACATGGATAGTCCTCAGGACATATCAACAAAATGGCATTACAATTTTTTTTTTTTTTTCCCACTGTGGTAATCCTGATTAGGGATTCATGAGTAACGGCTTCAGGGTAGAAGCTGTTCCTCAGTCTAGTGGTTCTAGACTTAATGTGCCTCAATCTCCTGTCTGAGGGGAGTGGGACAAAAAGTGTGTGTGCTGGGTGAGTGGGGTTATTCATGATGCAGGTGGCCCTCTTCCTGCATCTGGAGGTGTAGATGTCTGTGATGGTGGGGAGGCTGACTCCAGTGGTCTTCTGTGCAGCCTTCACCACTTTCTGCAAAGCTTTATTCATTATGAAATAAATTCATTATGAATAAAGATATTCATTATGATCACTGACTATGGCCTCCTATGCAATGAGAAACAAATTGAAATCATTTTGGCTAAGGGTGGCCTTGAGCACCTCTGGATAATCTTCAGCCAGTTTATGTATGTATATATACTGTATATATACTGTATATGAAGATGGCGCCCGTGTACATGGCTTGCAATCCACCTCTACTGATGGTGTTCGGATTATTTTTGTTTTTTGCATTTCTCATCTGTGACATCAACTCTCTGCTTGGTGTATGACAGACAACAACTTTTGGATCTTCGTTTTTCTGTCACTGAAGTCACTTATTTGGAAAAATATGAGCGTACCTCTGGACTCCCCCCTCCTCCCCCCCTGCTGGCGGACGTGCCAGCTTACCTCCACTGCGCTCCTCACCTCCCTGCCCGGAGATATCGCTTCAGACGCCGGGGAAAACATGCTGGTCAGCTGGTGAAGCTTAAAGCTCTGCGCGCTGCATCTTCCTCTCCTGTGTGCCCGGACCAGGTAACCATCTTTAGTTGTCAGCCGGTGCGCAGCTCGGACCGACCTGGAGGGGCTGTTATTGAAAACCTGCAGCCATTAGCGCACGCTAACTCCACCACTGCTGGCTCCACTTCGGACAATATCCGAATGTGTTTGGTCAACGCAAGATCTGTTACCAACAAAACTTTTATCCTCAGGGACTACTTTCAAGAGCACGATTTGGACTTTCTGTGCATCACAGAGACTTGGATGTCTCTGGGTGAGTCCAGCGCCTTGACGGAATTACTGCCACCGAACTGTCTGTATTTTAATGCACCGTGGCCATCAGGCCGGCGCGGTGGTGGATTATTAACAATATTCAAATCAACTTTTGACTGTAAACAACTGCCCATCCCAGTTTTGAGCTGAGCGTCTTTGAACTCTGACATTCACCTGCAACGTTATTTGCACTTGTCTACCGCCCACCTCAATCAAAGGATTTCATAAATGAGTTTTCTGACTTCTTGGCTGAAATCACACCAAAATATGAGCATGTTTGTCATGAACCAGAGGCCGGATCGCAAACAACAACAACAACCACTGA
>NC_056518.1:6596559-6602709 GCF_014905685.2 Nematolebias whitei | reverse complement strand
TAAATAATATTTAAACAATACATGTTAGTTTATTAATTTTTTCACAATTTTCCCCCCTTTTGTTCCAAAGGAACAACAAAATAAGAAAACAAAGTGAATAAAAAATATATATATATAAGTATAGACTTTGAAAGGGATAAACATCAAGTTCAGTGCATCACTTGTGGTTTGGCACAGGACCATCATAAACTTCAAATGGAAGTTGCAAGAGCTGTTTTTTTTGGGTTACAGACCCTGTTTAAAAGCTTATGCGTACAGGTAAGAAACTTCAATTTAATTCAAAACATGAAAATATACAAAGAACATAAAGGAGGGCATACTGTTTTAGTCAAAAAGTATTAACATAAAATATAAAAAGAAGAAAACATAAAATTTTTATTTAAAGCATAAAACCAAAATATGAAAGATTAAAAAATGTCTTTTAGTTCTGGAAATGTTGTCCAGTGTACTCATGGTCTTCTGGTCTAAGCCTAAGAACACAACTTTGGACGACTAAGACTACTAAATCTAGGAATTCTAGTCTAGATGGAATGGGTGAAGTTTCAGTCATCAGGGAGTGTCCGCCTCTGTCAAAGTCAATTACAAAGATGTCATCGGTGCAGGATGTGTCAATCTCAAGAATGGATTGATGTTCTCTAACTGTAAAACGAATTTTCATTTTATCTTAAAACAAAAGTGTTGTAAGAGGAAAATAAAACCAACAACTAAAACGAAAATGTATGCAAAGAATGCAAAAAGTTTCCACTGGTACCGCATGGAGTTCATGATGGTTGTTTGTCTGTTGGGTATCAAACGTCTATCTGTTCTGCCTGCCTGATCAGTTGGAGGGTCTAGGTACCCCGCCGCCCTCACTGTGAGCCTGAGCTCTATCAGTGGGTGGTGAACGTGAGTGGCGTAGATTCCTCGTGGGTATCAAGCCTTTCAGACTCCGATACTTGTTGCACCCGCGGTGGCACCCAGCTCTTAAGCTCTGGTGCTTCTTTTCCTCTAGGCTAGTTCTTGATATCCTGGTTTCCGTCCGGTTGAAGAGGGGCAATGGGGACGCTGCCTCACCTGGTTTTGACGCCAGTGAGTGTGCTGTCCTGGTTCTGTTAGGTTTGGTCGTGGCCTAACAGACCGCTGCCTCAGCTACCCGTTGGTGCTGAGTGACTCTTCGGTTCTTGAGCTTGAGGTGGGAGCCCTTGTTCGTCCACAAGGGTCCTTTGGTGCTCGGCGGGATTCGGCCCGCGGAGTTATCTTCATGTAAAGTCCTCAGAACTGTATCAGTTTGATTAAACATTCTAAATGACGTGTGTGTATTGGGACAAAACTAAAATCAGTTTGACGCGTCTTCTGTTCTTCACGGTCAGGGCTGGTAATCTTCCGTCCTTACCCGATCCACCCGACCGACTTCAGGCAGAGCGGAGACTTCTTCTCCGATGTTTGCTACTGCCTTTTCCAACCAGAACAAAGGGGCAAAGAATGAGCTCCCACGAAGGTCCTGTCACCTCCTCCAGGTGTAGTGGGGAGCTGTCTTCAGATCATCCTCCATGTGGACCAGCGATCGATTCCTCTCCTCTGCAGGGATGCCCTGGTGGGGTCGTACAGGTGCCACTCTCCTTCTGGGGACCGATGACATATGATGTTCTGTCCACCACCTGGTGGGGTCTTGTCCTGTCCCTTTTTTCAGCAGGACTCAGTCTGATGTGAGTTTGTCTCCTCGGTCAGAGTTCCTCCCTCCTGATGAGAAAAGCTGGACACGAAAGCTCGCGAATTGTTAAACACCCTGCATGGCCTTTTGATTATTCTATCTGTGGGATCCATGACCTGGGCCTGGAAAAACTGACTGTGGTTACTTCTGTAGTGAATGAAACCTATTTCTGAATTATTGGACACCCTGATGGTTACTATTGCTACTGATAGGTGTATTATTAAACTGTAATGTTATCCTAAAACAGAATTAGTAAAACTAAAATAAAATGCTATTCTTACATGCATCTGTTCACTTGAAGCTGAATTGTGTTACATACTGGACTTCTCCAGGTATACCTGTGTGCTCTCATCCCATCTGTCACCCTTACAAGCCTTCGTCGTCAACCGGTCTACCTACAATTAAAATTAAACATACACAATACAACAATATCAATAATAATCATCCACGCCGGCCCCTCTTCCTGTGGAATTAAATCGCTTGCGCCAACAGCATCAATCAAAATACAATATAACTTAAAGGCTTAACCAACTGACATACAACATTGTGAGAGAAAAAATATTTCATCTTCCATCCTCCATCCAGGTACCTGTCTGTGCTAGAGAAGGGAAGAATAGCAAGGAAGAAACAGAGAGAAAGGGAAAAAATAACCTCAGGCTAGGGGCGTCCCCCTTTCTGGAATCTGTACACATTACAACAAAGAGAAAAAAAAATACTTCTGTTAACCTGATATACATATATACAAGTGCAACGTGTTATGTAGGTTTCTGATTTATTCATTTCCCACTGTCAATTTGATTACCCTACATGATATGATCTTTTAATCGCCTCAGAAGAAGTTAATTTTGTATAATTTGTAATGATCTATGAACTGCTTCCTGCTCAGAGCTGCCTACACACCTCCCCCCTTTTTGAAACGGCATTGTTTCAAATCTGAAGCATTACCGTCTGCAATCCACTAACACTCAGATTGAGTATTAGTTACAGAACTAAAAATATGGTGTAGTTTTAAACTTCCCACTACTGTTATTCAACCCAGGTTTTGCAAACAATTACCCAACTACAACCCAAGCTCCCCTATAAATTAGCAAAAGTTAATCATTGAATAAATTTCTTCTCTTGTATCAAACCAGACCCACCAAAATTAGCCCCTTCAAGGCAAAGACAATCATCCAGTGTTATTTTAGAAAACCTTAGTGAACTGCATCCAAATCAGGTCTCAGGTTTCTCCTGAATGAGACTTCCTGACCTGTATAAACGGAAAGTTAAAATCAATATTTTCGTTCAGGGGTGTGGAGCATTTGAGGTAATAAAACAATTTCCATCTCAGAGCAGTTGGAGCAGGTCGATTCGTCTAGCACTCCCACCTCTGTACGTCTGTGTCCTGTTGTGGCACCTGTTTTAAAATGAGTCTATGTGAGTGATTATTATCAAAGCCAGCTGCAGTTTTTGATCCTGACCCCAAAGTGCCTAGAAGACCATCACAGAACAAAATGTGGGGTCGACACCTCCGTCCGGCTGCAGTTGATGTTAGTGACCTTGGGCAGAGTGACCACCAGTTCGTCGTTCAGCCTTTCAGTCCCCAGATGCGTCTCCCGTCTGATTGAAGACCAGCTCAGCTTTGTGCAGCAGTTCATATCTCAGCATACCGCAAGTCGTGACTGGATGTTCTTGCTGTGTACAAACTCCATCACCCCCTCTGGACAGTTAGTTCAGTTTGCTCTTGGACTGTTAGATCTTTGAAAAGTCACGTTACTTGGCTGAAAAGTTCTTTGTTGCTTTGTCAGATGTGCTCGACTGACAACTTATTTGAACCGTCCCATTGCGTCCCATTGGTCAGTTTCACAGACCCCAACGTCAGCGCCCACCTGAACACATCTGTATCCGATCCGGCCCCCGGCACTCGAGAGTCCTGATCAAAACTCAGATGGATGCTGTATGCAGTTAAATGCTACCTTCCATGGTTTTGTGGGCCTAAGTAGACTCATCTTCCCACTCCAAAGTTCTGTCATCTCTAGCTGCAGAGAAGAAAAGAAATAATCAAATTATTAAAACCAGATTCAACATTCAGCTGTTATCCACATTAATTGTTAGTTAGCAAGTTTTATTCTGGTGTTCTGGATCGTACAATAGATGTTTTAACCGCTCAATTACACAAGAGTGAAAGCTTTAATTAAACACTGCACAAGCCAATTCTTTACGCCTACTGCATAAAATATTCCCCTCCAAACAATGTCCTCCATCTTGTAGAGTATGTGTGTTGACACATCACCTGACAGTGAAGTCCACTCCCAGGGCCACATTAACGTCCAGACCTTGTAAATTTAGGCAGCATGTCAATATGTAATCACTTATTGTAATCATCTCTTGTCATAACTATGCTTTCCCACTGTATCACAAACAAGATACTTTTAATACCAATCAATTAAGACTATGTATACCCTTCAAGACATCACAGAGTCCATTATCACTGCACAAAAACGTGTACATGCCCTTTGTTCACAAAGTACAACTTCTTAAACTCACCATGTACACCTCTCTGTTGTCCTTTTGCACTCCCAGGACCTGTGTGAAGTCTCAAATAATAAAGTTAAAATCACGGCGTTTACCCACTAGAATTGTCGTCGTCCCCTAAATAACCTAGTCCCTGCAGCTCTCAGAAGGAAACAGCTCCCAAATGCTAAACATTTCCAATCCGTGATCAACTCATGTGGACTGATTTCTTAAACTGAAGTTTTTCAATTCGAATACACTTAAGATTGATTTATTTAACCCAAGTATTTACAATTTGAGTTTAGTTATGGCTGTATAATTTAATCTATTTTTTTTCAATTTGAGTTTAGTTTCCTAACGTATTTAACTTTTCCAATTTGAGTCCGGCAAGGTATTGTTTGACCAGAATAAAATTCTATATTTTACAAGTGTCAAGGATTTTGTCCCTTACTCATTTTAATCTGTTGTTTCGCAGTTGAGTTTAAAACCTGAGTTTATTGTCAATTCCAAGAAGAAAGTCAATCTAATTTGTTCAGGACCACCAAGGCCACCCCTACAATATTTCTCTTCCACTCGTTCGCTTTGACATCTCAACCCTCTACTGTCCAAGCTGACTCCAAGATGATTCAACCTTCTCCAGCAGACTCACTCTGACTCCATCTCCTGGTTAAATACAGCTCGTACACGTGATGTCCCCTCTTTCCTTGAGATTCAAACCATTCTCTGTTTCAGAGTTCACTGCCTCCTTCCTATCATACAGAAAATTGTTTCGTTTAACCTTGTGTCTGCTCCCATCGCCGTTTCTGTCTGGCCTCCGACGGCTATCAGCAAATATTTGAAAGATCTTCAGCTATCCCTGTTCCCATATCAGATACCATTTAGCTGTGACACGCCAATCAGCTATATTTTAAATTAATCCAACTTGTACAGCCTAAATCATTAAAAATCAAGCTCTACCCCCTTAATTCTGGTACATAAAGCTCATTTCCGCTTGTTTGTGCTAGTGGCCCTCTGATCTAAAACTAATTACCTCCTGTTCATTTTGATACTCCCTATAAATCATGCAATTTGCCTCTGATATGATCCTATAGATTGTCCACAGGCTTCACCTGTACCACATTCATGAGTTTCACACCTGATAACAACATTCACACACCCAGGCATTCAAATATGTTATTGTCATTCCCTCCTGGCCGCAGCCTTAATAAAACAAACACAAGTCTGGTACGGAACAACCCAGCGGCCAGACCCGTCCTTGCCTCACAGCAGCGCCCCCTTCCGGTCAGGACACGGAAGCACCGATCACACAAGACACCTCTGACGCAGAAACGAAGACAAAACAAAACACGCATAAGCCTTCACCTCGTGTGTGGAACAAAGAAACGCTCCCTTCCCCCACACGAGTGCTTTACCACACACACGCGGCTCCCATTTTTATCTTTAAGACGAAACTATTTTATTTCCTCAGCCGTCTTTATAAAGACGAGCCTACACTCGGTTTTCCTAGAGAAAACTTACCTCGGTTTTCCTAAAGAAAACTTACCCTCGGTTCCTACTCTAATTTTCAGAACTTACACTCGGTCCTCCTAATGAGAACTTACCTCGGCTTTTCCTAATGAAAGCTTACTTATTTTATGAGAGAGCGATCTTTTTGACGGAGTCGTGTCTGTCGCTAGCGCTTTTTTTTATTTTTATTTATTTTTTTTTTTTTTATTTATTTATTTACCTTATCGTAGATGTGTCTCTGGTTTCCTGTTTTCGAATACGGCCGGAGTCGATCCCCCCTCCGGAGAACCAGACGTCCTCCCGCTCCCAAAACGTCCTAGTTGGAGGGTCGGAGGTCCGGTGATCAGCCTCGTCGTGATTCTCCGTAGGTCTGGACGAACTCTCAGGCGTATCCCAGCGGTGCCTCCAAACTTTTGTGGAAAATAAATAATTGTTCTAAACTTAAAAAACTCTTAAAAGAA
>NC_056518.1:6594338-6596459 GCF_014905685.2 Nematolebias whitei | reverse complement strand
ACCCAGTTCTGTGGGTTTGGAGAAGTTCGGCGGTGCGGACAGTTCTGATATGTCCTAGTGCTGGCAGTTGCTGTGGGAGCCGGGAAGACCCTGACATGACCACAGAGCTCTTCCGAGTTTCATGGGATTATAACATTTTCCACTGAGGTGAGCTTGTGTCGGACAGAATCTCGCCATTACTCCAGACGATTCACAGCCATCCTATGGAGACGCTGAAAGGGTGCGTTAAACGGAATCTCGCCTGAGACATCTCCAGGTAAAAGAGTCGATTTCACCACCTAAGTGTACTGTAAGGAAGAAGCTGAAGAAAGCCCGGAGAGTGCCGTTCTGTTCAACACTCTCCCTCAAACACCATCTTTCACCCCCTTTAAACTTCATCTTTTCATCTTTAAATTCTTCTCTAAAGTAGAAATCCTTCCAGATAATTTAGAAATGTCTGTGTAAAGTGCTCATCCACCGCCGTGTGGATAATTGATCATAATTGTACAGTTTCATAAATGTCTGTGGTGAAGCAACGGAAAATCATGGCCGTATGGTTTTCCTGATTGATTATGTTGTTATTTTCATATGTTGCCAAATTAATGTAAATGTTTGATGTTAAACTTTGATTCTGTAAATAAATGACCGCATTCATTTTGATGGGTCAAAGATAAATGACGTCTCACGTTTGCATTTCATTAAATTCAATGCACGTTTTATTCAGTCCAGAAAAATGAGGAATCCGTTTTAATTGATGAATATATCTCTGCATCTGTTCATCTACACATGAAACCATAATATCCATTCTGTTAAAACACTAAGGTCAGAATGTGTCATTGAACGAGCCGTCACATCACATAAATAGAAGCGAATAAATGAGCAGGGTGTTGACCACACGGCCGCAGTACAAATATCCTGCATTGTCATACAGCAAAGCAGTCGAAGATGCGATACCTCTGGTCGAGTGCGCCCTGAGGTTGACAGGAGGCTCTAAATCTGATGCTCTGTAGGCTTCAGAAATTGCCTCACACAGCCAATGTGACAGGCGCTAGGTGGATAACGGGCGACCTACAGATGTATCTATGATGCACAAACAAATGTTGAGTTTGACACATTTCAGCTGTGCGCGCTATGTAACACGTCAATGCCCGCACAGGACAGAAAAGATGGAAAGATGCTTCTTCTTCTGATTTGTGTGTGTGTGTGTGGGGGGGGGGGGGGACCCCCTCCAACGATATCACTCTTGATTTAAAAGAGCTCATGATGTTTTTAGGCATAAAGGGTTGATTCGGTCTTAGATCAGCTGAGCTGCCATCAGCCTGAATTCTAAGACATGACGGAGCAACAGAGAGGGCAGATAAATCACTCATCTTCTTAGCGGATGTTAAAGCCAGCAACAGGGCTGTTTTAAGAGACAAGAATTTAATTGGAACCTGATTCAGTGGCTCAAATGGAGATTTGATCAGGGCTTGCAGGACCAGCGTTAAATCCCACTCTGGAACAAGCTTGAGATGAGCAAAGCTCGAGATAGGCATGTCCCCCCCCCAGCCTGACAGCAACGCGTCTGTGAAGACTGACACGTGTGACGTAGGTCTGCTGACGGGGACTCCCTCCGACAGAACCAGGGTTTTTTTCCCAGTGTCGGAGGTCTGTTCTCATAGAGGGAGGAACAGTGATCATCCGTCTCTTTTGCTTTACCAGATCCACATGTAGACAAGCAAACCATCTCTGGAGGCGTAGCATGTGGAGTAAGCCCTGCGGGATCACTGTGTGAGCTGACGACATCGTTCCTAACAGCTTCATGACGGAAATGGCTGTTACCACTCTGCCAGGTCTTACGTGGCGTAGCTGGACACTTAGAGTGTCGATTCTCGTCTGTGATAAACAAGGCCTCATAGTTTAGCTCGACTCCCAGATAAATAATCATCTGGGCGGGGAGAATCAAGCTTTTTTTCCCAATTTATGGCAAGCCCAGATTTAGCAGGTGTGACATCTGTTTGCTTTCCGATAAGCAAAGGTAACCACTGAAAGTAGCGATAAGCACCTTTGCTTGCAGCCTCTCCTCCAAGGGGTCCGGAAGCTTACTTCAGCGCCATGGTATTACCTGTAGCTGTCTAAAGTAGCCTCATTAAGACTGCGACG